>NW_022280044.1:2861731-2894763 GCF_004355925.1 Anarrhichthys ocellatus | reverse complement strand
AAAAAAAAGGGTTTGATGTGAAAATGCTTACCTTGAGCTCTGTGTGGGACTTGTTTTTAGAGAAACCTGACCTAGGAAGGGACACACACACACACACACACACATACACAGCCACAAATGGAGAAGCTAAAAATGTCATGCCATCGTCACGGGTGGATTTGGGGGAGAAAGAAATCATTCCAGGCAGTAGCACTAACTCACCGCTTTGTAAAATCCAATTTGTAAAAGCTAAAAAGAAACAAAAAAATCGTACATAAGTTCATTTATTTCGGCTAGGAACTGTATTGAGCTCCAACAACTTTCTAATCCCCAATTCCACCCCTGGCCACACCAGAACAACACGTCACCAATGACCCACTGAGGGCATCACTCACACACTGACCTCTACGATCAGCTGCCATAAGAAAGCAAATGGAAAAGCGCTTGATGACCACTCTCTTCTTCATCAGAGCAGCCGAGTGCAGAACTTAAAGGTAAATAGTCGCTCCACTGGTCTGGTGTGTTATGTGTGTATAAGCTTATGAATAAACGCAGGAGCATGTTTGACACATGAGCTAGTAAGCACTGTGGATGCACCTTACGGGACAAAAAGGGAAATGCTTACAATTTGTCACTTGTGCTACTTCACAGCAAACTTATGGTTCATGCTCGTTAGGCTCCATATTCAAAATATATTCCATTTACTGGCTCACCTAGGCTGCCTTCTGAAAGTTCACCAATGTGGTATAATATCTGTAAATCTGCATCTCTCGGTATTTTCAAACGCCTTCGTAGGAATGACTACAGCTGAGACTGACCTCGACTCATCAAACTTGACTTCTCAAGACAAGCTATGAGAAGCAACAACCTGCACAGTGGTCATCAAGACACCAGATGGCGTGACAGGCGACGGATAACACACATTCAAAACCTAAGAGGGCACCACGACCTCACCACTGGGGACACCCATCCTTACCTAAGCCTGTTGTGCCATTGGCAAGAAAAGAAACGGAATATGTGTCAAAGGTGACAATGTGCCAAAACATACCCAAAGCAACTCCACATTATCATCATTTTTAGGCCACTTGATTTGTTTTTTCTAGTGTGATATATGTCTTTCACATCTTTAACGTTTCTTTAATGAGACTCATAGTCAACAGAGACTTCTGACACTGAACGTGGGCATGAAGTGTGTGATTTTGGCCTACCTGCCTGCTGCTGCTGCTGCTGCTCCTCCATCGGTTGAATCCTGGCTCCCCGTCTCACTGGGTGTGCTCACTGATTTGGAGGGTGACACAGGGGTCGGGACTAAATAATGAAAAAAACATGAATCTAACATTAAAGGCTGCAAAGAATGGACTGCTCAAAAGAAATTGGATGAATTGCAACAAAGTAAAACCGGTGATGGACAAATTAAATAAATGTTAAAGAAGAAAGGAGAGGAAGGGCAGAGCATCAAACGCATTGTTGATTCGTGTGACACATTTGTACTTCTTCTGAAGATGCATTATAAATAACCTAATAAGCTAATAACAGGTCATCTTAGGTCTGCTCAAGGTCTGCTTGGTGAGTCTAATCATTAAAGGGTTCATCCGAGATTTTTTGGGCTGTAATTAATGAGGTTTGGTGTAGTTTCAGAAGCATCAAGCTAACTTTTACTGGAGTTATTGTGACAATTAACTAAACATTTTGCAGTACAATCAAAAGAGAAAAGTGAAAGAACCTTGAAGGATCCATTAACTGTGTGGGGTGTGCGGGTTACGGTACCTAGTGGAGGCTCCGGTGAGATGCCAATACTCTGTAGCAGGGCCTCGGTCTCCCTGCGCTTTCGGTCCAAGTCTGAGTCCTCTGGGGCGGCCTCTCTCTTCTGCTGGCTCTCTGACTGCTCAGGATACACAGAAAAACATTAGCTCACTCGCCATGACCTAAAGGACAAGCAAACACGTGCATGCTCATTTTTGATAAAAAAAAATGTCCAATAACCAACCTTCTGCACACACGTAGATGATTGTACGCACGTATGGACACACACAACCTCAGCCTTTTACGTGTCACGGCCTGACAAAAAGCAATCGAACACACAGGCAACACACACACCAGAGTGCCATACAGTATGAGTGCCAGTTGTGTGAAGTTACTCACTTTTTTCCTTACCTCTTTCTTCTTCCTCTCCTCCTCCTTGATCTTTTTCTCCTGTCTGATTTGGGCGAGGCGCTGCTTCTTGCGCTCCAGCTCTGCTTTTAAGTCACTTTTGTCCGACATGGTGTCCTTCAACAGAGAGAGAGGAACGGGCAGGAATGAGCTTTGGCGTGGCGCTGTCACAATATGCTCAGGTTTCATTATATAACGTGATACAGTGTGAAGGAGTATACGTTCATCAAGTGAGCCTCAGCGATGATACAGAAAACACACCGGGCGTGGCAGTTATACATCCATCAGTACAGTAGATCCATAACTTTGCTGGCTCAGCAAACCACAACGAACTTCATATTGGGCCGAGAGGGATTTCCACATTGGTGTGACAATAATACCTTTTCTCTTATTATATACTGGAACTAGTCCAGTGTGTGCAGGCTATATTTAGACAGCCACTTATTTTACCTTAATCAAAATAAACAGAGTACTCTAAATAACTCAACAAACCTTTTAATGTGCATCAAAATACTCTGTGATTCATAGGACCTCTATTGCCACATTTCTCGTTTTGGTACATACAGGATATACTAGTTCGATACATTTGATCAAAAACTACCTAAATGTAGCCTTACGGTAGTCAGGATGTTGAAAAGGCTCCCTGAGAATGCTGTGATTTATTACAGTAAGGTGGGCTGCACATCTGTATCAGTCTGCACATCTGCATCAGTCTGCACCGACCCTCACCAGGGATTTAGCACATGTGTAGACGACACTTGACCCTGGAGGTTTAACAACGTCTGCTAAAGCTATTTGGTACAATTAATAAGAAAATAACTAAAAAGGTACAGTATATAACCATGACAGAAAACACAAATGACATCATTAAATCATTAAACAGGCATGTTGAAGTACTTATATTGGCAGGGGAATATGCACTCGCAGCCAGCTAATCACAAATTAAGACATTTAAACTGCGTTTAAGGCCTTCCCTAAAAATACTGTGGGTTCAGATAGCGAGCAATTAACATAAAGGGGACAATTCTCCTCGCGAATGACCGTATGACGCACTGTTCTTGTAACACTCGTACCTTGTCCACTCGTGCAGATAATGATGTGTCACCCGGCAAAAGATGCTGTCTCACTGCTGCACCCCGAAAGAAAGAGATACAAATCAACACACAGTCTACCAAACGTGAAGTCACAGTGAATCGAGGCCTGTCGGGAACCACCGGAGAGGTCGTTTGAACCGTTTCGTGTGGCTATTGATGGCACCGGTCAAAGCACAGCATCTTAGCGGTTGATGACCCATATAATACACAAAACAGGTGCACCGCACGCCGACACATCCCTAGGAAGAGTAGGAAGATAAGGAGGAGGAGAGGCAATCCCACCTCCTCTGACACGCACTGTCATCGTCTGGTGGCTTTTGCAATGTCGCCATCTTCTGGCCGTTTGGAGAAGTGCGTTGGAATACCAAAAACAAACAGACACATGCTTGACACTCTTTAAAAATACCGTCTTTTATTCTTTTTTTTAGACAAGTAAAGTGGCTCGTGGTTGAACACTTTGCGAGTATTAGATAGCGTAATTTATATGTTGGCTAGAGCAGCGTTACGGTCATTGCATTTTGCAACGGTTGGTCCAAATGTGTCTCTGCTGAAGAAAATCCGTGTGCGATCAGAAATGTGCTTTTATAAGCGGACTTATTTCATTTACAAGAACGTAAAACACTCGACACGTTTTTTGAGTGGATCGTCGATAGGTGATGCTGTAATAAAAGCTTTTGTTTTGTTACAGCACTACGGATACTACTTCTTCTTCTACTACTGCTTTTTCTTCTTCGTTAGTGTTTATTGGCGGTTCGGCAACCCAGCCTAGAGGCGCATTACCGCCCCCAACTGTACTGGAGTGTAAAATAAATTAAAATTAGAAAAAATAAATAAAACATAATACACACCCACACTAATATATATATATATATATATATTTATATTTATATTTCACAGTATATCTTGCCTGCTGTTTTTTCCCAAGAAAATATTTGTGTGCATGCATGTAAACAGTCAGTGTATAGCTGAAGATATTCATTCATTTTGCACTAAAGATCTTAACTAAATGAGAAAACACTGAGCACGTTTCATTCGTCAAGTATTCATACAGGAGTATACAAAATAGGGCCTTATGATGTAGTATTTATTATTTATTTATTTATTACTCTTAATCTCCATCTTGTACATTTATGAGGAATATTTAATTAATGATGTCAGTTTAATTGATGATGCCAGATCTTGTACATGCTTAGTGCTTAAAAGCTGACAGATGCAATAGCAGCATTATTTATTTCCCTTTATTATCCACTGAAGAGCCAACAATATTGCCGATAGCTCTGTATTATATACTCACAAATGCTTTGATACTCTTTTCTTAATATATGACTCACTCATTGAGGTACGTACTGCTGCAGCTGCACACCTTGCTTCAGGATCCTGTTCCATCTGTGAATACAAACACAGATTCTAAAAAGTGCTGATCCAAATAGTTCTGGACTATGGGCCATACTGGAAGCCGATCTGACTTGTCCTTCAATTCCTGCTGTATGTTGAGGTCTTAGCTTGACAAGAGGAACAGCCAGAGAGGAATGGAAAAAAGATGAAATTGTGGGGCTGTACTGTAATTGACGTAATTCTATACATTCTGCCTTTGCATAAACAATCCACCCCAAACTTTTCTTTTATGTTCCCAGCAGTTTGTTTAAATGCTCTTGGCAGAATGTGTATCATATTGCCTCTGGAGATTAACCCAGTATGCAAGCATTAACTTCACTCTCCTTATCCTCAAAGGCATTTCGCCCATTTTCACCTGCATCGCTCATACTGGAGGTTTTTTAAATGATGCACTATACAAATTTTCAGGGCCAGAACTTGTAATACATAATACATAATACATCTAACTTATTGAGGTTTGATTCTGCTGCTGACATGTTATATGCCCAGTCAAAGACAGATCTCATTGGTGCCGAGTATATATTTTGCAGAGATGCTCAACTTTCTCCTTACTTCTGTCTTGGCAAGCAACAAAGTAGATTGAAGACCTTTTTACAAGAAATCTCATATTTTACTTGCTCAATAGGCTGTTCATACAATTTTAGGAGATGGGTGTGATTTTATGCCATCTTGAGAAACACAGTACTTTTGTTTTTGCTACATTTAATCCCCATTTACTTGCCCATTTTCCTACTTCAACTGTTGCAGCTTGATTTTTCTTATTGACATCAGATGCACTGCGGCCTCTTATCCACAGAGCCCCGTCATCCTTTTGCAAAGATCTTCCTACGCTTTGTTCAACCTGAGAGAAGATGTAATTGATCATTATGTTGGGTAACAATGGACTACATGCACCATGGGCAGTGCCATTTTCCACCATATATACACTGAAACATTCTGCGCCTACTTTTACTTGCATTTCCCTGTCATATAAAAACCCAATATGCTCTACCGCCAATGCCCAATGACTTTCCAGAGCATGCCGTATCTTTCCAAATCAAAAACGTTAGTGATGAAAGCTTTTACTACATTTACATGATCAAATTATGAGGAGTAATTGAAAAATCTTCCTTTAATACATATTCTGTTGTAACTGCTTTTTAACTCTCCAAAACTAAATGGGACCTTCAGCTCTTTGTCTTCCATGCTTTGTTGTCTCTGCCTCTTCTTCGCTCCCATTAAGCTAAATGTCCTGTTTCTGTTGTTCACATTCATTGTTCCTCCATGGCGCTGCCTTTCTCTGTTTTCTCTTAGCGATGGCGGTCGCGTTACCATTGATCTAATACGGACCTTTTATTACTCTCTCCCTTGATTTTCTCCCACTGAAGTGTATTTTTTCATACGACAAGATAATGGTCACTATGGTTCGTGCTTTCCAGTCCCACACTGGTGACAAAATGATTGAAAATCAAATCCGTTCCCGTACAAACATATATCCTTGCCTCTGACTTTCTGTGCTGTGGTTTCAACTTACACTTCCTCCACCACGTGCTCCAAATCCAGGCGCCCATTGGTTGCTTGCAACGTCAATCCCTCCTACCTCCCGCCCAACAACAACAAACAAGCACCAGCGCACCGTTGCCAGTTGCATTTGAAGGGCACACGATCAGCTTGTCGGGAGGCAAGGACGCTGCTCGAGAAACAAAACGAAAACAATGATGGGGAACTCATAGCCAGCATCTGAGACTATGTTCATTTAACGAAGGGGTTCCTGCACGACGCCGAGCTGTAGTCCTGCTGGCTGACGGTCCTCAAAGTGGAGCGATCTGCAGAGAGAAAGAACAGATTGTCCACTAAAACACTGACGGGCTGGAGTCTGTTATTAAAAGACAGGAAAAATGAAGTTTGCTCAGCTTCTGCTGAAAAGCAGCTCCGTCTCAGGGATACCAAAGCAAGTAGAGAGGTTTGCTAAGTTCTCCCCCTCTCCATTGTCTATGAAGCAATTTATTGACTTCGGTAAGTGTTTCGAGGAGTATCGATTCAGTCGGACACTGTTTGCATGTTACATCATTCTTTAGCACACTCACAGGGCAGTTACACAACCCCTTGACAGCTGGTCGTTGACGGATTATTGACCGGTTTGATGCTGTTCCCTCTGCAAAAAAAAAAAAAGAATACACATACTGCTGCTGGTTCCTCCATCCAAGGACAGATCCAGTCCACAAAAACAAATCCTGGATGTCATTTCCATGTTGACATTTAGGAAAGGTTGCTGTGTTATTTATTTGATTGGATGTTTGCTCAGTGTCTCTCTGTCCCCTCACGTGTCTGCAGGCTCGGCCAATGCATGTGAGAAGACCTCTTTTGTGTTCCTGCGGCAGGAGCTTCCTGTCAGACTGGCCAACATCATGAAGGAAATTGATTTCCTCCCCGACAAGCTCCTGGGCACTCCGTCCCTAAAGCTCCTCATCAGCTGGTGGGATAGTTTTAATGTTTCGTAAATAACTCTTCCTGCACATCACGAACAATAGGCTTCAGATGAACTGTAGCATGAGAGTCCTATTGCATGTCTGTTGTTGTTTATTTTTCAGGGTTCCCAGGCTATACCAGGGTAGACGTTGTACTTGTTTCAGCAGGGGATAGTTATGCAACAGTAGTGTCAGCGTTATTGAAGACCTGTCACTATTTCTCAAAGCATCAACAGGTCCATTCATGCAATTTGTCCTCCTTTAGTTTTGGTGAATCCACCTCGTCACACGCTCACAGATATGAAAACATTGCCGCTGATGCTCCGTCACCATCAAATTGCCTCCTTCCTCCCCATCATGTTGTCTGTGCACCCGCTGGCTGGACGCCATTGATCTTGGAAGCATCTATTTGAATAGACAGACTAATGCACTGGCGGTCATGTTGGTATGCTATTCCTATGTAATATACCATAATATATTCGGTTGTATCATAAAGATGCAGCACCGATTTTGAATTTTGAAGGATATGCATACCACTTGGTGCATGGCAGCATTTGTTTGTGGTCACAAAACCCTCACACAGTTAAAGTTAAATCGGCGAGTGTTAATCTGTGTGCACATGCACTGATTTCAAGGTACACTGTAAATAAGGTTGTAAACACCGAGGGTGCAGCCAAGTATAGGTGTGCATGTGCAGGAGAACTATCTGTTGTGTGTTTTCAGCTGTTAGCAGAATAGCTGTAATCCTTTTTCACTTGGAGTTTGATTTTCTGTCATAGCTACTTCCTGACATGACACTGCATGTCTCCTGCAGACTTTACCCTCACGTGTCGAGTATGTTTGCACAAGTCATGTTAAGACACGGGAACAATTAGCACAATCCCCACCCTTTACATAAGACCTCCTACACTCTGGCTTTCTCTTCTCTTTTCTCTGCTGTCACGGCCTTGATATTTTCAATCAAGCTTGTCAAAATGTAAAGCCTCCAAAAAGTTTATTTCAAGAGCTGTCGGAATGATGGGACATAGTCCAAAGTGTGAGAGCTGAAGGTCAGTGGAGGGACAAACCACACTGCTGTTCACCTTTCACCCAGTCCCTCCACTGAGAGTGTGACTCACTGAGCTCAGCACGTCTGCGTCCACTGGCCTCCAGATACATTCTGTGATAAAACAAGCATATATTATTTAAAGAGGACAGTGTTATTCTAATCATGTGGAAATGCTCAATGCCTAATTACACCGTTGTTTAACTGGTTAAGATCTTTCTTTTTTTTTACCATGTCTGTTTGCTGATTAGTTTTTAATGCTTTCACATGAATGTGGCCTAATCACCATTTTGATTTACAGTAAAACAACTAGTTGAGTTTGTTTCTGTATATTTCTTGTAAAATCCATTATTTTGTGTCCGCCAGGTATTCCCAGAGTTTGTTGGAGATTGTAGACTTCTTAGAGAAGGATCCGGATGATAAGGATGTCCTGACAAAGTAAGTCATTTACAGACGCTTTCTAGTGCATACATATTGCTTCTGTAAACTTTAAAGGCATTCAATTCAAAAATCAGAGCAGCGGGGTGAACAATAATTCTGTAATTACTTGATAACTGCCAAATTTTTAACCTCATGTTGCAAAATTCAGATCAGTCGAGAGTGCGATCAGACTCATGTTCTCGTACCTCATTGTACAGCTTTCTGAAGCTTTCTTTTTCACTCAAATCCCGGCCCTTTTGTTTAGCAGGCATGCCATTCTCACTGATGTGAAGGTATACTAACAAACCCGGTACGCTAACAACCCCTCAAATACTCAAACGACCGTCATGTCTTCGCCCTCAGCTTTACACAGACTCTGGTGCACGTCCGCAATCGGCACAACAACGTGGTGCCCACCATGGCTCAGGGTGTGGTGGAGTACAAGGACGCCTTCGGCGTGGACCCCGTCACCAACCAGAACGTTCAGTACTTCCTGGACCGCTTCTACATGAGCCGCATCTCCACCCGCATGCTCATGAACCAGCACAGTCAGTATAGCACTCTGTCATTGACTGTGAGTTAATCAACACGGTTGCTCACATTCGAAGCTCATGTCCTTAAATCAAACTCGATAAAGTGCCGATAATGTTTACGAGCAGTTTGAAATGTCACAGCGCATTTTGTACTTTGTTTGTGTGATTGTGTCCGATCTCATTTTTAAGATTTAACGCTGTAGAAAAGACACCCAACTTACCATCATAGCTTGTCAGTAGTTTTATTTCACTGAATGATACAACACTTCAAACTGGACATGTGCTTCATATTTGACTTAATATTCACAACATCTAGGGACAGTGAATTGTGTCTATACGTATTTTTAAGTCCCACACACATTTATTGCATTTTGCCCTGTAGCATTAATCTTTGATGGCAGTGTGAACCCAGCCCATCCTAAACATATTGGCAGCATCGACCCCAGCTGTGACGTTGTGGAGGTAATAAAAGGTAATGAATGATTTCCCTCAGCTCCAATACTGCTGTCTATACATACACACACACACACACACACACACACACACTGGATGTGTTATCTTTTATTCATGACTGTTTGACCTTTTATTATTTGATATTTTTAGAGTCAGTACACAAGGTGGGAAGTGAATAGACCCTCATATTAAATTGGAGCTGTCTATTTCTATTTGGAGTATAGTATAGTATTCTGCATGTTAGTGTAAACTGCTTCAAAGACAGAAACCATAATTTCCTCTAATAGTGTTCTCCATCTCTCACGGTGTAAAGTAACCACAGATGATTTATTTTTATTTTTATTTTGCTTTCTAGATGCCTATGAGACGTCAAAGATGCTTTGTGAGCAATATTACCTGACTTCTCCTGACATGGAGATCACAGAAATCAATTGTAAGTCTATCAAAACAACCACAATTTCCCTATTTGCATTCATTAAAAGTTACTCTTGTCTATACTGTATCTTTGTTGTTTCGCCTGCATAGTTTCTGCAGCGGCTGTCTGTGTGAGAGGATAGTTTCACTGGTGTGTTCCTGAACTGAACCTTCTACTATACTATAGTCAATCTTTGTTGGTTCAAGTGAAACCCTTTGTGTCAATGTCCTGTTAGCTGGGTCTGCCAAGAGCTAATGCAGCATCAGACATTCCTCACTTTGAACAATTATCTACAGATGAACCTTAACATTGTATCATGTTCCTCATATATATTGCTTATGCATCTGGGGTTGGAGAGCATTACAAACTGTGGGTTGTATGATTACATGCATAAAAAAAGACTCTTATACTGTATACATTAATAGAATATGTAGTTTATTACAATACACGTGGTAGTTTTTGCTACATCAGTCAGAACATGTACCAGAGCTTTGAATACAAACTGTACACACTTGGCCAGAGTTAATATGTTGTTTTATAAAGCAGGCATTTGTCCCAGAGGTCTGCATTCACCCACTGGTGTGCTTTCCAGTCAGGATGTCTGGGTTTCAGATTTGTCATAGTTTGAATATAGTGCCATCCAGATGATCAGTATTATACATTTTTTTCACAGCCAAGAACCCTGACCAGCCCCTCCACATTGTCTACGTGCCATCCCATCTGTACCATATGCTGTTTGAGCTTTTCAAGGTACAGTACCAAACAAGCCTGAACACCAGACGGATGTTACTCCTCACCGTGTGTCCGCTCACTCATTTTGTCATCGTTTTCTCTGTCAGAACGCCATGAGAGCGACAGTAGAGACCCACGAGATGAGCCTAACGCTGCCCCCGATCAAAGTGCGAGTCTCCCTGGGAACTGAGGACCTCACTATCAAGGTAGATGAGTCAAGATAGACAACTTTAGTACTAGAATCAGTATTGTGCAGGGGGAATAACACAGGGATAAACCAGAGTTCAAATTATACTAACAAACATGTGTTGTTGCACCATTCACTTCCATCAACTATACTACATGTCCATGTGGACCTTGTTAGTATACAAATAAGACTAACCCTTGACTTGATGCACAAAGCATGACACTGTTTAGATTCCATCCAAATGGTAAATGATGGAGAGCCGACAAGTTCGCTGCTGCCAGAACAAGAAGGAGACCCTTGTAAATCCAACATACCTCTCCTTCATTTTTAGATGTCTGACAGAGGAGGGGGAGTCCCTCTGAGGAAGATTGAGCGTCTGTTCAGCTACATGTACTCCACGGCTCCGAGTCCAGTCCACGAGGACAACTCTCGCAATGCACCACTGGTGAGGCTGAACCTGTCTTCGGTGTTGATGAGTGTCTTCGTCAGTACACGGTGTGCTACGAGAATACAAACATTTTAAATTGGGATTAAAAGTCAACCAGATGGTAGATCTCCCTGTTCCAATCACAGACTCACACAACTGAGCATGTTGCAAACTGTAACCGTTAGATAAACTGAAGACCTGTTTACAACACAAACCCTCCACAGTGTACACACTATGTTTTAAATGTGACCCTGTTGTTTTCCCTTCAGGCTGGTTTTGGCTATGGCCTCCCCATCTCTCGTCTGTATGCCAAGTACTTCCAGGGAGACCTGCAGCTCTACTCTATGGAGGGTTACGGCACCTCAGCTGTCATATACTTGAAGGTGAGGACTCCACTACCTCCAAACACACGTCAACAATAACCTTCAAAAGCCTAGTTGGTGTAGAGTTCAAATATGCATGTACTGTCAACAACACAGACTGGATTGACTGAGTGGTAGCAGATGTAAAGTAACTTTGTAAAACATTCCTTGTGCAACTAATGTGTGTCTTGTTGTGAGTTATAAATCAGCTCATGTTCCATGTCAGGAGACCTTTGCTGTCTCTACTTAAACCAGTAAATCAAGCACAGAGTTAACTTTGTAGGAACTGGATCTCACTCTCATTCAGGCAGACGTGTCTGTGTGATAAGGATGCGGACTAACAGGTTGCCTTCTGTTCTGTATCACAGGCTTTGTCCTCAGAGTCAGTGGAGAGACTTCCTGTTTTCAACAAGTCAGCCTTACGGCATTACCAGACGAGCATAGAGGCTGACGACTGGTGCATGCCCAGCAAGGATCCAAAGAAAATGGGCAATTCCAAGGGGACTCTGTGATGGTGGACGGAAGTCTTACATAGTTTGAATTAATGAATCTTAGAATTAAAAATAAAAGGGTCCATGTTGGAGGAAATGGACAAACTTGTTCTGTAAGTGGGGGAAAGGCACCAAAGGCTTTCAGCATGCTACTGGAGCTGGACTTGTGTACGCAGAATGTCCATTCATTTCTCACAGAGAGAAGCCTAGATGCAGGGAAATGGTCATTGTTGGTGTCAAGAACCAGATAAATGCACCGAAATAACTGAACTGAAATATTACTACCGGCATCAAAACATTTCCATGTAATTGTATGATGATTACGGGCTGCTAATGGAAATGGAAACAAGTATTAATCTTCTTTTGCCACACTCACCTTTCAGTTACAATAACCCAGTTACACTTTGTAAGTAAGCTGTTTGTGTTTATGTCCATTTTTTTTCTTTCAAAGCATATAATTTCACAATTGTAAGACGTAAGGAAGTTTAATTCAATTTTGCATTAGATTAAATAATTATCAAGGCCTAGAAAAACCCATCCAAAGCCAGCTGCAGCTGGGTCATTAGAGTGGGAAAACATTCAACGACTCCAGCATTAACACAAAAGGAGCAAAGTCTGTTCCTCCACTTTTGTACATGTAAGCATTTCAGTCCTTCGTAACTTCCAGCATTGATTCACACAGACAACTACAGCATTTCATTGTGGCTTAGTTCTATTACAGCATTTCAGAGACACTATACGAAGAATTTGCACTGGTTATGTTTGGTGTAAAATCACATCAATGTAAAGTCAATTGTTCCATTTCAGTCTTTTAGCTTCTTTTATATGTGACGTTAACGTGATTGATGGATGTTGAGTTCCACATGGTAAAATAGAGCGTGCCTTTCTGGAGAAGGTTAATGGCTGAAACATAGTATTGCAACATATTTTAAATGAATATATATGGTTGAACTGTGAATATTTGTATTTGAAATGTAAAACTGCCAAATTAACCATGACCTCCACAATAACAATTTTCCTCTGTTGACAGAGAACTGAAATACACACTTTTTAAACTTTATACAAGAAAGTTTTTAGTGTTTTCAAAGAGCAACTGTCTAGAACTGCACATTCATTTGATAATATCAAGTGCTGCGTAATGATGCATGTGTTGTACATTTAAATGACTTACTGTAAAGGGTGTGAAGGTCTGTGGGTTGAATGGTGATCTACAGAGAACTGTATTTGAGCTTTCTGGGATGTCACATACACAGAAAGTTAAGTGTTGCTGTCACACACTGCTATATGCAAGATGTATTGATCAAACAGATATTGCCTTATCTGTATCTAACAATTTCACATATTCCATTGTCCCCATTAGCGGTCATACTTTCAAACATACACTGTACTTCCCAATTATGTCTTTGCCAAGTTTGTAGCATTTAGAATTGAATTGAGAGCTTGTTGATTAAAATATGAACTCACTAACTTCAGATGATTTGTAAACTGTCTCTGCACCAACAGACACTTTGCATTTGATACCGTATAAACAACAATCTGTACCGTGTCGCCACAGTAGAAGGACCAGTGAAGATAGAAAATAAAAATCTCACTTCTCAACACGTGACTAGAGATTCTGCTGTTTATAGGGTGTAAAGCACGCAGCATTGTGTGCCACTGCTCTGTGCAACATCGCAGGAAGTTGTTGCATGCTCATTGTCCCCCTGACTCCCCTCTTCTGTCCCCACAGTTTGTTTTAGGAAACTTTGCTCTGTTTGTGTGTCACCATCCCGGACACAGTTCAGTGGCTTTTTCCGTGACCAGCTGCCAATAGGGGTTTGAGAACAGGCTGTCCTGCCCCGTCATTAGTGTGCCCACATGCCACACTCTACTCTGGGTTTGTGCCTTTTCTCTGCTTGTCTCTCTGAATTCTGTTTTCCAGTTCATTCAGGTATGATTACAAACACAGCATTATGCAAGCTCATTCTCAAAGATAAGAGCAAAGAAAAAGAGATTACTGCAATGTCAGAATCACCACTGCATTCAAGTTAAGTTAAAAGCCAATTTCCCACTTCCCGTTATTATGTATTTTTATTATTATTAATACATGATTTAAGAATATAGGCTCTCTCTGCCTGACTTTTACTGGTCTATTTTAAGAGTACAGGGAACCAGGCCTGACACTTCAGTCATCCAGACAATGTTCCCTCCAAAGAAGATGTCTGGTACACATGCCGACTGACAGAGCTCAGCTACACCTGTTTACATGTATGACCTATGGACTGCCATAGGTTTGGTTATAATAACACTGGCACATCAAAAGAACAAGCAACTGTTGTAAGATGGTGAGGTCACTGATATGACACTGGCCTCCTTTACCCGGATTGTTGAAAGAATGTGGAAACTGGAAATTCAATTCCTATCATTCTCCAAAATGTTTGCATGAAAAAAAAACGATATCTTTGTCTTAGTTATTCCTTTATAGTAACAATCTAAAATGTATGTCTGCTATGTGTGCACTGTATCATTGGAGAGGAAGAAAAAGCTCCGGTTCCTTTCTCCCCATTCTCCTCTTCAACAAAAACACCATACGATAGATCAGCAGGGCTTCTCTCTCCAGGCAGCAGCCTCAGTCGCATGAGTGCTTTCCTCTAATATACACTGATATTATCTCCCCATGTCAAATTAGACTTTACACCTTGATAAAATAGACCGAGATGCTCACACCATTACAGCATGCTGTTGTGAATGGGCTGATTAGCGCAGGTCACAATTTAAGGTTTATCTGAGACTTTTTAAAGTACTTTAGTGGTCTTCCTTTAATCTAGAAGTCGGGATGGAAAAAAAAGTTTGTTGAGTTAAGGTGGAGATTTTTATAAAACTTGACAAGATTATTAAAGGTTCTCTATACCAAACTCAGAGCATATCTAGAGCCTCCACGTGGTTCACAACATAGCGAAGGCTGAGCCGGCAGCTTGCAACTAACAGTGGTAACAAAGGCAACAGTGCTGACAGAGCTAACTGTGTTTACCTGTAGGGGGGATCAGAAATGTGTGCACTACTAAAGCAGTGCAGAGCAGCAACCGTGAGCTAACCAGTGGAGCACGCTCACATGTACCAACATGCACTAAAAATAACACGCAGCCTATGTCAACAAAGAACAGAGAAGCTCGGTTAACAACACACACACACGGGAGGAGAGCGACTTCATTCTCTGCTCAGGCAGACATTACTCCACTACATCTTCACATAGCAAATAGTTTACTGTCAATGCTCCGGATATCAAATTTAGCATCTTTAAGTTACCAGCACTGTTTTTGCAGAGTGGCCTCTGTTTAGAGAGAGTTGAGAGAATTATTTTTTTTTTTTTCTGGCTAACAAAAACGGTCTCATATACATCATATACTTCATGTGCAGTCTACTGGAAGAAACAAGCACTTGTTGTGGAGGGCTTTGTCAAGTGTTTGTACAGCAAATAAAGGGGTATCGCGAGAGCATTAGCCCGAGAGTGAGCATTAAGGCTGGTTGCCAGGTAGATATGGATCCTCTGAAGTATGTGGCAACACTGTGATAGAGAGACAAGACTAATTGTATTTACTGACACTCATGCCACCATCAAAGAAACCAGTACCTCCACTGATACACATAATGGAAGGATTACAGAAAGAGAAGTTGTGGAGATTGACGGTGCTTCCATGTGACCCAGTGGACAAAAATCCTCACTTGTCCATCACTATAAATGATTATTACTATCGTAATTATCACAACAATTTTTATCAGTGGATTGCTATTTCCTCAACTGTCCCTCAAATCTCTGTGTATGTCTGGATTAATAGTGAATTAATTCTCTCACGTGCAGCCTCAAACCACCATCTATAAATCAGTTTTAATGGTAGTCATGTGATTAAAGTTCTACTCCAGCAAAGACAAGTTGCATGTAGTTTCTTCTGTACTGTCAAAGAGGGATTTCTGTATGTTCCAGACAAAATCCTCTTGGAATGATAAGCAAAAATATAAAAGAGACACCTGTTAGTACCAGCTCCAAATAGCAGGCTTTTCGCTTTCCATAGTCAGCAGACAGGAAGATGTTTCTATTAAAACTGTCAGGTGACAGGCTTCATCAGTACAGTATCCCCTCAGGTTCCAGTAGTAAATATTGCTTCATGGGAGATGGCAGAGGCAGCTGTGCTACACCTCTGTGGCAGAACCCACCCAGGCTGGCTCTGATGGCACATCTGGTCAGGTGAAGCAGGCTCCGAGGAGAGTTGGTGCAAACAGCAAACAAAGAGTCGTAGAAGTCTTTGTGTCGCTGAGTGAGCAAAAGAAAAACAGGTAAAGATTTTACATCTTATCAGGATTGTAAATCATTTATAAAACCCCACCTTTCAAAACAAAACAATTGATCTCTTTACACAGCTTCTTAGGCTCTGGCCTACTTGTTTTTTAGTTTTTAACCAAGAGAGTAATGTTAATCTTACTCACTGAACACATACTGCATACTAATCATGTACAGTTTATCATTGTACTACCTTGTAGCAGTCATCAGGAATGGCAGCTCTCCACTTATTTGTGGGCTTTATGCGTTCATAAGAGTTGATCATGATTTCTACGGCTCCGGGATAGTCGTAGCAGGTCTGCAACACCTGCACAAAACAGCACACAACATTTTATTATACTGCACAAGAATCTTCATAATGTGCAAAATATTTTCTAAAAACACAAGTCTCCATCTCTGTACCTTGTGGAACTGGGGTGGGTAGATCCGTGCTGCGTTATGGTTGAGCAGCAGCTGATAGCAGAGCTCAGGTATGGCAAAGGGCCTGACATCAGTCACTTTGAGGACATATTGAATAGGGGCACAGCCATTGATGTCCATGGCTCTGGTGTCAGCTCCGGCCTCCAGCAGCATCTGCATCAGGACGTGATCACAGTTCCAGGCTGCCTTGTGAAGAGCTGTTTTATTGTCCTCTTCTCTGAGGTTGGGATCTTGGAGAGAAGGAAAATGTTGTTGAAAACAAAACTCAAAGCATTCCCTGGATGGTACACAATGTCAATATAAGTACAAAAGTCCCAAAAACTGACCAGCCTGGTGATCCAACAAGAGGCGACAGACAAGATGATGATCTTGGCTGTAGGTTTGCTCTTTAGAGTCAAAAGACCAGAAGCACGCAGTCATCAGGGGCGTCTCCTGGAGAGAGTTGACTGCATTCACAGATGCTCCGTGGGCCAAGTAGAGAGCGATCAGCTCTGGGATGCCGAATCGGGCTGCTGTGTGTAAAGGTGTGTCCTCCTCATTGTTTTGGCTGGGCATATCTACATTAGCACCTCCATGGGGGGAAAAACCAATGGTTATTTTGTATCACTTTCATTAATCTGCTAATATCCATTCATCCTTCCCTCCTGACCTTTGAGGATAAGCTGCTTGGCACAGTCCACAGACTCCCTGGTGATGCAGTATTGCAGGGGGGTGTGTCCGCTCAGCGACAGGCTGTTGACTTTTGCCCTGTGAGCCAAGAGCAAGGCGACACAGTCACCGTTGGAGACCTCGCAGGCCACATGCAGCGGCGTCTTCCCATTGGGCGTCTGGTTTATGGCGGCACCTTCTTGAAGAAGCACCAGTGCTGTTTCCACAGCATTGCACATCACGCATACATGAATACCCATCGCCCAGGACCTCTCCAGTTTGTAGCCTGGGAGCCAGTAACCTGTAGCAAATAAGACAACTAACTACTTAATCATTCAGGATCCCAGTGGCTACTGGGGCCCGACAGGAACACAATATTTCCGGTCAAACGGAGAACTGTTACTGTATGGTTATTTCACAGATTTCTGTTTGTGCCGTTTCCTCTGTTCTTTTCTTACTGGTTTGAAATATTGGGGCTTCACTTAGAAATAATAACATTAATTAAGAATGTTTTTTTTCTTCTTACAAACTTTTAATTTTGATTGTTGTAGTTTGTCATGAACGTTCAAGGTTATAGAGAAATACTTGGAAAAATGTTTTCAGGAGCTGTACAAGTACGGGTCAAAGGTGCTTGTACTCTGACTCACACTAGATTTACATCTCATAATGGCTTTGTTCTTTTATTGCATTACGTTTAATCCCCAGGAGCCTGAGCACGTTATTGTAATTCAGCTAGTGTCGAGTGTTTGTCATTGCCAGTTTTAGGATGAATGGGGATTTAACACCACCTACTGGAAAAACTACAGAATGTGTTTACAATCTATTTTTCTAACTTAATGCTTTGTTAAAACTATGATGTCTCACAATCTTGTTTATTCTGGATTCTCACATGATAACTCATATTTCAGGGCTTTAGTGCTTGATATAGTCTGACAAACATAGAGTATATCAGCGTTGATTTTATTGCTGCTGGTGAAATGTGGCTCAATCTCTTTCTACTTTCTCCGTACCTCGTTTGTATGAGGCCAGCACCATGCTGGGGTCCTCCACCTCTAGCACAGTGTCAATGTCTAGCTTCCCAGTGTGCAGAATCTGCATGACCTCTTGGGCGTCGTTCGCCTGCAGGGCCTCCAAGAACTGTCGCTTCAGCTGTTTGACAGCCAGTTGTGTGGGGCTCAACTCCTCCATAAACTCTGTGAAAGAAGGGCCTCGCTCCTCGTATGGCACTGGCGAACCAGCCGGCTCTGACACTAACGCTCTCCACACAGCATGGAGGAGATTGCAAATAAACACACAAATAATAATAAAGGTGTCAATCATACCCACACTCCGAAAACCCAGCCATCAGATATGGGAGGGGTGTGAGCAAGAATATGAAGAGGGTCAACAAGTGACAGGAGGGAGCCGACAGCGAGGAAAAAATAGGCCTGAAGTGAAATTAGGCTGAATATAAATAGAAAGGAGAGAGGGAGGTACTGGAAAGCTACAGCTGACTGGCTGTTCTGGAGTCAGTCTGTGGAGATGTCCACTAAGAGAAAGGCATCAGGCAGCGGATGGTCACATGGTAAAAACAGCAGGCCGTAGGGACGGCAAACAAATCAGCTTGTTCTCTTCTATTGTTTCTTTACATGACTATCAGGTTTCCCATGATATTCTAGACAGAGAAGAATGAAAAAAATGTACAATCATATACAGTCATAACATGCTTTTTGCAAACAGTTTTGCTGCATGGGGCAGAGATTTCTGTCCCTAGCTAGCAAATGACCACTAAAAACTATGTGTAGGAAGTCAGACAAATGGTGGAAAAAAAGAAGAAACAAAAGCAGACTATGGACAGTGACTGCACATTTTATTCATTGTGACGGGTAGCTGCCCTTTCAAACTTTTCAGGATGCGAAAAAGAGAGCACGGTAATGACAAAAGAAAAGGAGGAGGACAGTAAGCAGCGCAGCTTTTTAAAAGAGTGAAAGCACGGCTAGCAGTTTGTGGTGATTATCTTTTGGTCTCTTAATACATGAAAGACAAACCCTTCCGGACATGACTCAAACGCCTGCCAGGAGCACCAGGGTCTCATCCATACGTTGGTTTCATCATGCCAGGCAAGCTCAGTCAAGCACAAAAGAAAAGATCCGGGAAACACATTTTGGCCTGACCTTTAAGCTCCTCAGCCCTCAGACAAACTGTGCACACATACTGTCACGATAGAAAACAAGGCTTCTTTAGGATTCGTTCAGCATATTGCTCTCAGTGTTTTACTATACATACAAAAGAGTCAAAAGAGTGCAGTCGGCGGACTGAGTTGACGGGGCTGGGGTGGGGGGAGGGGGGGGGGGGGGGTATTCACAGAAAGGTTCAAGTGTTAAAAAATATTCCATAAGAACACATCATGAGCAGTTTATTGAAGTTGCACTGGAGCAGCGCTGTGGTTATTTTAGAGGAAAACAACAAGCACGGTGGGGGAGTATTTTCAAACTTTAAATCCTTCATTTGATAAAAAAACATTTGAATCTAAATCACTTTTAATGAAATGTATTGTTTTGGCAATAGTTAGTAATCATACAATTCTGGATAAATCATTGTTAGGTGTTAATAATACTCGCATTTTGAATAATTTATCATGAACAGTCGTCAGTTGCTTTCATTAAATACAGAAATAAATAAATAATAACATTAGTACATCAGTGATACCTGTATTACTGTGGGATTGCATGGAGGTATCTGTAACCCTTACTATATTTCTTGCTCTTAACCAGTCAACAGTACACCAGGCAGGGCCTTTCAGACAAAAGGGAATTATAACCAAAGCTGCCTTCATTTTGATCACGGTGACACTGGTGTCTCTATATTTACTGTAAACCTACGGAACGATTCTCGAGGAATGCTAAAAGAAGTAACACAGGGAACATGTCTCTCAGTGAGCGTCATAATCCTAAAACAAGGATTGCGTAAAGTACACATGTCAAAACAATTTCAAAAAGGTATATTTCTTTTATATCTAACAAGTAAATCAACATGTTTCAAGTCTTACCGAACCAGTTTCATAGGAAAATTAAAACTAAATTGCATCTATCAGGTACAATTTCCAGTGTAGCATCAGTAGTATCAGGCGTTATCATCTTTGAGACAATTTCTGGACTCACTGCATCTGTCCTCCATCACAGAGATGACTTGTCTATATGGCAACATTCCCAAATATTTTTCAGAATTAAAGTAATTTGCAAGGTGAACTTTGTCCTGTAATTGTACGAAAGAAAAGAAAATAACAATTATAAATCTTTATTTAGTCTACTGTATACGCTTGGACACTCACACTGAAGCGGGTAGAGTTCAGAAAACTATTCTAACTATTCTAGAAGTTCTACAGGCAGTGGCGGGGTATTACTTTGTTATTGAGAGAGAATACAAAAAGAGGTCAAAAGCAGGTTACGAGCCGTGTCGAAGCAACATTATGCATCTAAGCAGGAAGTTTCATTTTACCATTTTTTGTTTTGTTTTTGTGGTACAGGATTGGTTAGTTACAAATTTCATGATTACATTGTACCTGAAGTCTCCATCAGAACCAGTCCAATGAGTTACAGTATGTCCTTGTCGTCATTCATACTTTGTGAACTGCTTTAGTATGGTACATGTATACTGTAGGGAGCATTGGACAAGCCAGTGCAGAGGTTCAATTTACAGTATATGCACTTCCAGTGTACTGAGAGAGTTTTTTTCTCCCTATTAAACTTGGTTCCTGCTTCAGCTCCTATTGGAAAGTTCCAGTGTTGCCTCCTCCAGTGGTGAAAGTAAGCAGCATGGGGACACCCAGTGGTGGGAGATGAATACTGCCTCATTTATTCCCCCTCACAGGCCTGACCTGTATGAGCTTTGTCAAAGCAAGAGAGCAATTTCACTGAGCTATGTATCTGAACAGGATATACATAAGTCTATTGAAATGGCACAGCAGACAAATCTGTATTATCACTCGACATGATCGTCTACGGGAGCTTTTATGGGTAACACAGACGGCTCTAAAGATGATCTGGGATGAGGATGAGATAAACTTTTCACAGACTTTTTCTAGCTATGAATAAATAAACCTAATTTACAGCAATAAACAGCTAAATAAATAGAGCTGAGTAAATCTTAAATGGCCAAAAAACTCAGGATGGGAGTAAAATGAGGCAACTGAACGGGGCAGGATCCTATTATCCAACGGCTTGTTTTGGTTTAATTTGCTTGGTGGAAAAGTCACTCAACAGTCTCCGACAGTTGGGTGTGTGGCTCCACCAGCGAGAACTATTAAACTACTGAGCAGGCGTCCCTCAGGGTTCATTTGTGGGACCTGACGCTCTGTTCCTCGAGACGCTACTTGGTGTGGTGCTACAGTAAAGCGGGAGGTCGGAGATCTAACAATTCACTTCACTCTGCCGTGCTTTCTTTGTGCGCCTCTTTCTGCTGCTGCTCAAGCTCTCGCTTCCGTAGCTTCTCGCGTTGTTTCTCCACTTTCTCTCGGTTCCTCTTGGCCTTCTCCATCAGAACTTTAAGGTCTTTGATCTTTTTCTTGATCAGGGCACGGTCCTGAGAAGAAGAAACTCCAAGGGCCTGAAACAAATAAACCCCCATAAGTATCTTTCCTATTTTCCACCTCATAGTCTATGATATGACCGTTTTTTTAAAGGATCACTTACATTTATTTTGTGACATCTTACAGTTGAAGAATAAACATTGCTCTCTCCATGTAACCATGTAATGGCAGCACTGTTTCTAAATCCCCCCCAAACATATGTTTGGCATTGCTATACTGCAATTTCTTGCACTCATTGGCTGACATGTGTACTGATATATCTGTGTTCTTTAATATACAGTATATACGGTATATACAGTATATATATATATGTGTATGTGAGCATGTATGAATCACTTTGAACTTACCTTGAGCTCAGCACTCTCCAGCTGTAGCAGCTGTTCTCCATCTATGTTTTTGGCAGTGAATTCTGGGATGTGGTGTTCTAAGTTGAGGCCCAGTAGCCAGCGGGCCACTTGCTGGGAGGTCCACTCAGTGATGCTGCAGTTCTGCCAGTGATACGGCTTCTGAGACTGTCCCTCGTCTAGGATCTGAACACATACAACAGGAAGAGAGACAGACAGGGAAAAAGAGGCAGATAAGATGCAAATCTTTCCAACTCGAACATACAGTAACATAATGTTTAATGAATGCTTAATGAGCTCAGATGAAATCAACGACACATTCAAGACATTTCCCAAGTAACTGTATTCTGTAGCAACACATACTACTTTGTGGGAAAATCCTTCATCACCATGAATGATGTGTGGGAATGAAACACAGACAAATGGCTTTTACGCAACAGACACATAAAGACATGTATGCAGTTGAACACAGGTCTCACCTCATCGTCTATCATATCCAGACTCTGAATGTGGCAGCATTGAAATAAACAGAAGACGACTGGGTTGTTAACAGGGAAATCAATATAGCTTACACTATAACAGCCTTGGACCAGCATTTGAATACAATGGGCCAGAAATGGTGCATTTTAAATGTTCATTTTGTAAGCTTGTATTTAGGGGGTGTTCCCTTGATGTGGTGAAATCATTCGCAGGTATATTGTTTGTTTAACCGTTCAGATAATTCATCTCATCTAGCAAACTACCATCACCTCATCCGACTTCCATTAATAAGACAATATTTCAAGTTCGTATGTTTACCTCATCTGAGGAGAGCACCAGTGTGTGTGAGCGTCCCGACATCTTGGCTTCACTCAGCAGGCCGCTGATCTCCACTGAGCTGCTGCTGCTGGCACTCAGATCATCGTTCAGAGTGGGTGCCTGAGAAATCAAAAACACACTTATAAGACTGGTGGTTAAGAGCCAACTGGCTCTGAGGCTGAGTTTAGTTGATTAGATGGAGGGCTTCTCTATTTCTATTTCTTAAACAGAGAGACTGGATGAGGAGTGAACACATCAGAAGGATTAAGACTTTTGCTTTGAGCACGTACCAGAATGATCTATGTGCTTCTTCCTAATATTTGATGGTCAGTAAAAAGTACATTCAATAATGTATTTATGCTGTTTGATAGACTGCAGGACATCAGGGTTGTGCACATCCCTCATTTTTAAGACATTCCATTATAGCACAAACTGAGTGGTTGGAGATGATGTAGCTGGATGCTATCCAATTAAAAAAAATCTCTCTCTCTCTGTGTCCTTGTGAGTGTGCCAGAGTGTGGACATTTATGGAGTTACAGTATTAAGATCCAAGATCTGTGCACAAACATGCAAAGACAAGCTGCTGCTGAGAAATACGGAGTAAAAGGAGGAGAAAAACTAATGTTAATATACAGTATAGAGCAATAGTTGTTCTTACAGGCCTCCCTTTCTCCTCCTGGAATATACAGTATTTACATTGGTCCCTGAATAAAAGACTTATGTATTGAGTGTCAAAGACAAAGTGTAACATTACATATATATATAAGATTTCGAGTTAAGGTCTAGAATTTCATCTTACATGCAGCTTCATACTGTAGCTCAAAGAGTTCTGTCTGAGGTAAAAGCGAAACTAATCTTAGACTTTCAGCTCTTTGGGCTGAATCCTCACTTAAAAGCTCCTCGTAACTATTAATGTGAATACATTCTGCGTTGATTTATCTTCTGATGTGCACTCCTCTCAAGCTAAGAACATGTCCTTGGAGAGAGAAATGGATTTGATTGGTGCAGGATCAAAAATAATCTCCTTTTTAATCCTACGGTAACCACATCGGATATTACACAGGATTAGAAACAGTTTTCATTCAAGTTCCTACACTGCAACGAATGCCCATGTTAACAACTTTAATCTTATTGTGTCAGTACGGCATCTAACTGATTGAATGTGCATTATGAAACAGAACGATTTACTAAATTGTGATTTAATACTTAAAAACAGATCACACGATTGCTAAAATGGACATTTTTTACAGTGTCGTGGAAGGCATAGTTAAGATTATTAAAGGATTATTGTTATTTAGGATTATGTAGGAATACTCATTGATTTTCTTGGAATTATTAATGCAATTACGCATGTTTTGAAGTACCCTAATTCTCTTTATGATAAACCACCTCTTAAAGCACAAACTCATTTCCATTTCAGTGGATTGAGGTATAATTGAACCAAACACAAAACAATACAATACCAAGAAATATGAATAGGAGAAGAAGTGGGGCGATGTAAGGGAGGTCTGTTCAACAGAAATAACACAACAAACATCAAAGCTAAATGGCAAGAAAACTTGTCATCAAACTTACAGTATGAAGGTCTACATATACAGGTCTGGCAAAAAGTCTGCTCTGACTCAACTTATAATTACATTAAAACAAAGTCCTCACTGTAAAGTATCTGTAAAGTGAATCATTATTTACAGTCACCAAACCTCATGTACCTTGGCCTTGAGTTTCTCTGAACTGTCCTCTGCTGACGTCTCTGTGGAGCTGAGAGACAGAGAGGAAAATGATGCAGAGGTCAGTGGAGACGATTACTGCACCACACATTCATAAACAGTTTCTGGACTTCCATTTCTAATAACATCAAGAAGGAGTTGTCCAGTCCTGTGCACTAAATAGTTTGTGTATATTCTGTACACTCATCTTCTCAAGTTAAATTTCCTCATCACTGGGACCACTTTGACCACATCAATCCTTTAAAATAAGCTTTACAGGGAAAGAAAATCACTTTGAGTACCAAATAATCACAAAATATGACAAATGAATGTTAGTTGGTATGTGTAGAACTCAAAATGAAAACATGGCATTCCAGTATTTAATCTTACCCAGTATCCGGAGCTTGTCTGTGTTCCTCCACACAGTGAGAGGGGCTTGACATCGCAGGAGACTGAGAACCTGAGATCACAAACGCCCCACACTGAGATTACTCCTACTTCAAGTGATGAGTAGATACAGTTTCAGATATATTAGTGACCCTTCGATCCTTCATTATGGTATGTGCTGTAGTGAGGGTGCAGGAGTGCTAACCTGCAGTGGACGGCCGGTGCAGTGTTCGTCTGGGGGAGCTTTCTGCGCTGCCAGGGGCCCCGAGGACTGCAGCTGCTCCATCACAAGAGGCCACACTACGAATCGAACCAGGCCGACTGCGGGCTGGACTGCCGTGTCCTTCTGAGACCTGAAGCCAGACGTAAAGGGACAAAAAGGAAACAAGAAATGAAGCAAATGAGGAGTGGGAAGTGAGATAAGACCAGAAGATGTGAGACAGGAAATGCAGAGAAGAAGAATTGCGATGGAAAGAAAATGAATGACAAATTTAAAGGGAAGAAAAGCAAAGGCTCAGCAAATGAACACAGAAAAAAGGAATAATAAAGTGCAATCAAAGTAAAAGTGATGTGAACAGCCAAATGCGGAAGACTAATCTGAAAGAAGTCACTTGACATACTTTCAACATTTCTAATTCCTCGCCCTCTTTACCCCTGGAAGCCTCACACTGCCTGGTTTCTGTGTTCCTGCCAATTCTGATCCTGCTCTCGAAGTTGTTCATCCAATCTAAATCCATGCCTGCTCTAGCTGAGTTAAGTGACGGCATTAGCCAGACGAGAGCCTTTCTTCCAGAAAAAGACTATTATCACACGCCGGGGAGAGACAGTAAGTTGTGACAGCGCCACAGTCTCAATTAGTGCCGCAGAGCAACATGTAGCCATTAATTCATTAAAGGAATAGAGCGGAATGGACAGCGGTTAACAACAAACACAGAGGATGATGAACACACACATATTAATTAAATAAACACATATTAATTGTAAGAATAGTCAAATGAACACGTATCTGGTCGATATTTCAACAGATGTTGTTCAATAGCAAATCTGTTGGTCACTGAAAAAGAGATTTTAATACAAACCTCTCCCTCTGCAGAGCTGATGCTGTCTCGGCCGATTCCACCGTAGCTCTTCTTTTTGCTGGGTGAATGAGGAGAGGCCTGCCTCAGATCTAGAGTCACACACACACACACACACATATATATATATATATATATACACACACACACACACACACGCACACACACACAAAGAGTGAAAACAACTGTGATTTAGCTTAAGTAAAAAGAAATATACCGTATAATCCATTTGTTCACTAATTGTTGGGTTTTCTTTTGTTTCAGATTTATTAAGGGACACTTAATTTGACCTGACATCCCCATTAAATGAACTAAAAAAAAAAAAAAAAACATCAACGCAGTTAAAATATCAAGTCTTTCACAAACAGTAACACCATTAATTAGGCAGGCAATTATAATGTTTCTGCTCATTTCCTGACTGCACACGGAGAGGCTGTCAGAGCAGAGGAATGAAAAACTGCAATAAATTCAATTTAAAAGATCAATTCAGCAGATTCCGTCTGCTCCTCCCACATGCTCTCTCTCTTTCCTTTATGTCCTGATCCATCCGTCTCCGTCAGTCCACCCTGTTTAATATTGCATAATGGGCTGCGTCACTCGGATCAGTGCAGATCCAATCACTCTGTTATTCCGTCTGCACCGTACAGTATCATATATTGCACTTATCTGTGCACACAATGTTCTGACAGATGCAGCGACTGAAATAAAGCCGGCGCAGCTTAAAAAGACTTGAGGAGAACACAGCCAGACAGATGAGTTTAAAAGGGATTACGAGTTTGTTTTTGTTTGCAGAGATTCAAAGTGCAACTAGAGTCAGAGTTGAAAGTGTGTGTGAAGGTTAAGGCAGCAGAGGAGGGGAGGATGTGTGAGTAAGAAATCTGTGTGTGTGTATTGCATTTTGTGTGTGTGTGTGTGTGTCTTAGCCACAAGAGAGTCAAATCTTTTCAATGTCCTTCACAGGGCAAGAGATGTCAATAAACCGCAAGGGTTTAAAAAACACGGGTCATCTTCGGGACAAAAACAAAAGAACTAGGTACTTTAAATATAGTTGTTACTATATTTAAACAATGAACGCTAGACCGTATTTTTCAAGACCATGTAACAGAATAGAAACCCTAGTAACCCTTTGCGAGGAGATGGAGATTCATGTGTTCATGTTAACACGTACTCAACTATTTCAGCTGTCACTGCATTCATTAAATGAACATTTCTACATTTTGCTTGCTTGCTGAGTGTTCTATGGTCAAATCAACACTTCTCTCATGCTTGTGCGTTCAATATGAAACTTGAGCGCCCAAAGACTGGGAACAGGGGGAAACAGCTAGCCTGACTCTATTGATATGTTTACGAAAATAATCCACCCACCAGCCCCTCTACAGCTCAATAACGTGTTTAATTTGTTCAGTGGCAAACATGAGAGTGGTATCGATCGTGTCACCCAACTCTATTCTATATTTCCCAACATGTAGAACATTCATTGGAATCCATATCATAACAAAGAACCTGGCTGAGACTTGTCCCCTCACAAACACACCTCTGGCTTGTGCTGCAGCCCTGTTGGGGCTGTGCTGCTGAGCGCCGAGCCTCTCGGCACTGTTGCTGTTGTTGTTGTTGTTGACCTGGATGCCGTTCTGCTTCATCAGCTGCATTAGCTCGGACTCTAATGTTGCAATCTGTAGAGGGAGAGGAACCGATCAATGAGCATCTACTCGTCAAAAAAGCTGCTTTAAAGCACTGAAATAAAGGGCCAACATGATGACGACCACATCATTTATCTTTTGATTCCATTCTTAAATGTGTATATGTGTCTTATGGGTGTTGGTGTAGTGCACATAAAACGCACAAGTAAAGTCAGTTTAGTTAAAGCATCACCCTCTTGTCTTGCTGTTTCCTTAAATTACAGATTATACTGTTTTTCCACCACTCTTGCTTGTGCCACACTTCACCATTCAGCCTTTACAATGCAGTGCAGTGGGAGAATGAACGAATGAATGCTCACTGTGCAGAATAATAGCAGGGGACAGTTGGGTTGACTGCCTACTCAACTGTGGGGCATGGCCTGAGACTTGAGCAGAAAACAACACAACTGTCATGTTTTAGGACTAGGAAAGCGGAAAATCAATACAGAGTTTGACATTGGAACCAACCACAGGCCTCCGGACACCAAGTCCATCTGCCGTCACTGTCTAAGGAGGAAAAAACCTTTACACGTGGCAGAAGTGGCACAGATACCCCTTTAAGCAGTAGTGATGGAGTGATGTTACTGATCTTTTTGATAATGTTGATTACCAGATTTAGATTCAATTTCTCTTAAACATTTACAGCGTATGCTATTAGATAAAAAGTACTGCATAAATAAATGTAATGTTTCATCAAGCACAGAGAACAACTGAAGTGTTTATTAGTTTATTTTAATTTTAGGGTTGTTTGGGGGGCACAGAGCGGCATAAGGGAAAGATGGAGGTGAGAGATAGACAGAGTAGACTTTACAGATGTGGTTTACCCTGACTTGCAGTCCCTGAATCTCAGCCAGGTGAGCTTTCTCAGCCTCCTCCAGCCGCCTCCTCTCTGCATCCTCCTTCTGGATGAAGTCCACCTCTCTGGAGAGACGACAGGGAGAAGAAATCGTAATGTGGTGAGTGGGTGAGAGCTGACAAGATTCAATTACCTGCGTGTGCATGTTTCACCATGAGTGACAGTGCCTGCCTCTCGCATGAGTGTGACTGCTCATAGTGAACACACACAGACACACAACACATATCTACAACCAACGCAATAAAACACACACACACGTTTTCATCCCTAAGAATATTAAATTCAGCCGTTTCCTCTGCTTTGTCCTTGTTCTGTGAGCTCTACGTCTCTCCTCAGCATAGAGAGTTTGTTTCATCAGTTAACTTCCATTTTGGCCTGCAGGGCCAGAGCCAATTAGAGGCAGTCCGACTGGAGCTGAGCAGGAGAGGTTGTGATGGGACTGACCAAAGAGATCAACGTACTGAAAAGCAGGAGAGCTGTGCTGCATGAGAATGGAGGCTCGGCTCATACTAGTGAAATGTATAGAAAGAGGCACTCTGCCTCACAGATGGAAACACGTTACATATTCTCTCTTTCTGTTCAGTGAAACGAGAGAAGCTGTAAAAAGGTCATGGAATGGAAAGATTATAAAGATTATGACTGTGTATTAGGGCCATTGGAGGAAAAAGATAAAACTGAGACGAAACTCTGAAATTTGACTCATAATTTAATAATTTTTACCTCCAATGGCCCTAAGGATTGATACACTGACCTCATTGAAGACATGATTCATGATTCAGACATTTTTGACTGCATTATCGTGCATTAAACTATGACAACCAAAGCAAAAGACTGGTCTGGTCTGAAATCGTAAGATAAAAGAAGACTAAAGAGTCATCAATGGTCAGTTCAGGACAAGCTGCCTGGGATCAAAATCTAAACACGTTAAAGCGATCAAGGAGGCCGTTCACATCAGAACAGAAGGTCCATCTTTGAACATAACCAGGCTTTATGATCTTCCCTCTACATATACATAGAACCACCTGTTATCACATGACCAAACTTGAGTCATGTGATGACAGCTGAGCTATTTTAGGAATATTTTAGGTTGTATAAATGAGGGAATGATATAACCCCCCCCCCTCCCTTCGGAGAACTTTCAGAATGTAATTGGGAAGTTTGGTGTGTGTAAGTGCTTCTGAAATGGAGATTTCTGGCTCAGAGTCTGAGAAAAAAACTAAATTTGAGAAAAAGGCCTTTAAAGATATGTTTTGTAAAATCACGTATATTTTAGATTCACTTCGGGTGAATATGGCAAAAAACATTAGCGAAAATGTATGTTTCAATGTGCAAATGAGGCATTACCTAAATAACTTTTGATGAATTTTGGAGAAATCTACAGATGCAAGTAGACAAAGTAGTACTTTAATACACTGAAATGTGTATTTTAGATGTTTTCTTTCCACTTTTCCGATAGAAGACATGCAAAATAGTCCAAAATCTCAAAATTGATCACTGCATGATAAAATGATATTTTTGCCACTAGTGTCTCGCCTTCATGAATGTAACCAACATTTTCTTAGTTTGCCAACACAGAAAGTACAACAAAGTACAACTGGAGACTTTCTGTGGTACTTCTCGCCATAAAATTAGGAAGTTTTCCATATTCAGAATATATTGCTCCCTCGTTCCATAATCATGGATTAGGATGACCATTTGAAATCCAGGTTTACTCACTTCTGTTGGAAGTCTTTGATGAGCTTCTTGGCCTTGTTGTACTTCTTCTCTAGAGTTTGGTACTGGGCCTGGGCCTCCTTCAGGTGTTCGTTGACCGTGTGGCAGAGGGTCTGCGCTTCGATCCAGTAGCTCTCCAGCTTCAACATCCTCTCCTTGTTCTCCTCGATGCTGGCCTTCAGCTGGCTCTTCTCCTTCTCCCAGCGCTGCTTCTCTCGCTCCACTGACGCCAACTGCACAGGGACAAAAAAACACTTTAGTTACAACATGGGAGCTTTTAACAGAAACGTACATATTACTGACACTGAGTAAGGAATCCTACACAAAAAAATGCGTTTTCGATAAAAGCTTTTCACTTTTACTTTTACCATCTTATACAGTTTGTCTCTCAAAGCAAAGCATTAGTCGATGTATGTTTACCGTCTGCCACTACATGAACACATTGGATGAGATCAAAACACACCAGATTTTCAAAAACTGTGCATGACATCACACAACGCTGATGAAAGGGAAATGCTACAGAACAAGTCTTTTCTTTTTAACAATGTTTGTATTCAGAGTACAAATTGCATGAATTTATTTCTCTGTAAAAGGGGATCTTCTGCTATTCCTAAAATAAAAGCTTGTTGGGCACCGCTTTTCTGATGAATTTAATCACATCAACTCTCAACGCATTAATCTGGGAATTATTTAAATCACACCATTAACATTTGACAGGGCATATCAATTATACACTTCAGATGTGTGTGTATAGGTAAACATACACATATGATACACAGAACTGTTAGAATTAACCAGAAGCTCTACAACGTGCTCTCCCTTTCGTACTTAGTTAATATTTGTAAAGACAAGTAGTGCAGCCTCTTAAAAGAAGCTTAATAACAGTCCTTAAAACATCTATTCTTAAAGCTTTCCCATCGAATCTGAACCCCGGCCCCTCTGTTGTCCTGACACTAGTCCCACATCCTTTTACAAATTATTTGAACTCAGACAAACTTTTCACCCACAACAGCAAAGTTTTAATCTCTTACCTTGTTTTTGAGCTTCTGGATCTCGGCCTCGGTCACTGTGTGTTTGATCTGGAGCTGTTGAGAGCAGAGGCGTAGAAAAGAGAAGATAGGGAAGGGAAGAAAAGAGAGGGCGGTCAGATAATCAAATGCATGGCTGCGCAGGCTCTCTCTGCTGTCGATACAGTGTGACGGACAGAGGCAGCCGACCCTGTCCTTTCCCTGACAGCATCCCAGCTCCAGCACTGACACACACTCTCAGAGGAGAGGAAACACATAGATAGACAGAGAGAGATAAAAAGCTAGACTGTTTTAAAAAGTAATTTAACATAGCATTAATTCTAAATAGCCTTTTTTTTCAAAATGCAATATCTTTCATTTTTTCATGAAGTCTGACACGTGAGATGGACGGAGCAGCAACGGAGTTATGCATGAAAGTTGAGAAGAGCAGTGCTTTACAGACAGACAGACAGAGAGAGATAATGACAGAGCAGAAATTAAAGAGAAGAGGAGATGGAGAGGAAGAAGTAGATATGGAACAAGAGATGTGGAAATGGGAACAAATGAGAACGATAGAGAAAGAAAGAACGTAGGAGGGACAATCAGAGCTATAAGAAACAATACAATTGGAAGCATGTGAGGAGGGCATCTTTTAAGTCCAGTATGAACAGGAGGAATGATTACAGCCACCAGCTGTACATACTGTATGGCCACTTACCATTAGCACAAAGTAACACAGTAAAACACAATCTGTCTGCTTGTTCCAATGCTTAATTGAAGCTTTATGATTGTTATGTTTCTTATGGCTTACCTATTACAACAAATAGGAATATTCTAGATGCATTGGCATTGTTTTAAACACATTTCATCACAGCTCAGCAGGGTATATGTGGTATCTTTCACTTCTCTTGACATCCAGCTCCTTTCCTCAGGCTGTGAGACCCGTAAAAAACGTTCTGCACCCTCCAACGTATAATATAGTTTTTGCTTTTTTGTGTTTTTCTTATGTAACAGAATGGTATGATTAATTAACTGCATTTCGATGCACATTCCTGTTGTATAATGACATGAATGGAACCTTGAACCCGATTCGAATATATTATCTGTGAATTTGAGCAATGTTCGGCCATGCAATGGTCTACAGACATAAACTGTGATAAGTGGTTAAGTGGTCACTCGTGAAATTGCAATTTGGTAAAATGCTTGGAAAATATATGTACAATATAGATAACTTAATTAATTCAGTGCTTGTCAAGATGCTGATTATGTTTTAACCATCTTGCTTTTATTTTACATCTGCTGATGATCAGACCAAGTTTTGTTGAGCATTCATCCACAGTTTGTGTGTGTGTGTGTGTGTGTGTGTGTGTGTGTGTGTGTGTGTG
>NW_022280044.1:2748322-2861331 GCF_004355925.1 Anarrhichthys ocellatus | reverse complement strand
ATTTTGTATGAAAATATAAAATATTGTAAAGAAACCAATACTGATAATAAAATGTTTTGTTTTGGAATATTTATTCATCCAGATGGTTGTAAAAGTCTTTGAGGATTCTGGCAATAACATCAACAATAATTATTAAAAACATTGTGAGAAGGTTATATCTGGTGGTTATATCTGTGACTTTGTGTCATGGTAATACGTGAAAGGCACAGACTGGAACTAGCTTTAGCCACACCACTCTCTTAGCACAATGTCACGCATGGAGCCATCAAGTGCATCTAAAACCCGTTTTACAAGATTTAATCTTAAAAATGAATCAGCTGAAAACATTAAAAAGTTAACCAACTCATAAAGTTAGCACATGTTTATTTAATCAACTGCTTGCTACATGGCTACATGGCTGATCAAATCTGCAAGTGACAGTTGTCATTTCAGCCGGGAAGACCGAAGAAATGGAACAAAAAAAGCCTGCTTTTGTCTACCCAGCAGCAGGTTTACTCATTAAAACGGAGTCCAACAAGCTGCTAAACAGCATGAACAGAGAAACCACCCAGTCAGATATCCAGCTGTCCAACTGCAGCATCCATTTTCCAGCTCTCTTTCTCTCTCTTTCTTCTTACATCTGTCTGTCTTCCATCTCTCCTCAAAGCTGCACCAGTCAGAGAGCCTCCCATTGCGTGTCAAGCACGTCCAGAAACTCCTACCCATTTTCAGGTTCTATTTTACATTAAGTAATGCTATTTTAATGCTACCAGTTATATATGAGGTAACACAGTAAGTTGGCCAAAACTTTGTCAAAAATAAATTGGTTTGACAGCCTGGTCAGGCATTTCTATAAAGATAAGTTGTACTGGACACATTTCAATGTCTCTTTTTATTATCTTCAAATATTAGTCACTATCTCGCCTCATGTGTCAGGCGGATACGAGTCAAAACTCTCCAAGTTTGAGCCTGTAAATGTCTCTAATGGAGACAATTCTAGATGTCAGCAATCTCTTGGCTATATAAAAAAGATCTCTGACTAATAAAAGTTACCATCTGTCAACGTATTGTTGACATTGATGTCTGCCATTATGCTGCATGTATTCTTTCCTCCAATTCTCAAAATGAATACCTGTTGGCATTGGCTATTAGGCATTGGATCTAAATGGATCAGTTGATTCGCTCTTTGGCTGATGACCAACAGAGCCTGATTTTTCGAGTGAAGCCATTATGTGAAAACATCTCGGCCTCCCTCTTAACATCACACACATGTTCTATCCTTTCTAACATCCTCTCCTTCTGTCCAAGTTGATGCTTTTTTTTTATCTACATATAAATATGTATGTCACTACTCTCTCTGTCTCTCCATCTTGTCAGGTCTATCTATCATTCCCTAGTTACTTGTTTTGTGTCTTGATCTTTCACACGTACATACTGCGCGCGCACACACGCACACACACACACACACACACACACACACACACACACACACACACACAGTCTCATCTCCTCTCTCATCATCTTGGCCTATATCTTCTCCCATCTCCCTCCCAGATAACGGCGCTCAGGCCTGGTTTGTTTGCATGCATGACCGACATAAGAGTTCTATTTCCATAATAGGCTTGCCTGTTGCCATGGTACCAGCATCCTACATTAACGTCCCATTCACTGAAGGTGGAGTTAACCGTTGAACACATGGCAGGTCAGTCAAACACCAATTTGCATATGATAAATGCATCACCTCCCACCACATGCATGGAGAATCAGGAGAGGGAGAGACAATTCAGGGAGAAATGTTGCTGAGCGTGTGATGAGCTGCACTATGCATGTCTATTACGAGTAGCATGTTGGCACAATGACGGAGGAAAAGGGCTAAGGGCTCCTCTGACTGGAGGAGGAGCGCACGTGAGCCACTGGGCACAGCTTTGTGTGTGTGTGTGTGCTGTGCACTATTGTTTCTAATGTTTTGATTTGATGTCTTGCTGTATTTAATATTTTTGTCTATTTAAATTTAAGTCAATAAACGTTGAAATGTCAGTAGACTTTATTCTTCCTCACAACACCAGTGATGCAAACACTCAACCATCCATCCACATATGTAAACGTAGTGTGTGTGTGTGTGTGTGTGTGTGTGTGTGTGTGTGTGTGTGTGTGTGTGTGTGTGTGTGTGTGTGTGTGTGTGTGTGTGTGTGTGTGTGTGTGTGTAATGTCTATTGATAACTGAAGGAGTATCTCTTCCTCTTGGGACGGGAAGCCCCAGCACCAATAAAGAGCTGTCTATCAGATTAACCCAGGCAGCTCTCACAGTGAGAAATAACCTCCCCCCTGGTGAGAACTCATTGTAATATTTATAGAGATATTAATATTGATGAGTTCCTTTTATTACCCCACAGATCTTTGTAATGGTTTTGTAACTGTTTACCCTATCGACAGTTATGTAGGGAGTTATGGATGGCTTGCTGCTTAACAGTGGCAGATTTCAAGAGTGTTTCACAGCGGTTAGTAATCTACGTATGGATTAACAATTTTAATACAATCACCATTCTTATGTTTACGTGTTCTTGCTGGGATCTGTGGCACAGGGTGTTCATTAAAGAAAAAATAAACTCAAGCTGTTCTCCTAAGTTTTGTTTGAATCGTTACATACCCTAGATATGAAATGATGACAGGCAGAAGAACAGAAGTTTCTTGCGTGTTTGAATAAGACTCGCGAATGGCTGAATCCTCAACTCTCTAAAGGAGATTTAATAAGAGCTGAAAGCGTTACATGTGTATGTTGCTTTGATAATGGGACCGGTGGGATCAGCTTCCGGGGCCTGGCGAGGAGCTTCTTTTGCATGAAGGCTCTCAATCAACACAGAAAATGAAAGACCTCAAACAACACTGATGAAGACAACAAAAGAGGAGGAAAGAGATGCCTGGGTGAGTGTGTGTCTGCATTTAAATCTACGCATGACTGCAGCTGTTCCTCTGTGTGTTATTAAGGGTGCACTATGCATTGTTGTATGTTACTTTAGTGTGTGACTACATGTGTGTATACAGTAAGAGTGTGCCTCCATACACACAAATAGCATGAGTTGCAGGGCCATGAGCTCAGTGTCTGCTGGATTAAACGTGCTGTGAGTAAGCAGCAGAGAGGAGAAACACTGAGCGATGCTTTCTAGGACCAAAACCCACATGGCATCTTCTTAGTGTGTGTGTGTGTGTCTGTGAGAGAGTGCGTTTTGTGTGCCAGCATCAAAGCCCACTGTCAGTCTTATTATGGAGTTAATAAGCTAAAACTTCCAGTCAACTGTCATAAGAAGGGAGCTGATTTACATTAAGTGACAAGTGGAAGCCTCAGTGTCATGTGTAAGAAGTCAGTTTACTGACAGCGGATGAACTTCAAATAGATTTAGATATAATATGCTTTATTAATAATATATGATAATCTTACCCTGTTGGCACATTGGAGATATTTTAAGATCCACACTGCGATATACATAATCTCATATGTATGTACACACAATCCTTTATTGCACCTCCAGGACGGCCTGTACAGTGGCCAGGGTTGTGAGTGGTCATTACCTCGTCATCATCAGCATCATATTGGGCGTACTGCTGCTCCAGCAGCTCTCTCTGTCTCCTCTCTTGCTCCAGGGTCTGCTGGATGAGCGTGGCCACCTCACTCTGCTGGCCCGGACGCTCTCGTCCAATCACAAACCTGCAACAACACGCACTGTTATAGACAGTCCTGGCAACACACGCAACCAGAGTCAACCCGCCTGTGATTACATAACGGTTACAGTACATTTTGAAATAAACACACATGAGCATTTGAATTTCATGAATGAACAATTCTAAGTCATCATTAAATCATCAGTTATACTGTGTGTCATCAGTCTCTGGCTTTTCAGGAAATCTGCTTCTATAGCAAAAGGTTAAAATCATAGACTGTATATAAGAAGTGGACTTAGTCACCGTGACGTCACTCATTGGTTTGTGGACTACTGTTTCTGCAGCCTTGAGTTTATCATTTTGGCCGTCGACATCTTGGTTTTTTGCAACCAGATGTGACACGAGAGGGTGGAGCTAAGTAGAAACGAACACTGAATAAGACTGCTTTACGGTCTATATTACTCTAAATGGTACCATCATTTACTAAATGAACATCATGCTGTATTGATGAAGACTTGAAACTAGCAACTGAGACCATAAACTCACTTTAGGAAATAAATCAAGTGAGAAGTCGGGTAATTTTCTCATAGACTTCTATACAATCAAACTTAATTTAGCAACCAGAGGAGTTGCCCCTGCTGGCCAATAGAAAGAATGCACTTTTATTAAGGCACTTCAGCATTGGCTTCACTTTTCAGAGCCTGAGGTTAAAAAAAGGAGTGTACGGCCTTATGGGAAATGTAGTCTCTTGTAAATGCTACATAAAAAAACTCACAGATTCTTAAGAGTTCCCTGTTTGTCTAAGCCTTATTTATGGTAACAATTCATTTTACAATGTCATTCAGAAGAAAACAATTTGGACGGAAAACATCTTTACATCAAGGAAAAAATGCTTATCAATGTTTATTCTTTCCTCTTTTTACAGATAGTTGTGTCCTTTTTCAGGCCTATATAAACATATTTACTATACTTCTGTTACAATGTGTATTGGGTCTTTTTCTCGTGGTGATGTGTAGTTGTGCAGTGAAATGACCACAGCAGGCACTGTGTGAGATCAGCAGAAGCCCACAGCCACATAGCAATGACAGCGATATCTGCTGACGTATCAGGGCAGGGCTGGGAGACGGGCCACACATAATAATACAAGAAGGCAGTCAGCTCAGCCAGCGAGCCTGTTATTAGCCTGGCAAGGAACTAAATGGAGAAAGCCACAGGCTCTGCCTCCGAGCTACTACTAACTACCGTAGTTACACATGGGACCTAATACATATCAGATTAACATGGAGACAGAGTGAGAAAGAAAAGGAGAAAGGGCACAAATCACGTTTGAAAGAAGTTTAGGTTTGTCACAGATATAACCTGCCCTCCTGCAAATTGTGTGTGTTTCTCGTAAGACAGGGACTAAGTAGGATAAAGTCATCTTAGATTCAAGAGCACATAGTTTGCATGATCATAACTCTAAAAATAAAAAGGGAGCGGCTTTAGGATTTACTCATATAGAGGTACTGCTACTCTATTTCCAGTGTATTCTTCTCATAACTGACTAAACCAAGCAATGACGTATAAGAATTTCTCTGAACTATTCTAGGAAACCTCCAACACAGCAGGGGCGGAAAACACATTTTTTTGGATCTACCCAAAGATACTGTTTTAGGAAAACATTTGGAAATCATGCAGATTTTTGAGCTGCAGATCTCATTGACATTCATGTAACTTTCCGTGGATGATCTGCCAGAAGGAATAACAGGAAATGACAAATACTTCCTCAAAAAAATACTAAGATGAGAAACGATTTAGAAAATGAAAGATGGACAAAATGGATATTACATTTGTTGGAATATGGAACATGTTTGGTGGTTTGCCTCGCTAGTCCTGTCTCCTACAAAATGATGTTCCCGTAAAACTAACCTGCACTCTCAATTACGTTTCGAGGGAAACTTATTTTCTCTACCTGAAACAAAACAAAGCAAAACCCCCAAAAAACTACTTGGTTGGGTTAAGTAAAAAACATCATAGTTTGGCTTAAAATGACAACAAAACAATATAAAACAAAAACTCAACATATTTAGTACTTACGTACTTGGTTATTTTTCTCCCTACGCAGACTTCTGCAGACTCATTTGAAACTTAATTGTGAAACTTGAAATGCAAATGTAATCCAAGACTAAATACGTTTCCCTTGAAATGTAATTTTTTCGAAGACGAGGCTGGCCTTCTTCATCTTCTCTGCTTAAAATGTAATTTACTTTCCTTTCACTGTCTGCATATATCTTATGGACATATGCAAATTGTGAAGTGCTGCCCGTAATTATATATATATATATATATATATATATATCTATATATATATATATATATATAAAATCGGATGTCTGTTATCTGGATATTTTCGTTGCAATAATTCCTGGCATTGCTACTATGTTTTCGACAAAAATAAAAACCAATAAAATTCAAAAATATCCCCCAAAGAAAATGAAAAAAAAATTCATCATGGCCCTATAACTATGTGTCTGTGTGTATTACTTATGTAATCTATTTACACAGTAACATTGTGGGGACTCGCCTTCCTTTTGAGTACAAAATACAGGCCCCCATTAAGGAAATATTTATATTTTAGGGTAAAGACTTGATTTAAAGTTAGGGTAAGGTTTAGGATAAGGCGAATTGCAGTTATGGTTGGGCTAAGTCTCAAGGAAATGAATGTAAGTCGATGTAATGTCCTCTAGAGTTGTGGAAACATGACTTTGTATAAGTGTGTGTGTGTGTGCTAAAAGCATGTTCCTAACTACTGTTTGTGTACAAGTAAGTGTGTTGGAGAGAGAGAGGGAGACAGACAGAAGAAGAGAGAGAGAGAGAGCGATGGAGAGTGGATTCGAGATAGGGCCTAATCAAGTGAATTCAGTTCCTGAGAGCTCTTTCATTTATTTCTAAAGGCGATGTAGAAAAAGGCCTTACGCTCCAGCAGAGAGGCGTATTTGATCTACATGTGAAGGAACAACTGAAGGGCAGGACAGAGACAGAAAGTTATAAAAAAAAATGGAAAAGAGAGAAGGACCGGGCTAAGCTAAGTAGTGCACTGGAACAAGCCTTTGGACAGCAGGGAGGCCTGAGGAGCAGCTGACCTGGAAACAGCCTTCCTCCTCACGCATGGGGAGTCTGTCTTGGTTCCTCCCTGCCTCTCAGTGCTCTGGGGCTGCCACACACAGCAGCGCTACAAATCAACTGTAGAAACCTTCACTGCTGATCTCATTGGCTCAAATGAATACAGACATGGCTCTTGTTAAACATGCAGTATGGTGCAGGAACTTGAAGAGACAACAGTCTTCCTCATTAGGCTGAGTTGACAGGCATTTTGGGTTGTCAGCGTTCACACAGAACAGATGACTAGTCGGCCATCGTGGGGACATGTAGAGATTTCCTCTTTTTGTTCAACTTTTCTCTCTGTAGGTTGTAAGAATGGGGTGCATCATAACAGAAATAGTTAAAGGATGGTCTTATTCTATATTTTTCAACAAATTCCAATAAAAGAAAGAAAGTCAGTATCATCAATATTTGTGACTCCCCTGTCTGTGGTATTCAGCCTCATTTATTGCATCGAAGATGCACAAATGCATAGTTTCATTTTACAAACAGAATAAGTAGTTTCCGGCAATGTCATTTTTAGTAAATGCAAAGAAGAGTAAGAAGTGCATTTGGGGACTATTTTCAGCTGTGTATTAATACACATTTGGTGCGCTGGTGAGTAACAACAGAGCTTTATGGCACAAAGGCACCACCTTTATCAGGTTTTGACAAATTCTTATTGAATGATCCATTAATTGTCGGTTCTGGCCTTTTCATGGGATTTAAGTAAATATAGAATATTGCAAGATTACTTAATAGATTTAATGATCCTGCTCATACAATTAGAGCACCTTTATATAGTAAATGGTAACTGGACTTCCGACCACTCAAAGCGCTTTTACACGACAAGTCATTCACACATTCACACCCATTTATATAACCCCCAATTTGGGGTTAAGTGTCGGTGGAGCCAGGGATCGAAGCACCGAATCTTCAGATCGAAGGACAACCCACTCTAACACTGAGCCACAGTTGCCCACTCTAGTCTAAATTTAGCAACTGACTCTCTCGCCACCTCCTTCCAAATTCCCTTGTCAAAAAGTAAACAAAACGAACAATAAAAAACAAATTAAAAAACGAATAAAAATGAATTTGACTAAGCATGGGACGATACCAAGATTTCATGTCTCGATTATCCCGACGAAAATAATTGCAATTCATGATGGTATCTCAATAATTATGTCAAAATATGCTTAAAACTTTCAAAATGAACTAAAACATTATAGAATCGCTTTACCTTACTTTTTGCTAAGAAACATATATTTTGTATTGCATCACAGGTAGGACCTTTTTTTGTGTGAAAAACAATGTCATCATAAGCCTTAAGCCTCCTTAAATAAAGGATAAATCAATGAAATAGCAACATTGTGAGAGTCTTTTCTTTAAATGGTCATTCCTGTATTTTTAAAATCAGGCTCTATTTTTTACTTCTCTACATGATAGCAAGCTAGACAGCTTTTTCAACGATTATTAAAGAAAATGTATCACAATCAACTTGTGAGTGTTTTTTTATCCACGATAAAATCCTATATCTTCACATCCCTACACTTGACTGATAGCCTTTTTCTTTATTTTCTATAGATATTGAGATAATATTGTCGTTGTGAATTCTTATGGCCAAGATAATCTGATATTGTGACAGCTCTATCATGTTACCAAGTGCGTTTTCTCACAAGTGATCCATAAGACAGGGCTTTTAAATCTGTGTTTTATACTGTCACGCTGGGGGGAATTTATGACTGAAACCTGGATGATATAGTGCTGGAAGTCAGGGTTAAATATAGCTAAAACGGAAAATCTAGGACAGTTGGTCATAAAACCTCTGGTGATCAGACGGAGAGAGAAGGATTTACAGAGGAGGAGAAGGAGGAGGAGGAGGAGAAGGAGGAGGAGGAGAAGGAAGAGGAGGAGTGAGTGGGTGTGACATGATAGAGGAAGACTGAAATAGAGAGAGAGCAGTGAGGAAGAGAGTCTGGGGAATCGATGAAAAAAAGCAAGAACTGTAATAATCATTCAAATTTGCTATAAGATTATTTTTCATACGGTAAATTTAAATAAAAAAATGTAGATCTGTGTTTAAGTCACTAATTGCATTTCTAGAGCTTCAATAGACTGATTAGACAATACATCTTCCTTCACCGCACACTTTAAACTATTTATAATTGCTAGATAGATGGACAGGTGATAGATGGAACCTTTCAAGCCTATAGTGCCACATCCTGGTATGTGGAAAAAAAAACCTTGTCAATATTAGTTCAGCAAACAGCATCTGTTCTGATACTGTTGGACATGTCTTTGTTCAGCCACCAGCTCTTCCCCCGGGCCAGGTACTCTCCACAGTGCACACATCTATCCTCCCACAACTGGCTGAGTGAACATGGCACCGGAATAGTTGAATACCCCACTGAGGCTGATAGATTATATAATAATCCATAATAATAATATCAAGGATATGGGGATGGATGGATTTATGGATCAATTAGTTTAGACAAATTGAAGCATGACAAAGTAAACACGACTTCCTGGGATAGAGGGGTGCAAACAGCCAACCCGTTCTCATCTAATACGGACATTTGGTCAGTGCCCCTCGGGGTCTGATACCGACACACAGAGGCACCCTTTAGCGTCGGTATATGACCAAGTTGGGAGTGAGAACGTGTTGAAACAGCAAATAAGATGAGAAAGAGTGAAAAGAGTAGTCAGGGAGGAGGACAGGAAATACTCAATAAAAGATGATGGTGATGAAACATGAAAAGACAACAGTAAATCATAAAAAAACAAAAACAACAGAAAGAACCAACTGACAGTAAGAGATGGCAGGCAAACAACACTGCCAAGGACACATCAAAGCCTTGCTGCTATGCTTTGTGTGTGTGTCGTCTGCTCCACACTGCTCTTAGCGAACCCCTGCCAAAAACTGCGCGACTGTCAAACGCACCAGACTTTTGTCACATACGGTGTTCCCACATCCTCCAGTATCTAAAAGATGGTAATGGCATTGTCGGGCCTGCCAAACAAAATCTCATGGCGGCTTCAGCGGCTGTTTTGCCACTTTTGCACCATGACAGCAGGATGAGCAGCTTTCAGAATTGCACCATGCAGTGGTAGTGAACAGCGAAGACTGTCCTCGCTGAGTGTAAAAGGAGGTTTTTAGAGGCTTCAGTTTGTTAGTAATTATGTCTGATACTGTACGATGTTACGTCTGGTTCTCGGGGGCTGATAGCTGCTTGACACACTTCTATAATCTTATGGTAATCCAAAAATCCTCATCAGCGGGTGAAAACCTACAAATCTAATGTGTGAATGCAATAAATAAATAATAAAATAAAAATAAAAATTGATCAAGCACTGAATCTTTACATCGTATTCTATATATAAGCTTCAACTGATGTTGGAGTACCATAGTAGAATATGTGTGCAATTGAGCTTGATTTTATTTTTTAATGAAATCACTGGCATCACTCTGTCCTGTTTCCATAAAGTCCTGACTAAGTAGTAGAATTGTTTTTGTACTTAAATAAAATATATATAGGATGAAAAGACTATATGGGACTAATAATTAGCTGCGTGTTTGTTTGAGGGACGTACCTGACGACTCCTGATGTGTTCCTGAGGACGGAGGCGGCGAAGCTCTGGGTGACGCCCACCAGACTGGTCCCATCCACCTCCACGATCTGGTCATTCACCTTGATCCTGACGCACACACACACACAGATGAAAGCAGGAGTCAACACTTTGTGCAACAAATACTTTATGTGTGTTAAACTGGCGAGTCAGTTTGTGTTCACCATCTGTGCGTACGTGTGAGATGAAGTAATCCTGATATGGCCCATACACAATGTCCCTGACTAGTCTACTAAAATAAATGTCAAAATTACATTACGACTTATGCAGCAAAAGAAGCACAGGGAACGAACAAACTGGCCTGCATATTCACATTATTTTCAGAATTGCAACAGTGTCAGACTTTCTTGCGGTCGCAAATCTCCACTGCGGTAGCTTCAGACTATTGCCCGACCAAGAGACAGAAGAGATGAGGCTCAAAACAAAACTAGGAGGGCTAACGAGGTCAGGGAGGCCAGCGAGCATTTCGCCCTGAGCTACAACACAGCCGGAAATTCTGCTCTGAAAACGACGAGAGATCAGCTAAGTTCTTCATCTGAAATCAAACTCCTGATGATTCATGACAGGGAAATAGAGGAAACATTACTTAAAAAGAGACGTGTTTGCTAAATATTCCATTTAAACCCACTTCGAAATCTGTATAAAAACCAGACTGAGGATTCTTCTGAAACATAGTTTTAAATAATTTCTTCGCCATATGAATAAAACAAAATCTAGCTCTCATTACTTTTCAACAAACAGCAGATTGTTCCAATACTTCACTGCTTGAAGGCACCAGACATGTATCATTTGCTTCTACAACAAACCCACTGTAGAGGTCGCGCTTCTATTTGGTCCAAGTCATAACAGCATGCAAATATTGTATGTAGGGCTTCCACCAATCTCTTCAATATCGTTGACAATTTAATTACACTGTAATCTAGTCCAGTTATCACATTTTGTGATATAAAATGGTCCAATCAAACCAGAACAACTAGGCTGGAGCCTAATCACGCTCAGGATAATTGAGAGGATAATGAGTAAGTGTTTCATGAGTTTTATTCAGTTCTACAGAGATCAATTAGCATGCACCTAACTAATTCTGCCTCACGTACAATTTCTAAATACATGGAGTTCATTCAAACAAGCTGACTCTACAGTATTTTGTGTAAATGTTTATGAATGCTGTAATTTGAGCACCACTGACCGATGAAAGCCTCATAACTCAATGTTTCCTAATTTGCGTGATGGAACAACAATTAAAGGGCCTAATAAAAAAAAAAAAAAAAGTAAAAGGTTAAATTACTATCGGGACATTTATTGTTGAAAGAGTATAGTGATTGACACTTCCTTAAACTTCAGGGACTCACAAGACACAGAAAAATCCTTTCTTTAGTCCCTAGAATGGGTTGAGCTCCCAAACCTCTGCATTTTGAATTTTTGAGCAGATTTCCTGCAAAGACAAGATCTAAATCAAGCAATGTCCTCCGATGGTTGCATCATCAACTGCAGTTAGCGATGTCCTTTCTGCTCCTTTCTCAGCCTGTCACAACATTCAGCCGCTGCAGCGGGATTCAATATAACCGTGACACCCAACACATCAACCAGAGCTGCCGCATGGACGTAGAGAGACGCGTCAGCCTGACAGGTAGACAGAGAGCGAGCTGGTTGTCGGCCAGTCAGCAGCTCAGACGCTTTTCTGACCTTCACAGCATCTAATGTGTCAATTTGGCTTTAGGTGACCGAGGCTGGTTGACATACAGCGGCTGAGCGAGGGCAGCTGCAAAACAAATAAAAACAAATTGAACAACAAAGGAAGATTCATAGGAATATAACAAAACACACACACACACACCTTCATCTCATAAAACCCCATGTCACCCCGGGACACACACAGACACACATATAGGGTCATCTGCACCAGACAATACAATGAGCCACAACCAAACCCATTTATCTGTCTGCCTGTGAGTGTGTGTGTGTGTGCCTCAGACCATTACGTCCGACTCAGCAAGAGAAAGAGAGCGAGAGCCCTAAAGCTGGAAAGGGTAATGATGGTAGGAAATTACATTCTGGCTAGTGACTCCTCCCCTGAGTGTGTGTGTGTGTGTGAGAGTGAGATAGCACTTAGAAAGCAAATGAATGTGCACAAGCTATCTAGTAATTATTGCTAATATCGCGAGTCTTCGGTTTATTTCTCTGATGTTGTGATGAAGGTTTATTGTGATATCAATCACGGAGACACAGGCAAAGCTGCAGATTCACAATAAAGGATGATTAGAGGCCCTAATCATGCAATTTAATGTTTGAACACTGCATTCAACTGACCTACACTATTAAAACATGAGATGTAAAGAGGAAGTATTCCTCCACCTGCTCTAGTAATCATAATGTTTCCATCACTATTATACTTACTACTCTCATTATACGTATGAATAATTTATGTCATATTGAATGTGTTGTAACTCTGTTATGATGTTCATTCTGTACACATGACATCTATTGCACTTCTGTCCATCCTGGGAGAGGGATCCCTCCTCTGTTGCTCTCCCTCAGGTTTCTTCCTCTTTTCTCCCCGTTAAAGGGCTTTTTTGGGGGAGGTTTTCCTGTTCCGATGTGAGGGTCCTGGGACAGAGGATGTCGCATGTGTACAGATTGTCAAGCCCTCTGAGGCAAATTTGTGTTTTGTGATTTTGGGCTATACAAAATAAATTGAATTGAAAAACTGAAATTTTAATTGCTCTGCTTGTTGAAAGGTCAGCAGCAGTTCAAACGGGCTAAACTAAACCTTTTGTCTTTTGTTAGATGACAGATTTTGATTAGATGGAAAGATGGTAACCCTTCAACATTTGCCCAATGGATTAGGGATGTGTTGTATATCATCAAGTTGGAGAAGATCTGGTATAAAAGGCTGTACTGCTCGAGACCTCTAACAGGCTATCATTATTTATCCATTTTCTTTCTTCAACTATGATTATTTTATATTATTTGTATATTTATGTGTATTTGTATTTCCCTTGCATAGTTTAAGTTGTTATTATTGGGAGGGGGGAAATCTATGAGTCCAGAGTAAGTCTGAATAGTGAACAGAGAGAAACACCCTGTCTGTTTTAATGTGTGGAATACAATATGCAACGTTACCATGTACACACCTAAGTCCATAACTGTTTAATCTGACCAATTTCTTTTTGTTATAAACTTGCAGTATACCACCAACATGGCAGTCTGGACCAAAGCAGCGAACAAACCGACAGACTGACATTGCCATCCCTAGAAAACATGCCGCAAGCGTGGCTGACAATGTAAGCAGGCATTGTTTATCAAGACTCTTTTGATTTTGAGTCTGTGAGAATTATTAATAAAACAGCAAACACATTGAATAGATTGTGGAGAACCGAGTACAGTAACATTAAAACTTTGTTCAGCTTGAATAAATGAGAAAAAGGATCAAATCTACAGGCTCAGAATTGAATTGAACCTGAGCTTTAGCAAAGCCTTCCTCTGATCTTTTCAACTTTTCATACTTCTTACTTCTCACAGTCACTGAGGGAAATGAGACTTTTTCGAGTGCAACTGTCATCTTCGAACAGCTTCTCTCACTTCTGAACAAGACGGTTCTTTTCCTCACTCGCTAGCCTACTTCTCTCCCCCGTCTCTCTGCTCGCTACAATTGAACTAATCTCACTCTCATGTGTTCCTAAAAATGGCAGCCCTGGCTGCTACATGAAAGAAAAAATTAATCCCCAAGGGAAACGCACCTACCTACCGCAAACAGCCCCAGTGCACTAGGTTTCCCAGTGTGTATGCCGAGCTTACAGTACTTACTGCTCTCATACTGCATGGAATGGAAGTGCCTATCTGTCTTTTAATCTGTTTATGGGGAACCTGAACCACACAGACACACTAATAGGTAGAAGCTGGCGGTTTAGAGGCAGAAAACCACAGCTCGTCCGCTGGGAAGCTGTCATCTCCTCCTCTATCGCTGGCTGAGTGCTTACTCTGCACTGTTCACACTTTAGAGTGCACAAATACACACAACGCATACACATCTTCTCCCTCGCAACAACAGCGACGCACACGCGAATCATCTAGGGACATATATAGAGACACACTGAATGTGGAAGTCTCCACAAAACAGACTCTCATTTTCTACAGACTAACTTTTGCAAACTTGCACAGAAAACAAGAAACATAATACACTCCAATGAAATGTGTCTCTCGCACACACACACAAACACACACAGTCCTGTGTGAGATTTCATGTCCCAGACCGCGCCTCTCCCAGTGGGTCTAATCCTAACCCATGTTGCTAAAGCTGACAGGAACAAAGTGTGACTGTGTGACTGTGTGACTGTGTGAGGGTGAGAAGGTGGTGGTGGGAAAGTGGAAACGAAACAGCTGATTAATTGTTGTGTGTATTTTTGTACAATAGGTGTTAAGTGCAACGTTGGTCACATGGGAGCTTTCCTGCAACTCTAATCCGCTTTGATGTGTCCCCAGACTCACATATCGCTCAGGGATATGTGTGACGTCCAATAGGAAAGCAGATCTCACCTGGTGTCTCTCTCAGCGGCTCCGCCCTCGATGACGGTCTTGACGAAGATACCCAGTTTCTCCAGGCCTGCGTCAGCGCCGACACCCATCCCGATGATACTGACCCCCAGGCCATCTTCATCTGGGAACATACACACCACGTAGTTAAAATGTTTGAGTCTCAATAAGTGTGTGAAGGGTTAAAAGCTTCCATTTTCCAACTTTCCAATAAGCTTGGATCAAACCCAAAATGGCTCTTTGTACACTTCTGTCAGGTGGACTGAGGGACACAAGGAAAAATGGATGGATGAATTCACTCAAACAGAAGAACAGTTGATTTATTAATGGAGAAGAGGAAGAGGCGTTTACTATAGGCAAGTTCACATGATTAGGAAATGTTCTAGATGGGAAATCCCCTAACAGAGTAGCATTCATCAGTCTCCATCCTGCATTAACTATTCATGAGTTGTTAGGGTTACGTAACAACGAGTGTATGGTGATATCCTATGATGCAAAGTAATTGTATTTCAGGTCCTTGGCAACGTTGAATTTCAACACAGCAAAACCTCAACAGCAAAATACAAGTGAAGAGGCTCATGCTGGGGAGTTAGGAGAAGCTGTACGCTGCAATATCGTTTAGTGTGATCTAATCAGATTTGTAGTGAACTTCCGCAAGGGTATTTCAAATAAGAAGCCTCGTTGTTAATGGCTGGCCTAGAAATTCAAAACATTAATTGGGGGGGGGTGGATAAAGAAATAATGAAGAAAATAATGAGGAAACAACCCCGGATAGAAAGACGAATATAGAAATATCACTGCTTTGATTAAAGAGAAGTGACACACACATCCCGTACGTGGGTGATTCTGTCTACTGGGTAAAATGGGTAACTGACAGGATCCACCCCCTCGTTTTACGATGTTCTTAGATTTTCTTTCCCACCTTTCTCCAGCTCCACGGGGAAGAGCTCCAGTTTCTCCACCCTCTTCTCCAGCTCGTACTCTGCGGAGGAGGCCACAGGATCCACCTCTTCGTTACGACGGTCATAGTCCTCGTTGGAGTAGGTGTTGAACACCTGGAGAGGGAGCACAAGGAGTTAAAGAACAGGGCACACAATATCAAATGCAAATTTCCCCGCTGTGGGACTAATATTGGATGATCTTATCAAATAGAGCAGTTACAGAGATAGAGATAGTTCCACCACCTCAGCAGCATGATCCTGGATGTTTGATCAACTTTTATAAAGGAGATATTGTACTTACAAATATGACAAAACACTTGTATTATTTGGTGATAACAGTGATTAATGCTCCTTACTTAACACGTTTTTGAATGGTTGGAAGTAATTGTATTCCCAAACGTTACATTATCTACACTACAAAGCTGACTAACCCCGTGATAAATAAAGGCCCTTATAAAAAAGCCTCAGCTACAACCACAAAATCAGCACATTAACCAACAGATGACTGTAGCTTAGAGAAACACAATGTGGTGATGGAGGATAGGGAGGCCTTTCTCCTCCTCTAGCAGTGTGGTCCTCGCAGGAGCCTCTCCGCACAGCAAGAGTCTGCCGTCACTTCACATCTCATCCCGGCCAAGCGCTCCCGCTGCTCTCTGCACCGAAGAGGAGGGGAGAGAGCTGTGCACAAGCAGACTCCAAAGTGCATGCTGTCTGTAGTGCGGCGTTCTGCAGAATGCTGGCTGCTGGTGCCAAATAAAGGGGTGCAAAGTATCTTTGCAGCTTTGTGCACAGGCACGCTAGTCTGTTTCTCACTGAGACACACAGCTGCAGAAAACCCACACTGATTGCGGCTGCTATTAATAAAATCTGAGAATCTAAAGCCATGTGGTGCTGTCTCCTACAAGTGAGAATTTCGGGATGGGGACATCACACATTTAGCTTGATGACGTAAATTAATCAAGTTATTCACAACGCTGGACGCCCACAGAGTTTCACCACAACCAGCCGGCTGTAGTGTCGCTGACCAAGTCAGTCACTGGGGATCTCAGTGCTCTGACCTCTTTGAATTGGTTGAAAGAGGAATATCTCAATAGAGAGATCAATAAGGCGCTATGTCGCATCACATCTATTGATCTGGCCTATAGCCTGATTTATGTTTGTCAATAAGCAATGCTGGCTTCTGTCATCAACATTTTAGTAATGTTGGAACCGTGAATGTTGCCAATAATGAGGGCAAACAAGTTCAAAACATGCATGAATATCGTCAGCCAAGATATTTGTGTTTTTAGTCACACATTGTTCATGCTGTAGGGGGATGTGGCATGTGTTTGACTAATATCTACCACATGATAAAGACACCAAAACTACAGTGAATATATAAATGGCCCTCTGTGTAAGAGACACTGTGCTGCTTGTATGCACAGCTTGGGCACATTGATGTCGCGGGATGCTGCCAGGGTTAGTTTTTATTCTTTTGTGTGAGCATGCGTGAGCTCTATCCATGACCCTGTCATCAATCATTCAGTATGATCAACAGCCCTGCATTATTAACGCTTGCATGCACACACACACGCGCACACACACACACATCCATTTGTACACCCCCTCAAATACACATATAAATAATATTGTGCATAGCATTAAATAAATATAAAATACAATATATAGGCACAAACCCTCAGCAATCAGTAAGAGACATACACACACACTCATAATAAAAACCACAGCACAAACACACTGCTGACGAATGCTAACACCAGCACTGCACGGGACGTCCTGGACGTGATGCTACCATTAAGTACACTCTCTAATGGCCTCTCTCAGTCACTGTGTGCTCTCTACAAACACATTAATTAGCATGTGGCCAGTCATTTGAGAGAGCCAGAGAGCAAGAGAGAGATCAGTGAGGACAGATGATGGTGGATCCATGAGAGGAGGCGAGCAAAGAAGAGGCAGAGCAGTGATGGAGATTGATAACAAAGAGGCAGAAGAGGGAATTCCAAAAAACCTGAGAGTCAGATGAACAGAGAAGACAAAGGATGGACAAGAGAGCATTGGCGATTGAGAGAGGGAGTGACAAGATAAATTAAAGAGCACGCACAAGGGAAATAAGAATAGACAGAAAGAGAGTGAAAGAGAAACAAAGAGACAGACTGCACCATCAAATGGAAAGCATTCACCCACAAGATAAAGAAAGACCTGCTGGTTTTCTCCAGATTGTCCGGCCATGTTCAGTTAATTTGATACATATTGAGGCACCCAAAGGAGGAACACAAAGGAAAAAATACCCTGGGTTAAAAGAGGATTAAAAAAAAAGGTAGGACATCATGCTGAAACGTAAAGGTCACGCAGAGCAGACCGATTATGAGTCAGGCTAGGTTTTTACATTTCTCCTCTTCGATCGGACGAATGAACTGGATTTTATTCTGCCAAAAAAAAAAAGTAACAGAGGAAAGATAAGGAAGAGGCAGAAAGAGAATATGTGAGAAGGTGCAGTAATGTGTGCGACTGTGTTTGACCTTGGCAGTATGGCAGGACACTGCTGCCTGCTGCGTGTTTTACTATAGAGAGCTGGAAAATGGCCAGAGTACAGGACCAGGCCTGACAGCTGTGGAACAGACAGGTAGGACTGCAGCTAACCACACATGTATAATGGCTCAAACTAAATTGACATTTAAATAAATTGCCACTAAATTATATGCATGTGTGTCAAAATACCAAATACATGCTCAACTAATTACATCCCCATCAGCCTCAAATGCTTTGTTTAGTGCTAATTAGTAAATGCTAACATGCTATCGCGCTAACAAGGGATGGTGAACATGGTAAAGATTAAACCTGCAAAACCCAACATGCTAGGATTGTCATTGTGAGCATGCTAGCATGCTAATATGAACACTCAAAGCACCGTCCAGAACAGTGTCACAGAGCTGGTAGCATGGCTTACTCTTAGTGTTTTTAAGTCCAGGTTGCTTTGATAAGATTATTGGCCTTTACACGAATTACAATTTAAGACAAACAAACATGGTGTGAAAAACTTGCCAGAGCCGACAAAACCCGACACCGTTTGTATGTCGAGGCAGACTCAAGAGACAAAATGAATCTTGATAGCTCCACCAAACTTAATATGATGCATATCAATGTGTTGACTCACATAATCTAATAAAACGATCCCTGGGAACAGAAATGTCAGAGCATTTCGGCCTTATCTGCATTATTAACTGTGTGAAATCTATATCCTCATGACAAACGGCAACAAATTTCCACTTTCAAGCACAGTTGGTGTGTGCTGAGGCAGGTCATTACGCTCAACTGAAATTCAGTTTGTATTGAAGAGGCAGTGCACAAGGACAACCACTGAATATTGAAGTATAATGGGCCATCTCCCCAGGTGGTGCCTCCCTGTAATTGGAATAGTCTTTTGAAGGATTAAACACAACACACAACCATTTACATGTAAATATATTCTACTAAACTGTCTGTACTTTCTTTCAAGCTTAATACACTACTTTGCATGAAGAAAGCTTGTGTCCAAAAACAAATTTTTTGGATGGCCATATACTGTACGTATATATATGAAATCCTGCAAGAGGGTTTTAAATAGTTTTCTGGACTATGTGCTAGGTGGCTTGCTGAATAAATCATGCTGTCTAAACCTTAATCTAAAACCTCTGTACATAACATCCTTTTAAGATGGGAGCAAGTAAATGCAAACGTCTTACAACAACTCTTTCAGTGTAACGTCACCTCTCATCCACCCACAAATACAGTATAAATGCAAGCACACCTCTTTCTCTGAGGTCTAACACACACACTGTTAAGTCTGGTATCGACTACCTCTCCTCTCTCGGTGTTTGTCATTCCTCACAATTTAAACCAATAACTCTTCTCTTCCTCAGCTTATGCTCATCTCTAATCCATACAACACACTGACTGATGCCGCTGACACCAAACACACTGACACACGTGTACATTTTGCGTTTTGTCAGTAATCAAAAACCCCTTACAATGGAGATACTAGTACTTGAGTACAGACAGCAGTTCTGCTTGGGTATCCACAGATTGACTGTTGTTATCTGATCTCTAGGCCTCGCAAAAGGTTTGAGGGAGTTTGGTTAGCTTCTTCTGAAATGCAGTTTTACTGTCATTAACGGATGCTGCTGCAGCTGCTGTGACTCTGCAAATGCCTGCGAACGACCTCAGCCACCGACTTCAATAAAGCGGAGCCCTTTCACTCGGCACAAGTGCCTCTCACTCACCTTGTATTTCTTTAAGAGTGCTTGGGTGTGTATGCTAAAAATGCACATCCGGCATTTGGGTGATAACAGTATGAGTGTGCATGAAGGCTTTGCGTGTTTTATCGCAGATACATGACTGCATAAGCATGCAGGCATGTACATGCCAAGCTGGTGTCCAGATTCAAGATTCCTCTCCCGATGACAACCCCTCAGCAAAATAGTGTCTGTCAGTCAGCCTGAATAGATGTAGGGTTGGCGTCAGGGAAAGAGGAGCGAGGATTAACCAGGAGCTCACTAAGCCACAGGGGAGGAGAGAGGAAGAGGGAGCAACGGAGCATCGGGATAAGTCTGGACGAGAAAAAGGTGAAAAAAAAAGAGATAATAACATTTGGATGGGGAGGAAAATGAGAGATGGAGACGTGTACTGGGACAAAAACAGGGGGACAAATGAGGGGACACAAGAAGAGATGCAGGAGGCTTTACGATGATGAGGAAATGGATGAGTAGTAAATGAACAGGAAGAATCGAGTTAAAGAGGATGGGACGCAATATCAACAGAGAGAGAAACTGAGTGACTCATATGATTCATGGGTTAGAGCAGCGGGCAGTAAGGCTATTGAAGAGTGAAACAGCCAGCAAGAAAGGAATAAAGAAAATAAAATGGAAAAAAAAAGAAAAGCTGAGGAGCGAGTGAGGCTTGGGGTAATTTGCTCCAGGGTTGTTTGAGTCCCTGCCTAAGATGTCACAGCATGGTGCCAATGCCCAGCCAACCGCCTCTGATGGTATTAAACCGGGCCATTGGTGTGTCGGTGCCAGTGCCGTCGCATGCGCCTTCCAGACAGTGGACGCTGCCCAGGGCAATAAGAGGCTAGAAAGCCCAGGAGAAATGTTCCTACTACTGTGGCGCGAGCCCAGCAAACCCTGCAGTGGATTAACTACAACCTGGCACACTCAGTCTCACACACACACACACACACACACACACACACACACACACACACACACACACACACACACACACAGACACAGACACACACAGTCTGCTGTGCAGTGACAGCTCAGCACATTTGCATTCCATTACTTCTACCCGTGGCCACCCACCCACCCACACACACACACACACACACACACACACACACACACACACACGTACACACACAACACCCTGCCGGAGAGCTGACAGGTGCTGAAGAAAGTGTCTGGATGCTGAAGGACGAGGCAGTTGCTGATGATGGAAATGAATTTATGTCTTGAGAGAGCAGGCCGAGAGAGACTGACAGATAAAAAGAGGAGGTGCAGATGGGATGAAGTGAGAGTGAGAAAAGAGAGAGACAAACAGAAATACTCAGTAACCCGTTCTGTAGAAAGATAAGTGAGAGCGTCCAGATTTTTACAGTCAATTGAAGGCCAACCTTTCCGTCATCTTGACATACATCACCCCTCGTCTGAGGAAGTGACACTGACTTTTGACATGTCGGGGAATGCCAAAATCTTAGTCAGCATTTCTTTTTTTAACCGAAGTGCCTTCTGCATACAGAGTAGACACACGTACTGCTCACACTAGTGGAGATCTTTGAGAGAAATATACTGCTAGTATTTTTCAAAATGTAATGAAGATTTAATTTCCGGGTAGCTTTAAAGTTTTTTTTCAGCTCAAAAATGCACTTCAGTCCGCTGTTTATGGCACAATACCACTGGGTGCCATGACTCCCACCAGCAAACCAAGCCACTGGCCAACTACAGGACGAGAGACACAGAGAGAGGGAGAGAGAGGGAGAGAGAGCAAGGGGCCAGTTTCAAACAGGGGCAGAGCGTAGTAAACAACTAGTGAATGGATGCAGAGTAGACAATGTCCTGCTTTATTTCAGGTCTTGGTCATATACAGTGAGTGGGACCTGGATTAGAGAAAACACAACAACAACAACATGTTGCTTGTTACAGTACTGCTGCTCTACTGCCCACTATCTACGCTATGGACTTCATTATGCAACAATGACTTGGCAGAGTTTGGGACCACACATCATAATAACCGCTCTGTGTGATCTGGAATAATTCTGCTTGTGGCACAGATTTCAGGACAGAAAGCAGTCGATATTTCAGCATTTCAATAAGTTTGAATCCAGACCGTTTGCCTTAATCATGTTCCTGACTCACTACAAACAAGGACATGGCGACAGTGCAGCAGGCTGAACCGTCCTCAGCACCGGCTTAGCAAACACTGAGAACATTGTGTCACCGAGACACTCTGTTCTGTGCCGTTTTTTACCTCAATAAAAAAATGGCAGCACGCTGATGATATCATTAGCAGGGGACCAGATTGAATTGGGTTGGATGGCGGTCTATGACTCAGTCCACTGTAAGGCAACTGACCAGCCTTAAAAACCGCAAGGCTCGTCTCGCCTTTCCCGGATCGTTAAAAATGCATCCCTAAGGGAGGATTGGGTGGCACCGAAACAAGCAAACAAAAAAAAAACTGTATTAATAATGGAGTGACTAAGCTACATGCCCGCACAAATACGCACATATCCAACACCCGAGCTTGGAGTAGTTGTACCTGTCAGAGATAAGAGGAAGAAAAAAATCCTTGGAGTCACAAAAATGGGCTTTTCCATATATAGCTGGACTACAACGCAATAACACATTTATGGGCTGAATTTTAATCTATGGTACCTGCGAATAGTGCTGGATTGTTTATGCTGCCTTTTAGCACATTACATATAGAGTCACCACACAAGTTTTTCCACTACTACACGATCTGTAAGAAGTCTAGTTGTTCCACCAAAATACCTGACTGAGCTCAGCTGCTGTTTTTTGCTTTTCTTACCAAAATGTCAGCTGTTATATCGCTGCTGTACCAGTGTTGGAACTCTCTCCCAAAAATACCCCTGCTCTCTCCTATTAAACCCAGCCACAGATTGCATAATTAGTAGGGCTGACAGCCAGCTTCACTCATCCCGCAGAGGGAAAACACCAGAATCCAGGGAAGAAGGGAGACGATGCTAAAGAATGTAGCAAATAACATATCATAAAATAATATATCAATACCTCTTAGGTGCAGTCAATCAGCGTTATGAGTTGTTCTGTATTGAGAATGACTGGAACAGTCTTATATGTCTGCATAATGGATTTTTAGCTGAAAAGACATCCACTGCAACACGAGACTATATTGAAGGTGGCTAAGCTGTAGCAATGCTGCTGCAGGCCTTAAATACTATTTACAACTGACATTGCCAACATCCATGTCAATGCTGTTTCACATACATACGATCATCCAGAAAGACAGACTGCCCTTAAGTAGAGTAATCTTTCCATCAAAAACACGGTCAGAATGTCCCTGGCTAGAAGCCATCTCATCTGAGCTTGTGAAGCATAAGACCGGTTAATGCTCCAGAGAAGGATGATGTTAGAACCACATATGTTTTTCTGTTGATGCATGTACGTTGGATTTAAACATGTACAGTGTGGAGGCTCTGCCATGTACTGTATTAAGGGCAGTCAAATGAGCTCCCAAATGTCCAAAACCGTCTGGCAAGGGGGGTGCTGGTTGGCATTTTCTGTTTTTAAGCATCAGCAACTTTGTCTCTATGTTCTTTCATGCTCCAGTACAAGTACAAGATGAGTCTCTGAATTGCTTTGACGTATTGTAGCCTGAGTTGCAAACCCGCATACAGCAAACGGATACCAGTCTGAGGCAGTAGCGGGTTTAGAAAGTTTAGCCAGACTGAGGGCACAGTAAAGCAACTATAGCTGTAATTCACTGTGCATTATTAATAGTTACATTGTTTATTCTGTATAATAATGAATACCAAGTAAACGACTTTATATATTCTAATATGAAATAAGATCAATAAATAGCTGCTACTCCATATAGCCTATAGCCATGGAGAGATTATATGCCCGCGGACACAGACATGTAAAAGACACCCAGACTGACAGACTTTGCTGTCATTTTGCATCTCTGCGTAGTTTTGTTTTGTGTATTTATGTTCATTTGACTTTCCAACAATAAATGTTAATCACTTCATACAGAGGCTCCGGTCCTGTATCCAGCGGGCCTGTGCAGTAAGATATCCATGATACGAACAAGCCTCTCGACTTCTGACTCTGGTAGGGGCGGCCAATCAGACTCCTGGGGGGGGCCTGGATACTGCTCTGGTTCCCGCCCCTGGTCTGAGGCAAATGAGTCATCTAAGTGACCTCATATTCCGCTGTGTTGACCTCACATCCCTTTAAATACCAGAACTGAATCTCCAACAACAGCAGTATTTACAAGACATAGATGTTTATATACATCTTAGAAAGAGGATGAACACAACCATCCCTGTCACAGAACAACACACCCGTAAAAACATTGAGTAAAAGACATGCAAAATGATGTCTCGCGGCTCCAAAATCACTGCCACGGAGAAGACGAGCGACACAGATCTATCATATCGATTATGGCTCTGAGCTCAGATCCATGGTACTCAGCATTCCACAGCGGTGCAGCAGCAGAATCTGATGGACAAAACGTCAGTCTCGTTGATACAGCGTGAGGAGTGAAGGGGCTGATTACGGTGGCCTGTGAGCTGGTGCTCCGCTCATCACAGCTGCTTAATTCCATTAAGAAATCACGGCGTCTCGAGTGATGTAAACGCAGCTGCTCTACGGGCACAGAAAGTATCATTAAAAAGACGATCTAAATGCCGCTCACGTAGAGGGTGAGAGAGGAAAACAAGAGGAGACTGACACAGCAGACTGCATGCAGAGGGAGAAGACGTCTTCTGTCAAACTCCCAGGGTGCGGTTCAACAAAGAGAGGAAGACAACACACTGCTGGCAAAGAAATCTGCAACAAGTGAGAGATGGTTAAAAGCTTTTGGGATTTGTTTGCGATCAAGGCTGAATTTTTTTAAACCGTGAGAGAACCACACAGGGCAAGTGAAGGCTGGCTGAGATGTGTGCCATACCTTCGGATCAAACAATGTATTCTCAATGTCATATCAGCTACACCGAACATACTTTGACAACATGACATCAAAGGTGCGATAGAAGGCTGAATCTACCTCAATACATGAGTCTATATGCCTCAGACTGAACAAGCAAACTAGAGGTTCTAATGTCAACGATAAAACCGGTTGCTTGAATGAACAGGAGATCGGATTCTGCTCTGTAGGTCAGTGCCTTCAGGAGAGCTGGCTGCCTTTGCCTCGGGCAGCTCAAAGCAGTCACTTCCCACTGGGTCAGTCCGGATGTTACAGCTGAGTGAAAGGATGTGGAAGTAATTATTAGTAAAAAAGAAAAACTTGTATTAACAAGAGTTTACAGCCTCTGTGAGGGTGTACAAGTAATATAGGCAAAGCAATAGCACATGCTCACAGTAACATTATTGTAAAGCATAATGTTAAGCACATGCACCATCATAGAATAGCGTGTTAGCATGCTAACACTTGCTAATTAGCACAAACACAAAGTACAACTGACGTTGATGGGAATATCATTAGTTTTGCAGGTTGTTCATTACCCAATTTGACTGGTTTTTGGCTGTCGCATTCTTGGTGAACGCTGAATAAGACATTTTTAGGCATACAAAAAGTTATTATTAACTTTCATGAACTGAGAACACACTATGCAAGGCTTAATATTCTAAGACAAATATACAGACAACACCGAGGCTGGACAGCGCTGTAGTAATAACCTGTCAATCATAAGGTAGCCGCGCCCTAAAACATACCCTGCTTTATGGTCTTTACTCTAAATGTGACCACAATTTACTAAAAGACCATCATGGTGTATTGAAAAAGACTTGAAACTAGCGATTTAGACCATAAACTCATGTTTACAACGTTTACTGAGGTAATGAATCACGTGAGAAGTAGGGCCATTTTGTTACGTAGTACGTAGCGATATTTCACAGTGTAAGTAAAAACTCTGACCTGCTGGTGGCGCTAGAGGAAAAGTCAGAGGGCACAATAACTGTCTGAACAAACTATCATGGGAATCCATCCAATAGTTGTAAAAACACCTTCTTTAAAGCCAAAAACTGTCAACCCATGGTGGCGCTAGATGGAAAGTCAGAGGCTCAGCAGTCAGCAGGATTCATCCTCTGAGGACCAAGATTGTACAGACAATCCAATGTTTTTAGAGATATTTCATGCTGGACCAAAGTGGTGGACGACCATACCACCCCATCTACGGAACCAAGCTGCTAACATGGCAAAAAAAATAGATATATAAACTCAACACTAGTGAAGTCAACACAACAACAGGCTTCTTTGAGAATCTGGATCAGAGAATCGTCTTCTCAAACAGAAGTCAGTGTGCATGTTAACAAAAAGGATGCCAAAGCTAGTTGTGTGTCATCTTCTCCCTGTGGCTGCCATGATGATTTCTAAAATTAATTAAGCTTTCAAAGCTGGAATGTTGAAATTATTTATCCGCTTCAAGGGGCAGGACTATAAGAAATATTACATGAAGGGGAGAGAACGTTGAGCATTAGATTATAACAAGGCAGTTTTTTTTTCTCGGTCTTCTCTGCCGTCTCCTCCCACTGGGGTCAAGCTGGACTCGTGCAGGGCCGAGGGCTGAGACAACAGCTTTGTCTCTTTCACTGTATAGACGAACAAAAGACAGAACCCTGTTTGTCCCTCATGTGCTGAGAGAAGGGGGGCGTGTGATGAAGAAGTGGGAGGGGTGCATGTCTAATTGTGCATGTGCATGTGGGGGGCAGTGCCTCTCTTGAATATTCCATATGATGAACGAGCGTCTGTCCTTTTCATAGAAAAGCGAAGGCTTGAAACGACAGACAACAACAGAGGAGCATATTCCCCGCCTGTTCGACCTAAATGGGACAAGCCTTGTTGTGCTCACTTTCACTGTATGATGAACAGAACATTTTTCAAATGATCAAAAGCAGATTTTGTATTTTTGATTTGTGTGACATTGTGACATATGATGCTATGTTATATAATGTAACAACGAATATCCTTAGTTAAAATATGTGCTTACGATTGTGTGTGTGTTCATGCACATGTGTGTATTGAGTCCTGAGGAGGAGGAGAAGAGAAAGACACAGAAGGACATACTGCAGAGACAGCGCAGGGTAATTAGTGAGGCAACATCACGTATTCTCCTCAGAATAAGTGGGCTAATTGTTCTGGTTTGTTACAGCATGTTTATAGGATTGATCCTCAACTTGTGGAACGTTTGTGTTTGCTCCAAATCTCTCATACATAAATCTTACTCTCTCAATCACCATTTTGCATGTCTACACACACACACACACACACACACACACACACACACATGCACATTGCTTGCATGTCAAAAGTTTGAAAATCTCATGAATAAAAATAAATTTCACTGACAAATTAAAGACATAGGATAAAAAAAGTTAAGTATGTTGTTTACTATTGCAAACGTTAAGCTTATTGATGCTAATGCTTAAGGATAAGACTGAAAAATATTTCCCATAATCTTCCAAATCTATCTTCCCAAATCCACAAACACTGGCTGCATTGTGTCCAATTTAGCACAGAAAATAGTATCAAAATAATTTATGGCAGATGGTGCAACAAATACTATGGTACTTCTATTTCTATTAATTAAAATAAGAAGTTACCAGGAAAATGAATCTCTGTGGGAACTGGGCGTTGTGGATGTATTTCATCAGAAACAAAGACTTTTTTTCAGAAGTGAAACCTTATTGTGGTGTATTAATTACTGTGGGAAATCTATGTGGGATGGATGGTAAAAACGCAGCTAATCTCTTGCCATAAATCTGCTGATATCACTGAGCATAACGGACAAAACAAGGTTAGCTACTCGTAACACACATAAACACTATGTTGGCTATATTCTGTACATTATACAGAATTTGACAGACAAATTTAGACTCTGCCACTGAAATGCACAAAATATCCTCATTAAAATCGTTAAATTATGGCTCCCTCGTTTAAAAGACAGATGGAAATGTTTGAGAAAAACAAACACAGCATCATGTGTGACAACTGTGTGGGTGCAGAACCAGCATGACTAACACATGCACAGATGCACAGATGTTCTACTCATAAACATGTCAATTTCCCAGAGGGCGATGCTTTGACCCTCACGCTCTGCATCACAAAATAGCTTTTTTTTAAAAATAGATTTTATCTATCGCATCACAGACCGTGTTATAGGACGACAATGTGAAATGACTATGAAGGTCTTATGAGGATAAAGACTCCTGATGTCAGATCATTATATTTTATAAAAAGCTAACCGCAATGAGTGGTTCAAAAGTAACTATGGATACAAGCCTATATAAAGCTCTGAATACCAGATTAGCTTTCTGTTGTTTTAACCTACTTTTGATAAGAGCTGCACAAAGCCTTTTATGTTGGATTGTTTACACAATTAAGCCTTCCACAACAGTTTTGTTCAGTACCCAACTTACTGTGATGGTGGCAGTGCTGAAACGTATCTTCCTCTTTGGAGGGACGTCCTCTTTGTTTTCGTGTGGCAGACCAGGGATCTCTGTCAGATCAGAGCCCGGGTCGTAGACAATATCCTCATCGTCTCCATAGAGGTCATCCTCAGGATCTGTGCAGCTCTCCCCCCAACCCTGGTAACAGGCGTCCCCGTCCGCGTTAAAAATCACCCGCTCGTTCCCAATGTATTCCTCATCAGGTTCTCCCGCCTGGTCCTTGGGAGGCTCAGAGAACTTGTCTTCTCTTGAACCATCCCCATCCCCCTGGCCTTCCCCAGCTGGTGTAGTTGGGGTCGGCAATGGCTCAGGGGTTGCATCTTCAAAAGCGTTGTCGGTAATCACAGCATCATCTGTAGGTTTTGAAGCTTTGGACACCCCTAGATCCTCAATATGTTTTCTTGTTTCTGAAGGTTTCTCCTCTTCTTCACATGAACCATTCAACTGGCTTCCGTTGGTGGTGACACCAGAAAGACGCCGCCTATCTCTGCCCATGGGCTCAACCTTGTCTGCTTTGTCTCGGGCTTCTTCCTCTTGTGGTACTGGTTTCAGCGCCGTCCCAGTCTCTGTTCTGGGACTGGCGCTCAGAAGGTCCTCAGAAGACGAGGATGTGGGACACTTCCCACCTGTCCTGCTCTGGTAGCTCCCACGAACTGGAGACTGTCTTGAATCATCTTCGCTGACGTCACCTCCAGGACGGTGGCACACGTCTGGTGAGTAGAGGGCCCGTCTGCTGACTCCTTTGTGGTGCGCGCCATGGTTGTGGTTGTCGGTATTTTCAAAAACAGCACTCAGTTGACTGACAGTTGGCGAGGACGCCTCTGTTCTGGAGCAAAGTGAGTCCAAGGAGTCTGTGCTGCCTCGATTAGACCTAGCACCTCGCCAGTCATCTAGGTGCTCATGGGAACCTCGTTTATCACGTCCGTATGGAAAGACTGGGGATTGGGACTGGTCACGTGACTGCTGCTCAAACAGCTTCCTGGTTTCAGAGAACTTTGGCCCAGCACCTCCAACCCTGTCAGCTGATAAGGAATGCTGGAGTTTTATCACTGATCCGTCGGCCTTGTTGATGAAGTTGGTGGGCTTGACCAGCTTTTGAGGCGAGGAATCATCACAAACAGTGGCCTTATCCGGCACACCTTCTGAGCCCATCTGCATGAACATGTCCTTAATGCGACTGACATGGCCGCCATACTGGCGGCCCCTTGGCTGTTTCACACGTTGTAGGTCCTTGGGCCTGGAGTCTCCATCTATCCGAGGCTGGTCAAAGGCCTTCTTAAGTGCCTGAAACTCAGCCCGGTAGGCGTTACGGTGGGGGGAGGCACTCCGGAGGCCGGTCCTCTCCCCTGAGGCCTCCGTCTTCAGCATGATGATTTCTTAAGATTCAGAGGGGATGTCAGCATCGCCGTGGCCTCATTAGAATGTAGACGTGAGGAGTCTAGTTTGACCTACCGCAACGCTGCCTTATCAGATCCACCCGTTGTTATAGTTCCTTTAGGCCCATTCATTCCTGCAGAGACAAAAAGAGGTGTTATAAAGATAGAAACATTTTGGATGATTTAGTGAGCTCAAGAGAGATAACTATTTAAATATGCACACAATAACATCACATAGACTGAAAGCGGCTCTTATAATCTAAATTATGATTACAAAGCTTGAAAAGAGATAATTTCTACCTTCCATCAATACCACTGTTCAGAAGCATGGGAGCTAAAGATGCTGATTTATGATATACAAGTCCATAGCACAAGAGGACTATGAGAGCCTATTACACTCTGATTATGTTGTTTTTTCAGTACTGCTGCACCGTTTACCTTCTCAAATCAATACTTACACATGGGTGTTTGAGCTCTTTATGTTTAAACTGGTACTGCAGGGAATATCATTTTTAATGTTTTCTTCTTCTCTTTTCTCCCTCCCACTCGCTCTGTTTTCTAGGCTGTGACCCTTGTGCGCTGCCACATCCTACAGCTCTCTCAACCATCACTGACATTATGCTGGTTCTCACTAAATGCCAGCCCTAAACAAAGCATTGCATGACATTTGCAACCTTTACAGAGAAAATGCTGTTGAATGCACCAAAAATGTGTTGATATCATTCAAAAGAGAAAAAATACTAACGATTTCAGGCACTGAAAGACTTGCATTTTACCCACAGTACTGCGTTAGAGCAGAGGAGCAGGCTAGTATGGTTTAATATTCCATAAATACAACCATTATTGTTTAATCCTGTTTGGAAATGCATTCCACAAAGAGGAAGATGAAATATGACACACACACACAGAAACATTCATCTGGGACATAGAGAATCCATTATTCTCAGTTGTGCTGAATTGGATGCAGCAGCAGCAGCAGCGGTTGAAACCCAAATGCCCTGGTTCAATATTCATTATTCACCATGCTGGACTCTTGCTGGTCCACGACAACACCTATGTGAAATCCTTGAGCAAAGACAACATCCGTTTGAACTTGACCAACATCCTATGCTGCCCCGGAGGATATATCGCACAGAGACACATAAAGTTAGAGGTTAAAGATGAAAGATGAAAACGAGGGCTTTAACATTGTGCCAGTGGGATTAGATAAACAGCCAGAGCCGCACATCAGCCCCACCGCCGCACACAACATGACAGCTCAGGTTTCCCCCTCCTGACACTGATAAAACATCTATTTACCTACATGTATTCCTCCTGTGCAGGTGTATGCATCGGCAGGAATATAAATGACGGACCTTCCTTTATGATCACCAAAAAAAAGATTAAGTTAACTGTTAACCACAAACAACAGCGACGCTGCTTCAATGTTACAAAAACAAAAGAGTCAGACTTACATTTATGGCTCGGGCTTCGTTTTGACGCGTGATGCAAATCAACTGAAATCCAGAAGGCTCAGGGAAATACAGACGCTCTCGTTGCAAAATATTGCGTAAAAAAAACATTTCTATCCCCCCACCCCCCATACCCCCCACACCCACACGCTCGTAAATTGTCCGGGGACGGAATCGCCACTACAGAAGCGTTTGTACACACTGGAGCCGCTTCAACGCCATTGCAGGCAGTGGGCGATGCTGCCAGTCGCGCTATAGGGGAGTCGGTGCAATTTGGCAGCTCGTCTCACTGAGAGCTGCACTGTGGCCGCGTTTGCAGGGGCAGGTCCGATACACGTCTGCAGTGTAGAAGAGCAAGCGTGCTAAGCTGGAATGGTAGCCGGTGATTTGCAAATGTAAAGCCTCATGTGACAGGTGCCGAAACCTTGAACTGCGGCAATGGTTTGGTCCGATAATATGCTGCGCGGAGGGGGTTTCAGTGAGCTGCAGTCTGGCACAAATACCAGCACACAGGGACTGTAACTTCACGCGTTGCTTATTGTTCATCGATGGGGTTTGGGTGGGGATGATGGAGTCAAGGACCACTCCGGCTTGTGCCGTGGGTTGTTCAAATGAAGGTGTCTCAAAGTGTGGTGTGGGGACCACCAGGGGGCCTAAAGGAGTTGATTTAAAGTTTGATTTCACTGCTCAGTTACTCATTAAAGGTCAGTCTGCTGAGAGAAATAAGGATAACTGATTTACAACATGTGCTCCTTCTTCTGTCTCATCAATCTATGCACAGATGCAACTGAGCATTAATTCAGTCTGGAGGGGGAGACATGTTTGAAGGAGACTTATTGTAGCCTCATGTAATGAAAAGAAAGTCCCTGAATATCAAAGCTGGCCACTGAAGACCATCACACACACACACACACACACACACACACACACTAAATGTGTCTCAAAAATGCTATCGTTTGCAGTCTCTCTCCCCAATTACACTGTTTGCATTAATGTTTTAACAGTCTTACAATAAAGAGGATAAGAGGGTAACAATTGCAGCTGGCTGGGTCACACGGGAGCCAACAGAAACGGCCTAAAGCACGGGACTGAATTCATGTGATAAATAACTTGAATAGAAGCTTTGTCAACGTACGAATGTGTGATTATCTTAACAAACGCCAATACGACCTAATACATGGCATTGTTGCTTACATACATACTTTGTAAGCACACATTACAATCTTTATTTTAAAAATTACATTTTAATTTAAAGGATAATCTTAATTAATTCAAATGTAATTTAGCAGATTGAAACGTGCATATTCTGCACAAATGCATATTTATGACTTTATTTGTCACTCTCTCAAATCTCATGTAAATCTCATTTATAAATGTGTGCAGTCATAAAATCTGCCAAAATATGTGAATTACATTATTATGTAACCATTTCAGTACTGAACTCACTCACAGCAGCATATTTGTTCTCTTTTTAATACAGTACATGTATTGTGAATACCAGCATCTTGAATATAAAAGATTATATGAAAGAGTGTCTTTGCCGTGAGGTGTGTTGTTTCTGCTGCACTACTAGAAACACAGACCCCCATGAGCTACAGTTTGTCCCCATTTAGCAACAGCCCTCACTTCTGAGGAGAGTGGGAAACGTTGCATTTTGTCTCACTGCTCAAATCCATGACAATAACAGTGCAATTATAGAAACTTTCTGCAGACTATACTGAAACAGAATTGGACTGATATCAATCCATATCAGTCCACATGTATCACATCAGATATCAGACACATTTGGCCGCTATATCTTCCCTCTTAAGCCAAGAGGGAATGCTGTGTTTTCCAAGTCGTCATTAATGTCAGCGCAATGCATTGAGATATAATGATTGTTGTGATACGCTCACACGCAGTCCAATCATTGGCGATGTGAAGATGTTGCTAAGCAACCTAAAAATATAATCTTATGGGGATAAAAAGGGGAGGGTGAGAGAACAGAACAGCCTCGCACTGCAGAGCTCAGAGGATGGATGGCACATGAGGAAGCCATGAATCCAGTTTCAAATACGCCTTCATCAAACAAGAGCCACGTAACGACCGCTGTCAGCGCGTTAGCCAGAATTAGGATCCCTTTTCTGCAGGATCAAAGTCCCACAGCCCTTTAGCAGGCCTGACTCGGAGCCACAGGGGCCAAAATATGACCATCTGTCTGTCTCCGCAGGGGGTCCGGACAGATTGGAGTAGACTTCTCAAACATCTCTCTGTCCTCTAACAGCTGGGCTTTTAGGAGGTCATGATCTGGTGAGGGGACAGTCTGTGTCGGGCCATGTGCGTGTGAGTAAGATGCTGAGTCTGTCTTTACTTTACACATGATTCACATTTTGGAGGCATGAGCTACAAATCATCAAGCTGATAGACTGAAAGGTAATCAAAGATGCCTAAATGTATGAATTTAGCAAAAGATGAAAAGATGCTTTCAGAGAATTACAATGTGACAGTGACATGTTATCCTAGATCAGAAATAGAGAGGTCATCAGAAAAGCAGCTTGTATATATTGTACTTGTATTCGATATACTGGCAGACTCATCCCACAGAAACATGTTCTGTAGGCGTAACGCTCCTCTTCTGAGTCACACCGTGTTTCTGCCCTGTTTTTATACTGAGACAACCATCTTTTTCCATCCAGATGTTCAGCCAATGAGAACTCGTGCGGGTTTCCAGTGAAGGAAGGGGGCGGAGGAAGGAAGGAATGCTGCAGGATGCTTATTACTATGGCTGTCAAACCCAGTGGCGATTAGAATAAAACATCCTCTTTTTTAATGCGAGGATGATGTGCACCATGTCCGCTGCAGCTGTGTCGGTGTGGCTCGGTACGGGTACGTATCGATTAAAACGGGTTAAAGATCCGGGAGTGTTGCCTTTTTATCCGTGCTAGTTAGCTAGCTAGTTAGCATGCTGCGGTGTAGCTACTGTGCTCATTCCCCCCCCCCCCCCCCCCCCCCCCCAAGAGGCTGAGGAGGAGACATGGAAAAATGGCTAACAATAGTCATCTATACCGTTATACGGGTGGAGCTCCTAACGTCACACATTCAGCGTGTTTTGTACTGTTTGTTACAGCTACAACGATGCATATAATACCGTTATACGTTGTGTTGTTACGTTTCTTAGTCATTCATTCAGCTTTAATTAACGTTACCTTTGAGAAAACAGCATAGTTCGTCTTGCACAGGCCTGTGCTTGTATGCAGACCTGCAGGTGTGTTATGAATGCCTAATTAAGTAGCTAATGCTAGTTTAGTAGCTCAGGTTAATTACCTGAGATGATATTATTACAGTGCTCCATGTGTTACTGCTGTGTATCACTGGTAACGTTGTCTGTAGGCAATATGTACCTTCAGTTGCCAGTTTATTAGGTACACATTGATAAAACTAACTCCTACCTTCATAAAGGTTGTAATGTTAGAGTTGTGATGTAAGTTAGTCATTGTAACAATTAAAAAATCAGCCTACTATCACTTTAGAAATAAAGACTCATGGTTTAGCAAGTCTAAATCAACAATTACTCTAATAATATCATAGATATTAGTTATTCTGTTTATTATTTTCTGTATTAATCCATTATTTGTTTGGTCTATAAAATGTCCAAAAAAAATTGTAATAAATGCCCATTATAATTTCCCACAGCCCAAGAAAAATATCCATGTCTTGTTTTATTTGACCAACAGTCCAAAACCAAAATATATTAAGTTCACTGTCATAAAGAAAAACATCAAGTCCTCACATTTGAGACGCTCTCAGTTTCTACATAACATACTCCCAGAAAACACGAGTTCATTCAGGCGTAACTTAACTTTTCTGTCTGCCACTGCTTCTCTATTAAGTTATTAACTCAGACTTAAATGTCTGAGCTTGGATGAACTTGAATATGAAAACATTCATGAAAGAAGACTTTGTAGTGCAGCTGAAGTACTAGAGTGCATTAAAAACACGCTTGTTCCATTCATGCTTTTGTTCATTGATCCAGTAGTTTACATTGTGCATGCCTGTGATGTCAAACACACCGCTTTTCATGAGAGAAATGCCCGTATGGAGCGATCCATGGGCTTGAGGCAGAGAACAGCCCAGTACAGAGACGGTGAGTGAGTGGGTGTGTGTGCAGTGGTGCACTTCACGTGTTGACCCGCAGTCCCCTGCCCCCCCCCCCCAGTCATAACACAGTGACACGCTTAACTGGTTCCCCATTAATACTGGCATCATTGTTTTCACTTGTCTGCCGTCCCACAGACTTGGCCCACTTACATTCGCCGTAACAGCAGTTTACCAAATTTAAATTGTGCCTTAACCCTGTCCTGACTAGAAGTAGAATTTATCCTAAATCATTAACTGTGAGACAAAAGTCTGTATCTTCTGTTTAACATGAAGCTGGTCCTTTATGGCACCGAGTCAACACTGTGGATGACAGAACGTCACAACAATCGCTTTGGACCAATGAGAGATTTACTTACCTTAATAGAGCACAAGAAGACTGAGCTGGCTGTTCCATGTCCTTAACTACAGCCCTCTGCTTGTTGTGACACTGACTACTTTCACTTCCATGTCTGCGTTCAGAACGACGAGGCTCAAACTCATCCGTGGTGGAATACCAAAGCTGCAGTCCAAACAGTAGCAATCCTTGTAGCCGGTGCTTCCCCGCTGAACACCAACGAAGCACATGCATCCTCCTGACCCGCACAACACGCACATACAAAGCTGATTCGACAGAGCTAAAGGAGAGCCCTCCCTCGCTTCTGCCTCGGCTAGCTAGAGGCCTCTTTTAGCTGGAGCCATTAGAGGGACAAGGGTGGTTTATTCTCTCTGCCCTTGCCAATGGCATTTTAAGGCATCGCTCCTGAGACTTCAGCCAGTCCAGAGTCAACCCAGAGAAGCATAAAATCTGGTTAGGCATTTCCACCTCTACCGCCTGCCAGTGATCTACGGATAAATGTGTGCGTCAGTTTTTTTATGATTATGTGTAGCTTGTTGTGTGTGTCAGCGTGCACTTGTCTGTCTTTGTCCTGCAGCGGGAGCCGACAGGTTAGTCTTCAGTAGACGGTCTAGCATTAACTTTAATTGGTGATGTATTATGTACTGTAGGAGCGCTGCAGTCCATCATCTCGAGAAGCTCTGGCAGAAAGTCAGCGCGCCGCAAATAAGCAGATCTGATGCTATTAGCAGAGCCTCGGCATAGCTTAGTTAGTGATCTTTACTCACACTGGCTGCTGTCTGAATGGAAGTGACTGCATTCAAACATAAGGCCGCCAGGAGCGTGTGTTAGGCCTAAACGCTCATTGTTGAATCAAAAGCTTTTATGTTGACAGGTCAAAACACATTTCAAATCCCATAGGTCATTTCCTATTCCTCAGACCATTAGGTGAGATCAGGCCATCTGGGCTCCTTTGTTTGTCATCACACACATGTGTATACCACATCCAGTTGGTCTCTGAGCAGAACAGAATAGCCAGTACTTGACCGTGGTGCTTTGTGCGGTGAAAGCACTGATGAGGCCCAACGGGGTTGGGTAATAGAAAAGGAGCGAGCGCATTCAGAGTGGGATTTGCAGATCGACTCAAGTCATCACCGAGTGTGAGTGGTGTGCTGAACCTGAATGAGGTTTTATTCTCAGCCCCTGAATAACCCAGGTCCTCACGTCATGGGTGCAGGTATAGAAGGTGAGAGAAGCTATGGCGTGGATTAGTCCCTTTAATCTGCTCTTAGAAGGAGACATGGTGGATATAATAACCTCAGGTTTAAGTAACACCACAATCAGCGGCCGCTACATGCTATTGATTGCATCTAGCTGTGACGGAGCCCGTGGGGATATGTGACATATGGCCAGTTCAGCGTCTCTGTTTGAGGCCACAGATGTAGCCCAGTTCAACATGCATACCGTTTTATAACACTCCCTGCAGCTCATCAGCGCGTTTAGGTTGCAGTTAGGCAATTTGGCCTTGTAGATGTGGACTTCCTTAGTAATCTGCGGCTTACTGTGTCACCTAATCTCCTGTAACCCCTTTGTGCACCCGAGTAATAGATAACGCTTAACAACCAAAGATCACATACTGACTGACTTCCTCCTTCATGGACACAGATTAGAATGTAAATCCTGCTTTATTACTCTGTTCAGCGGAGACTCTCCTTGGAAATCAGCTTCGGTTCAAAGAGAGGGACCACAGCACAGTAGAGACCCGCTATATGTTATGATACTGAAGATAGTTGTATAGGTTTGATGGATGCTAATGGGTAGATAAGGCAGGAGATAAACAACGGGGGAAATCGGCGACATTTTGCTAGAGGGAAGACACACACACACACACACAGCTTTCGCACGCTGAGCTGCTTCATGCGTCTCGAGTTATGAGTCTGCAGGCGAAAGCAGTTCAAACTCTCGCTATTTCTCATCTCCCTCCTTCTTCTCTGCCTCCTTGTTCACTCTCATGGTGATTAAAATCTGAGTGCCCACCCACTGAGGGGAAAGAGAGAGAGAGAGAGAGAGAGAGAGAGAGAGAGAGAGAGAGAGAGAGAGAGAGAGAGAAGAGAAAGGGTGGGTGGATTAAGACAAGTGGGCAAGAGAAGAGGAAAAGATGCAAAGAGAAGGAGAGGGCTTTGCTAATCACCTCCAGCCTCACATTGTGTAAACTTTTGTTAACGGGCTGCCATTTTCTCAGCGATGCCCTTCACAAATACAGACTAAATGTTTGTGTTTGAAATGGAGTGGGTCCAAACAAAGACCATAATGGAGACCGAGTGGGAGGAGGGCCTGGAAACAACTCTGCACAGTCTCATTACGGCTGATTTTACTCAGAGTACTGCGGCTCCTTGGCCCTAAAATGAATTGTCTTGCTTCAGCAGCTTGCTCTTATCATGTACAAAATAGTGGTTTTTATTAATTAGAGTTTACGCCTTCATGCTTGGCTGTTTCTGCTCTGCATCCTCATGTCAAGAGAATGCAGAAGCAACGCAGGAAAAGCTGAAAAATCTATTATTGTGGGAGGTATTGATTTGCAACACGTGAAGTAGGTTAGCAGGTGCTTGTAACACATGTTTGCTTTATTAACGCCTTCTCTTCTTTTGAAATTAGTGCTGCTGGCAGGTCGTTGATAATAAAGTTGAAAACGTTCTGCTTCCAGGAGCTAATTTTGTTCTTTTTTTTTTCTAAAAATCTGTGTTTCAGTGGTCACTATCTTGTCACGATCCCACGCAGACCGTAACGTCTACCCATCTGCAGGAGTGCTGTTCGTCCATGTTCTGGAGAGAGAGCACTTCAAAGGAGAGTTTCCTCCCTACCCCAAATCAGGTAGAGCACCGTGACATTTAAACATTCTGCACTGATTAAAAGTTTTGGCATTTGTCAAACATTTGTACGGTTACGACAGTTGGCGCAGTCATTGTATAAATGCAGCAGTGCATTGTCCATTCATCATATTTCACCAGCAGGAATAAAAGCTTATAGCTGCTGTTGGCATCACATCCACGATTCAGCTAATGGCTCTAAATGCACATTTACTGAATTGGTTCTGGACCACAACAGATCATTGGGTCACCCCTCATTGAACGTCTCTGTCCGCAGGTGAGGCCAGCAGTGACCCGATCACTTTCAACACCAACCTAATGGGCTACCCCGATAGGCCGGGCTGGCTGCGCTACATCCAGAGGACCCAGCGCAGCGACGGAGTGCTCTACGGCTCCCCCACCGCACAATATGTTGGGAATCCCTCCGTCATAGAGGTGGGTGGCTGGACCACTTTCAAAGTGAAGGGAAGGAAGAGGAAGGCATTCGTGCTTCTGTTTAATATGGCAAGGAAGGAACATGAAAGCATTCAACTAAAAGAATTTAAATGGAAGACAGTACCACACATTTGTAGTCTTCACCAAAAGGCCCACATAAAGGTAGTGGAGCAGTAACACATTTAAATTTATTTTACTTAACACAACTAATGTGTATGCAGTTAGTAGAAGCCTAGTCCAATGTTAGTCTTCAGAGTTAAATTCCATTATGTTTTTTTTGTTAAGCTACTGTAGAAATTATTTTCCCAGAAGGCTTAGCGTTCGCAGCGACGCACCCTCTTTTATGGTGTCTCAGTCGGGCACACAGCCCGCGTGGTGTATCTAGCTCAGCCTTGTCCAAAAAACTGCTGCCATATAAGCCGCACTGATCTGGGCTTAAACTTTCACCGCTGTGTGTTGCAGATTACTGCCTATAACAGACGCACTTTCGAGACCGCACGGCACAACTTGGTCATAAACATCATGGGCACAGAAGGTAAGAAGTGCCAGCGGAGGAGCTGAGAGCAAACAGGCATCAGAATGTGCAACTTCCCTGATTAAATCCCGAGGGAGGAAACCCTGCCTTTGATTACTTTTGTCAACAAGAACATATTGTCTATAGATCTAACCATGTGTACCATAAAGACAAGTATCTATTTGCTGAGGACCCAGTGTTAAGGACATTTATACTATATATATATATATATATATATATATATATATAGTATAAATACCTTAGATGGACTGAAAGATGTGTCACAGGTTGGCCATCATAAATCAGTATGATATGTTGTGGCTGTGTAAACACAGTCCTGTGTTAGTACAGTAAGTTAGGGTTATGAATTATTACGGCACATCTGCAGGAAGCAGCCGTTCCTTTGCATCTGAGTGACCTCACATCTGTGCATCTTGTATGTTTGCACAACAAGGCTTGTTGACGAGTCACGGTACACGCAGTTCAATGTGTACTGAATCGGCGGCACGCTCGGCAGATGTTCGCCGCGCGAACGTGACATCACTCTACCTTTTGCATGATGTCATCTCTGCCAACTGTGCCCCAAAAAGGGAAACCAAGTCATAACAGAGCGCAGCGAACAACAACCATGCAGCAGTAGTAAAGTATCAATGATGTCTTAGTCAGCAGGACACCACTGTAGCTGCCCCTCACGTCTTCTTCTTTCCCTCTTTCACCTCTTCTCTCTCTTCTTCATCCCTCTGCACAGAGTTCCCTCTGCCCTACCAGGCGGAGTTCTACATCAAGAACATGAACGTGGAGGAGATGCTGGCCAGCGAGGTGCTGGGTGACTTCCTGGGAGCTGTGAAGAACATATGGCAGCCTGAGCGCCTCAACGCCATAAACATCACCTCGGCGCTGGACCGTGGCGGCCGTGTGCCTCTGCCCATCAACAACCTCAAGGAAGGGTGAGGAAGGTTTGACTGGACCTGTATTGCAACGGTTGTAAATACACGGGGTGCTTTTCATGAGTAAAGATGATCCAGTTACAGCTAAATCTGACTTTAGATATAATTCCTCTTAATAACTCACACACAATAAGCATGAGGTTTAACAGCCTGAAAGATTCTTTCCATCTTCGCCTCTCTCTCTCTCAATCAAACAAATTGCTTATATTTTCAGCCCACTCACATCACGCTGACATTTTATTTAATTGGGGCCCCGGGGATCCACAGTTCGCTGTGAATTAGATGAGTTCACTTGGCCGTCAGCGCCGACAGTTACTGTCAGTTGTTCTAGTTCAGAGGGGAATAGGTAGCCCACGTGAACGGCCATAAGTTGTGCATCAGAGATTCATGCTGACGTTCTGGAAGATGAAACCATGACGAACGGTCAGTGGAGGAGAAAAGGCTTTGACTATAACAGCATAAGTGTGTAAAATGAGGCTCCATCTTCTCCTCTCCTCTCTCATGCCTTGTGCTCCACTGCCTCCTCCTCTCCCTAGAGTGTACGTGATGGTTGGCGCTGATGTTCCCTTCTCGTCGTGCCTGCGGGAGGTGGAGAGCCCACATAACCAGCTGCGCTGCAGTCAGGAAATGGAGCCCGCCATCAGCTGTGACAAGAAGTTCAGGGCTCAGTTCGACATCGATTGGTGCAAGATCTCTCTGGTGAGGGTCGTCTTGTACAGAGTTGCCTGAATTGAACGTTGCTGTAGGCAACAGGTTGAACGCGTACGCCGCTCTTCAGCAATGTTTTTCACTTAACGACGTCAATTAACTACGACTTATGTCTTCAGGTTGACATCAACAAAGTGGTCCCGGTGTACATTACCCGTCCCGACCCGGGAACCGGGATCCTGCCTGAATTTGGAGAATACAACCCCCCCTCTGAGACTCTGATGGGCCGGAACTACTTTTCAGATTTCCTAATCACACTGGCCGTTCCCTCCGCCGTGGCACTAGTCCTCTTCTTCATCCTCGGCTACACTATGTGCTGCCGACGGGAAGGGGTGTAAGTGTGCTTGGTCTTGTACTTTTTATGCAAATATTGCACCAGACACCCCCCCAAAAAAAAAACAACATTTGAGGAAAGTACAGCAGCTGTTACTTAAGTAATATGAGATCAGAATGGGAGACAGGATGGGTAGTGCAGGATATTTAGATCATAATCTGGACTGGAATTGCAGCTTGTCATCACCATCTAGTTGTACGGGTCCATTTCTATTGAGTTCCTCATGAATATCTGTGACAGCTTTTTGTTAATTCCGTCACGTACATCTTGATGTTTAGAAGCATAGCCATGCATCATTCTCCATCATTTACAGGCTGGGAGAGACGTGCCCCCTCGTTCGCTCAATGTTCCACCCCCCCCATCACCATCACCATTTCCACTCTTGTCTTTACCCAACAATCCATTCACTTGTGTGTAGATGTCTCTTTGACTATTAATATTAGTATTTAATTCATCCATTTTGTTTTGTTTCTAGGGAAAAAAGAAACATGCAAACACCAGAGTAAGTGTTTTACCTCTCCTGTGTTTTTCTTTATTTTGGGGTCTGTTTCTGCCCCCTCCCCCCTTTGGTTTGCAGTTTTGTCTTCTATGTTGTCATTGACGGCTTTCTCATAACCATTCATGTGCTCATCTGTGTGTTGACATCTGTTCATCCAATGGGCTGCTCCAAAAACTCAATGGCCAGATGTAGGTTATTAATGCTGTAGCAGTAACAACTTGTTTAAACACACATACATCTTGAAGACTAAGAACTTATCTCACACTCTAAGTCAGACGAAGTAAGGCAGTCAAAGCGATAGGTAAGGGTGGAGGTCACATTGCTGTTGTGCATGCATGAATTGAGTGCAGAGCTCACCATAGCTGATGCACATCGATTGCACATTCAAATATTTTTAAGTGTGTTACAGGTGAGACAAAGTAACACCACCGACCATGACAACACGGGCTACAATACATGTCGTCTTCACTGCCTCTCCCCTCTCCAGCATCCAGCTGGTTCACCACGGCTCCATCCAGAAGTCCAGCAAGGAGCTGCGGAGCATGTCTAAGAACCGGGAGATCTCCTGGCCCCTCTCCACCCTGCCCGTCTTCAACCCAGTGAGCGGCGAGGTGGTGCCACCCATCCACCCAGACAACTATGAGACCACCAGCATGCCCCTCATGCAGACGCAGACGTGAGTTCAGAGAGTATTTGGTCGAAGTGGAGGGAAATGCACGTGAGACAAGACATTCGTGTGCACAGGAAATGCACACATGCTCATTAGCAGGCACGCAGATGTATGGCTTATAGGCGTCATTATAGAGGGGAAATGTAAGTAAAAACAATACCATTATTGTCTGAGCTTGTTTCCATGTTTACAGCTAAAGCTGCAGCAAGCCAGCCAGTCCTTTAAAAAATAATTAAGGCCACAGCTTAAGAGGTTCAAGCTGTCCCGTGATTTTTCCTAATGGGCTTGAAAACTTAGATAAATGCTGCTAATATAAGTACAACACATGATACGAAAGGCTCTTGTAATGTATGTGAATGTCTGTTTACTATAATATCATTGTTGTTAATTTCAGGAATCTGCAAAACCAGATTACGATACCACAGCAGCGGCCATCAGGTTGGTCCTCCCTTCAACATTTCTGTAGTAGTCGAGCACCCTGAATGTGTAACGATGTGTTTAATGAATAGATATAGATATATAAATATAGACGCTCGATGTTTAAGCTATGAGTAGATATGATGGGGGTGTTCTGACAGCCACGTTGAATAAGATGACTCGATACAGACAGCAACACATTTTGGAGTCAGTTATTTTTGCTGACCTGATCTACATCACTGTAAAGACACAAGCATGCAGACCTCATTCAATTGGACTCAGATTATTGGGAGCAAATCTTTTTGCTGCGGCTCCACGAGAAGTCGGGCATGAGAGCTTTACTTCTCGTCGAGCGGCGCCTCAACGCCTTCAATTCAGGAGTTAGCGTGTGAATGGTGTTCAGCTGCATGACTGTTCAAGCACTAACCTGCTGCTCTCTCTGTTCACTGCTAACAAAGGAGATAGTTATGTCATGTCAACATTTCGAAGGCTGGAGGTAGGTGCTGCAGATAACTCATGCTGATTCACGAGGTTTTTGATGAAGTTATTTCTGCTCATCTCTTCTGCTAAAAAGGACTGACAGCTTATCAAGTCTTCAATGAGAGTACTCGCCAATAAGGTTTAATGTTGTTTTCGTATTCATTGTAGGTAAATGGTATTCCTGAGGAGAGAAAGGTGGCCGAAGCATTGGATTTGTGACCAGAGACGACGGATGTCGGACCCGAATTTGATTTCATATCTATATCTTTGTTTTTTTCTAACACTTGTGCCAATCTGCATGCCTCAGATGTGTCTTTACAAAGATTTATAGTTCATATGCATTTACACCTTGAAGAGTGAGTGTGAGATAATCAGAGTTTAGCTGATTATAAAAACATCAGAATATTTTGAAATATTTGTAAATGTTTAAGTTTGGATTTCTACTTGCTTTGCACAATGAACCTTCGAGGAAAAGTGAGTTTTACATTCAAATGCTTTAGTTGTCATGTGTTATTAATTATATGTAATGTGTCACAGGATAACAATAAATGCTTTCAAAATAAATGATTTTCACTGTAAGTGTTTTTGTCCCAAAAACAAACAAGACACTTGTAATGTCTGAATGACATGAAAAGTATATTTTTGACCAAAAAAAAGAAGCCATAAAAGCACATTTTATGAAGGTATTAACAATGTACAACAGAATAAAGGCATTTATAAATAATATGGATACATTTCACATTTTTAAGACACCACAAAAAAATGTACATGTAACATATTTCAAAGAGGCCCTCCACAGGGGTATAAATAGTTGTTGCTTTTACACGACCAAACAGATCTATTAAGGCCCGAAACAATTAGCAAATTTAGAGCTGTTGATCAGTAATAGACGAGAAAACGGAGCAGTAGACTTCACATAACGGAAACTGCAACATGGAAATGCCATTTTCATCAATACAATGAGGTGATGACTGTTATAGAAATTACAAATTTACTTCGCTCTTATTCAGAGAACAAAACCGAGGCCGCACATCATCAGATAAACGACAAGAAAGATGCGAAAAGCTGGAGACAAATTGTTCCACCGCAAAGAAGAAATTAATTCTTTGTGTATTTCTTTTAATCAGAAGCTACATAAATGTAAAAAAACAAACAAAAAAAAAACAATTCACAAAGCAATCTTTTACTAACCCCATGGTAAATGAAAGAATTATTTCATAAGCGATGTAGCTTGGATCGTATAATATACATTTGCCAAGTGACCGTGACAAAACTTTCACCTAATATAAATGTGCTAAAGTACAGAAAGTATCTGTACCGGTGGAATCTTGTTAAACATCGTATTTTACTGCAAAGATGAAAAGAAAATGCAGGTCTTAAAATGAAAGTGCTAATATCTCTTAAAATGTCTAAGGATATATATATATATATATATATATATATATATATGCAAAGAGACATCCCCTATTCCTCAGCTGACAAAATAAACTATATGTTCCTTTAAGTGACACTTATACGTCCTCTCAGCGCATCACTTAGTAGTTGTTGTAAAAGTGGACGTAGCCCTGGTGCAAAGTGCCTACAGGCTACATCACAGATGTTGTGTGTGTGGAAGCCACAGAGAGAAGATGCACGTTCGAACTCATTCAGTCTAAGAGAACGTGTGACAGCAGAGGCAGGGTGCATATTTAGCGGTTATTCCTATTGTACAATAATATGTGCAAGCTCCAGCAGTAGCTAGTGAGGCATGTTTTTAAATCGACTATGAAAGGAGGACTAAAAACACTGCTGAAGCATTGCCGTATAAAATAAAATCTCTCGCTCTGTCATACAAATATACACGGACTACAAAGTGAGCGAATAGGACAGACGAGTGTCAGACTGTAAAGGCTCAACCTTCGCTACGCGTCGCTGAGGCAAGTGATCATCTGTGAGCTGCTGGGATGGGTACGAAGTGATCCATGTAATACTTCCTTCACAAACAGCAGTCATGAGCGCACAGTACAAAATTAAACAAAGCCCCCACCCCCCCCAAAAAAACAACAACCTTGTATAAAATATAAGCTTAATTTAAATCATTAAATACTGTACATATCACATAGCATTTCAGAGCTACAGCAGGTGACCACGGTACCTTTCAGCACAAGGCAAACATTTCTAAAAATCACTCACAAAAATATGATCGAAGGACAATCCAACTTTTCAACAATTGCACTCCAAATATTCACTTTAGTCTCAACAGATTTGAGATCACCCAAGCCAGTTGTTGGTCCATATTTTGCATATTTAGATACCGACACCATTTTAAAGTCACCAGAAATACTGTACAAAAGACATTTTGATAGTAAAATGCAGCACAGTTGATTTTGTTTTTAAAGATATCTGAATATGTAGATTATGGATCCTGAGTGAAAACACCTTCATCTTCTACTGCCATGTGGACGGAGTGTGCGCCTACTGATCCCTTCCAGAGTGAGGTTATGACAGGAAGTTCTGTATGTGACAATTAACTTATTGTTTGGCTAAATAGAAGCAACGTGGCAAATATTCACACAGCAAGCACGAGGTTAAAAATGAAAACCTCTTGTTTTGTTTTACAGAAAACTCTCTGCTCTTCTGCTGAATCCAGATAATGTAAACGTTTTCGGCGTTTTGTTTTCTCTCTTGCAATTTTGCCCTGAAAGGAGCAATCCGCTTTTTTTAGCATTTTTCTTTTATTCAGTGTGCAACTTTCACAGCAGTCAAATAGTACAGACTCTGCTCTGACGTGGGGCCAGCAGAGAGACACGGTCCTCCCACGGGTCCCCGTGTTGTCACTAAACACAGTCGAGGCCGTCTCCTGTGGCCACCAGTAGGCTAAACCACCGGGCCCGCTTCTGGCTTGGATCCGGACCTAACCTCAGCAAGGGGGCTTTGCGAGTCCGTTGTGCCCCCAACCCCCCACCCCCGCCCCCACCCCCACCCCCATCGAGAGGTGTCCATCAGGCACCGGGTGTGGGCTGGCTGCCCTTGGCCAGCAGTAATACAACGAGACTGAGGAGCCCAACGGCCCCCAGTCTTTTCAGCAGGGCCATGTTGTCTTTGGGGATGACCACCTGGGCCAGATCATTGGTGATGAGAGAAATCTCATGAGCCACACAAACAAAGATGAAGGTGCTGACCATGATGTTGAGTGAAGGGTTTCCTGGGATCAGGACCAAAATACCCTTGGTGTCTGCTGCCAGCCAGATGTGGTACTGGCATATGAACAGCTGGGGGAGACAAAGCATATTCAACAGTGCAAATGTAATATGCGGTCGCCTGCAGGGAGCTACAGAACATGAGACACAGAGCTGTGAAGGACTAGTTTTTTTTTACTAGTGTTGCTTCCATCCACATTTCATTACTGTGACCTCATCTTAGCTGAATTACTCATTTCTCGTATTGTTTTATGGTACCCTTTGCAAAGCTCTTTGTATGTAGGACTACATAAAAACAAGCTTTTAATGTATGATCACAGCTTTACAGCCAGGTCATGTCTTACCTCCAAGGAGATCTTTCCAAACCATGCAAAGAATGAGCTATATACAGAGCGGGCGTAGCCGGGAATGTTCCTGATGAGAATGAAGGCCAGAATCTGAGGACAAGAGAGAAGTCAAGGAGTCATTAACACTCAAGTTAGAGTGACAGACAGTCACTATAGTAATAACAAGTTTATTACTATTAAGGAATAGTAAAAGGAACAATCGTGACCATTTTTGGGGAAATGAGCTATTGCACCACTTAGGAGTTTTTGGTTGGGGACTGGCTTTACATAATGCCAGTGCTATTTTTATCAACAAAGAAAGGCAACTCCCTTGTTGTTACACTCATAGTATCCTGTCATGTGACTAAGATAATGACATCTCAAGGCAAACTAAAACGGCATCAACTGCAAAACAACAGAAGACATGTTTTCTGTAAAACCACACCAGAAGGAAAGAAAGGAAGAAATAAAGGAGGAGGAAAAAATAAAATAACAGTTCAAAAAGAATAATACCTGGACCACAGAGATGTAAGGATGCATCTCGTTGCACTCGGTTTTGGTTTTGCAGCTGCTGGCCCATATCGAGTAGGTCTGGAGACACAACGAAAAGGATAATTTAGCACATTTTAAATCAAGAGCTGCAACAAAGACAAGCAGGTGGATAATTTAGATTATACCTAGAGCAAAACAGATGTGCTATTTACAGGATTCAGATCATTAATACAGCATCAAACAGTAATTAGCTCTGTAAAGATGTAGCGGAGTAACGTCTACTTGAGCAGAGAATGAAGCCGCTCACTGTCTGTGTGTGGTGTTATCAGACCTTCTCTTTGTTTTGTTGACATAGCTGGGTTGGCCGCGCCTGTTTTTAGTTCATGTTTGTGCATGTTAGCGTACCCCACTGGCTAGCTCAACGCGGCCGCTCTGCACTGCTCTCATACGGCGGTTACAGCTGATAACATTGTTGTGGAATCGTAGCACCAACCCTCTAGTTTCCCCGTCAGGTAAACACTGTTAGCACTTTTAACCTAGTTAGCTGCGAGCCGCTGGCTCAGCCGTCGCCATGTTAAGAGGCAATAAAAATCCTCCCATCATGTTACCTTCTGAAGAACTTTGTCAAGACATACCTACAACCATTAAGAGCAGACGATTGTGTTGGTCAAGGCCAGGTGTGACATGCATGTAGAGTAAGTAGCTGCTTTTGTCAGTATACATTTTGTTCATTTAGTAAAATAATAATAATTTGGAAAAAGGACCTGAAAGATGACCACAATCTAAAATAATAAGTCTAAAGCTCAGTACTGGCAGAAACCCAAGTGTGAAGATTCTTACTATGAAGGAGACGACGGAGAGGAAGAGGAGCAGGTTGGAAATCTTGGCAGAGAGGAGCACCTCTCCTTTGCCCTCCGTCAGCACCTGGCACTTCTGAAGCACCAGATAGAGGAAGGCAAATAACATGCCGTGTATCACCGCCTGCAAAAGAGCCATCACCACATTAAAACAATTGGTACACAGTGTGGAAAATGTGGAAAAGCTTCTGATGTAACCTGCGTTAACACATTATTCGAAATGTGATATGTCGCTAAGGCCGAGTACTAAAATGGGGTACAGCTGGAGTGAAACACATTTGACTTACAAATCGGTCCAGCTTCCATCTGAACCACCACTCGTGGATGCTTCCGTTCAGCTCAAAGAGCGCAGAGATGGGCCAAACAGAGAAGATCCGCTCAAACAAACCCTGGAGTAAAAACACAAAAACATGAAGACTGAATAAGCACGTCTAGGGAGCAAACTATGCATTTGAGTAAAAACTATGACAGAAGTTGCATATTTGGACATTTTGCTTCATTCGGGCTACAAATCCTTCATTGAAAACAATCTTGTATTTAAAAGTATGCAACATTTTCTCTCAAACTGAGCGGTGCAAAGACATAACTATTGAAAAAGTATATTGAAATCAATATAAAATCTAATTCAATTTTGAATTTAAAGTTTTACGAACTCAAAATTAAAGTGAGGTTGCAATTCTGACTGGTGAGATTAAAATATTGAAAATTCACCCACCTGTGAAAAGGCAAAAATACAGATGAACAGCAGGAGGCCCAGTAACTTCACCAAGACCCCAATGTGCCACAAGCCACTACCTGTACAGAAAACAAGACCACCATTGGTGAAAAGGTTTTTCTCAATGCTGCTAACATTTATGACAGGTATTCACAATTGATTGAACTAATCTTGTATCATGATTCACATGGTTCCAGGACTTCTTCCAAGGGTATGGCGCATGCGAGTGACACCTACCGTTGGCCTTCTTCTGAAGGATCTGAGGCCACATGGCCAGTATGGCATAGATGACGACAAACCAGAAGGTGACCAACGGGACAAAGTAATAGAACTGGTAGGGTCTGTCCATTACTACACACAGCACCAACACCAGGAAGTTTAGACGGAAAAGTACCTGGAGTGAAATGAAAACAGAAGCATGCGGATCAATCAATAACAGCATCGCACTGACAACAGTCCAAACTAAATACAAGTATTTACTTTGTATTAATAATATGATGGTATTTCATTCTAAAGTACAAAAATATTAGTAACTGTAGTCAAACTCCTAAAAGTAGATGCAGTACCGGCTCTGAAGTTAAGCAATGTACTGCTGAGGACAGGGACAGCAGCAAAATGAAATTAAGTGTACGCTATACTTACAATATTTTCACATTGCTTTGCTGTCTGCAGACTTTTTCAACTGGGAAAGCCACAAGACTCCTCGGACAAAAACAGCAATTTTACCTCTCAGAACACAGGAGTTGCTTGTTTACCGCTGACTCGATCGGTTAGGTCTGTGTTATTGCGTGACTTTGGCGAATCTGAACTAACCCTTTAAAAACACCAAAATCACAAAATAACACGGACAAACTCACTAATTGAGTCAGTGGTAGACAAGCAACTCATGTGTTCTGCGGAGCATAATGACTGTCTGGTGGCTTTGAAGAGAGCATATATGGCAGCTTCTGTTCACAGTGAAAACATTCTAAATATAGCGCAATAGAATCACTGATAATGATTATTTTAAGTGGCTAATATAAGTTTTGCTGCTGCCCCCGTCCACAGCACAGCACTATGGATCACTATGCCTATAGGTCTCTTCTATAAAATAGGTTTACTAAGATAAAGAGTGATTGCCTGTCCTAGTTAAATTATAACCGACTGTATCCTCACCTGGCACACTCTATACAGTCCAAAGTCTCCTTTAAGCCAGAAAAAGGAAAAGTGTCCATAGCCGGTCTGAAAGAGGTACGCTGCCACCAGCACCCGCACGTGCATGTACACTGGAATGAACTGAAAGAGAGAAGAAAAAACAAATGTTCTCTGCCTTTACATCACATATAAATGTACAGTGCTTCAAAGCCGGTTACTCTCAAATGTATGTGCGATGACGTAATTACTGTGGCACTCACAGCGCTGGCTCCAGATATGTGATAGATGAGGATGACCAACTGCATCCAGCCTTTCCACTCGTCTGTTTGCTCACGGTTGAGTAATTTGGTCTGTTTGGAAAAAAAAAGGCAATGACGTATTGAATTATAAGACAGATATTAATCGTTTAAACTTGGTGCATCTTTACCAACAGCAAGGGCAATCTAATTTTTGGGGAACATTACTACGGTATGTTCTCCTACCTTAAAAACTCACGGACACCTTTCTTGTGTTTTACAAACAGTTAAAAGGTTCGTTAAACTCAGGGCTTTTAGGGAAATTAGACTTTATAATAATGTCAATCATAACAGACGGAACAATTAGAATAGAAAGACATCCAGCAATCAACCAAACTGGTCAAAGCTCACCATACCTTCAAACTACATCACACAGCTGATGGATACATTTGTCTTGTAGACAGATACAAATTTAAAATTACATAAAACATATTTTTTTTCACTGGACTTAATATTATGCTGAAGTGAGACCGTGTTGTTCTGCAAGTCTGCTTCCCCAAAATAAAAGAAACATTGCGTTCAACAGTGCCATCTCACCTCCTTGGTGTTCTCATTGTAGAACACTCCCAGGACAAACATATAGATAAGAGGGATGAAGAACGTGGAGTGAGTGTAGAACTTCTGCTCCTTCATGAACACGTCCGCTCTGTCACAAAGGTAGAAATAGCTCATGATGACGCCCATCCTGCAGAGGGCCTGGAACGGCGCCTTTGGACCCAGAGGGGCAGCGGCGGTCGCCGGCTTCTTCTCCTCCAGGCTCTCTACGTCTGGAGGCACGGGTCGGCGGTGGCGGTTCTTGCCGAGGACGTGCAAGACCAGGAAGACCACGCCCGAGCCCAGGAAGAAACATAACGACAGCTTCTGCAGGAGGTTCGGGGGTGGCAACGTCTGGCAGCAGGAGCCATCGATGGGCCTCAGTAGCTTGTTGCACAGAGAGTTCATGAGGACCATGGCTCCCTAACAGGAGGATCACACAGGGTGGTAGTGGTGAGTGAGGTAAAGTCATCCCTTACTACCAACAACACACTATAAATAACATACTCTAGTACAAGTCAAATTTAAGTAAATAATAGGCAGCAGAATGGCCCCTGTCCCTGTTTTCTATTATTGGATCGGTATTATAGATACATTCATGTGTAAGAAGCATTTTATTGTTGTAGTTAGTCGTCAAGGTGAAGCTAATTTAACTGCTTTATATACTGCTTGGTGGTTTGGTTGCCATCATTTGCAACAGCTGTTTAACATGTAAAAAGTAGGGACTACAAACAGCAAAACGTGCACCCCAAAATAATATATTTGTAATATTTGTTGCATTAGTGATATTTAAATATTGCTGTTACAACAGACACCGCTGCACATGAATTGGTGCATTTACTGGCAAGCCCAAAGGCATCTGTTTCAGAGACATTTGCGAGGCAAATGAAGTTGTTTGACTGTAGGCAAAACTTTGAACGGGACATTTGTGAAGTCCTGGGAGGCAAAGTATCACGCCATCTTTGAGCTGGACTGCAAAGCATGTACAACATACACACGACATGTGTCACGTTTCATTATTAAGCCAGCGTTAAACTGCATAATATCTTAAATCACTCAAAATATAAAAGGTGACCAAATCAGCAAGCAGAAGCTGATGCCATTTAAAAAAAAAAAGTAATTAGGCTCAACATGAACTCCAGGATACCTAAAAACAATTGACAGGACAGAAACTGACTCTCCTGAGAAGACATACAGCACACTTTAGAAAGAGCTGAACAGGTGGAGAGTACTCAGATATTTTACTACATTTAAAGAAGCAATACCACAATGTGGAAATACTCTGTCACAAGTAAAAGCAGGGTTGAGCAATACTTCAATACGATGATTCAAGTTTTACCAGGCGGTTATTTCACAAAGACACACTACCACTACATTTAATGAACTACCAGAAAACATGCTATATTGTGATAGATATTGTTGTGATATGAAAAGATATATCGTGATGGCAGATTTTGTCGCCTCGCTCTAATTCAAAATCCTGCATTCAAAATTCTACTTAAAAGTAAAAAAGTATTAACATCATAATACACTCAAACTATCAAAAGTGAAATAACCTATTTGCAAAATGTCCTATTTCAGAATTTCCGCTTATTGTACTTATGGGTTTGTAGTACAATAAGCTCAACTGTCAAGATATTTTTTTACACATGTAGAGGAACACCTTCTCCACTGTCACAACGTATTTGGAATCAATCTGAGCTTGTATTATGAAATTACATGAGTTTGGGTGCATCATCCCCCATTCGTTGTGCTTTGTTCTACTCCCGGTAGGGACATCTCAAAAACTAAAGCACTTTGGGAGGTCTTCCCTCTAGCCAGTCATGGCCAAGAGTGTATCAAGACCGAGACAATACCAAGACCAAGGCAGGGCGAGACCTTCAAAAGGTGGTCTTGAGATCAAGCCTGATCTCGAGTACAACACTACCTCTAGTCTAGATGAACAGATTTGAGTAATAATGCAAGGACTGCACTGTCACAATAGCTGAAACCAAACCATTGAACGGAACAATCTAAAAGCCACCAAATAACCTTAAATGAACAGAAATCCTGCCTACCACATTCCTGGTGCTCTCGGGCAGGTGCAAGCCGTCGTCCGACTGGCCGATCGTTTCCAGTGCAGCCTGGCGGGACGCGGCCAACAGCTTGACCCGGGACCTGCCGTTGCGCTTGCTGCCGTTGAGCACGTCCACCGCCGCCTCGTTGTACAGCTCCAGCTGTTGATTGGTGATCATCTTCCTGTTCTCACTCAACACCGCCTCATTAACTGGGTCTAGACAGACGGAGGTGTGATGGCGATTTGGTTTAGAGGGTGCATGCACGAGACGTTGATATTCACACAATCCTAAAATCGTGCTTGAAATGCACAATTATGTTAACTTTTTGGTCAAAAATACTACTTGGGACATTAGGATTTAGTGATGACACTGCAGCACCTAACCACTATAACTGCGTAAACAATGCTATGAACCATGGAGTCGTTTTAATGGTAATGCAGTTTGACACGAGTGCAGTGATCACATCAGAAACTTGTCACTGTGGTGGAGGGGATAAGCAGCTTGAAGGTGAGTTTACCTTGCAGGGCCCAATAGACCTCTGCATGGTCAGCCAGCTTCTCCAGGTGAGCAGCAATGGCTGTCAGGTTGACTTTGTACTGCTGCAGCGTCTCGCTGCTGCCACTGTGCAACTTGATGGACCACTGTGGGAAATGGATTCATGGATGGGATTAAGATTGACAGAACTCAGCCACCACCCTGTTGTGAAATGGGCAAGCATTGCTCAACACTAATTTATACAGCTTACTGTTGCAGCACCAAGGATGACAACATCTGGCTTTCCTGAACCTTCCTGCAACACACGAGACGTTACAATCAGTAAAGTAAATGTCTTAACCATGAGACAATGTCAGGTTTATGAAACTTCCTCTATTACTAATGGTCCTTACTTTAACTTAACGTTTATACTCACGTTTGTCCATGATATCAAGCGCTCCTTCATTGAATTATTTGCCTCTGGATACCACAGAAAGTCCTACACACAAAGAGTATGTAGATGTTTTATCAGGGAATGCTTTTACAGACTGAGAAAAAGAGATAAAAACACATCCATAAATAGCTCACCACATTGACAGAGGAACTCGCCGCTTCAAAGGAAATGTCCTCGTGCTTCAGACATTACGTGTGGATGGACAGAGAGAAAGTCTGTTAGGCAAATAGCGTTCCTCTTTTTTCCCTCCTTGAGATCAGACCAAAAATAGTTACAGCGGCTGAATGATTGCAGTGCATTCCAGTGCTGCATTTTGCATTATGTTGTATTTTTGGTTACAGTACATTTTCTCAATGCTACCCATTTCAGGGTTTCCTGCAGGTGCAGATATTCAATGAAATCACATCTATATAGATGTGTAGTGTGAAGAAAAGACTGTTTAGGGTAAATGGAGGAATATATTTTTAATGTCTGCACTTGATTTGTACACAGGTGTGCTTCACATCTGTAGATCTTTATGCCATACATCATCAAATCTTGCCACCTCTGCTGAACAATTTCTAAAGACAAACCCTGGGTTTACCCGGTGCTTCTTCTCATAGTTACCTTGTTTCCATCTTCTCTTTGCTCAGGGTCGATAATTTTGATGAAGGAGTAAAAGAGCTGCCTGATTCGTGAATCACCGACAAAGGCCACTCGCTTTTCAGCAAGGCAGGTTTTGGCTTCACTGTAGGACAAAAATGACAGTGAGGAATCTGCAAACCCCAACAACTGCAGAGAACAACCAGTCATGTGTTGGGTGGTTCACTGCATTTTCTAACCTCATTAAAAGCAGGTCTTATCACTCCTCCACCCTTACAGACACTCATAGACAGAAACACCCAATGTACACACACGTGACATTGCAGTTACTTTAACTCACATGCTTTTGTATTTGTGCATCATGCAGCCGTACGGCTGCCATATGTTCTCCCCCAAGTAACGTCCTCTGGACAGCAGCCGTTCACATGAGTCTCCGCCTGGAGGAAAGACACAGGAACCCCCCCCCCCCAGTAAGACCAAACAAGAAAAGACACCGCTCTTGCTTTCACACATAGCTTCTCTGTGACTGAAACCTGCTGTCTCAATGGCACCCTTACTTTTCATTCAGTGCTGTCAAAAGACTAGTATACAATACAGGGCTCTGCTAGGGGCCATAGTACAACATAAAGCCATCAGCAATTCAAGCTCAACCTTGAATCTCTTCAGCTATTCATTTGTGTGCAAAATGAATGGAGCCATCAGCAACTGAGTCAATCCATAAAAACATTAAGGATCTGCGGGCTGACAAGGCAGCTGCTCCACGTACACACACACACACACACACACACACACACACACAGAGGTCTGTGGATCCTTTTCATGAACAAAGTCCACTCTAAGATGGGCGTTGTGTATAACATTCTGATATTTAATAATAATTAAACTCTGGGATTTGTGCCATCGCTGTCATGAATATTTAAGGCTGTGGGACAAGATAAATGAGATCCAGCGTGTTGACAATGTGCGTCTTTGATCGATGCAGCTGCAGTAACTAATCTTTAAACGAGGAGCCAAAGCAAACTTATCAAAGACCCGAGACATGAAGCAGGCTGCTACGATGCTGTTCAAAACTACTAAAGTTTGTTAGTGTTACTACACCAAAATTACTGCCGAGCTGTATTGATAATCTAGCATGCAACTTACTTGCCATTTAAATAGCAACTCATTATAGACTACTTAAAAACGTCTTTATGTCAGCTGCTAGCTGCATCAACCTACATCGTACATAACCAAGCGTGTCCTGACAGGAGCATATCAACACAGCTACATGCAGTGTTAGCTTTGCTCAACTAAGCTAGCCACACAAAGCCGATTTAAGTTCGTGCAGTTAGGCTAACCGTCGGGGGAATTGTGTCAATATATGCAGCCACCTATTTGAATTGTCTAAAGCATGCAACCCGTGACGTTATGCCTCACATTTTAAAAGTAAACACCGGATAACGGTACTGTACCGACCCGCAAAGTGAAGCGCTCGCGGACACAAACAAGCTAGCTGTAGCTAGCTGGCATTAGCTAGTAGCTGGTTGCTCTGGCGTTAGCTGCACCAACAGTACACTTCAATAAAAAGGGAGACCACTTACCGCCATAGTACCGCGAAGCTGTGTGAAACACCAGGAGTAAAATGACGAGTACCAGCGATATCAGTTTGGCGTTTTTGATGGTGAAATGATGGTTTATCTCTCGTTTGCCCAGGCTATAGGCCAGGACCGCCATCTTTGCTCCTCCATGACAACAAGCACCTGTGCGGTCTAACAGCGGCACTCCTCCCTGTGCGCCATCCGCCGGGTCTGCGTTTTGCGACACCACCTCCTGCTTCTCCATCACCACTGGTTGTAGCAGGTGCAGATCAAAAATAAGTAGAAATACATAAAATAGAGTGTCCCAGTTCACAGACCGGTGTAAAAGTTCGGTGCCTTCAAGCAAGAGTTTGAAAACCAAACTTGAAGATTTGCGTAATTACGCACCGTCGGGAGTTGTGTGAATCTTCTGTACGAGCGCAAAAAAGTATTAAGACATGTCAGTCTGTAGAGAGCTTAATGCATTACCACATTCCACACAGATGGAATGTATTTAAAGTAGTCATCAGGTGACTTGCTGAACCTGTTTGGAGCTGAAAGAGCGTTGTGAGTTACATCAGCTGTGTGTTTACTCTCCGATCAAAGTATACCTAAATCTTGTGGAGCTGAATATGTTGGCACTTTAGCTCAGGATTTACTGTATCATGCACTGACTTCCAGGACAGTGATTTCTTTTAACTCCCCTGAATAAAGACAAACATATATGGCTTGAGTTTAAAAATTGTAGTATTTTTCTAACTATTTATGGAAAATGATCAACGTCAGGCCCATGTTGGAGTGGAGGGGGAGCTGTGCCAAGTATTTATACTGTAGATCAGCTCCTGCTGTCCACCGATAAAGTTCATATGAAATACTCTGGTTATTGTGTTTGAAGGAAGTGCTGAAATATTCTATGCTGCTTGACATGCATTTCTTCTCCTTCACCTGCTTGACTTGCATTTCTTCTCCTTCACCTGCTTGATTTGCATTTCTTCTCCTTTACCTTCACTTGTATTTCTTCATCAGACAAAGGCCACATTTATGTGTACATAAGATAATAAACCTATAATTACCACTCTGCTGTGCAAACCTGGTGTAGTAAGCATCTGTAAATGCTCAGTAATACTGTAAATAAGCAGGTCTGGACTGAGTCAGAGGGGGAGTTAAAGGAGTACTCAGATCCTTTATTTAAATAAAAGTATAGCCATACTGCAGTGTAAAAAACTGCATTCAAAATGTTACTTAAGAAAGCAAAATGTACTTAAAGTATAGTGAAAGCACCTATGTATTCTGCATGATGTTATTTAATTATGATTACTGATTCATTTTCATGTAAGCAGGACTTGAATGTTGTATTTGGTCAAGAAAGAGTTAATAGTGACGACAATCATACTGTTGAGCAAGGCTGGATTACTAACAGAGGACATCTGCCCTAGACCCCCTGCAGCCCCAGGTTCACTGTGTGCCAATGGGTTGTATGTAATTTGATTAACTTCAAATTTTGATGAGGAATTTGTACCACTAAAGTACAATATCAACCCAGGGGAGTAATACATTATTACCTAATAATTGTGACCCTGTCTTGAAGAGTTCCCCTGTGTTAAAGTATATTTTTTATTAAAAATCATTTCAGTCTATTCTGAATAAAGATGTATTTATTACGGTTTAGAAAACCTCCAACCAGTTGGTCTGGTAGCATTGGCAATTATATGTCAAAAGAAAAAATCGAACCAGCTGTAAGAGAAATGTAGTGAAGAGGAAACAAAAGTAAAAAAGTAGAATATGGCCCTCTTTTCATATTTTCAATTTTTCAATTGTGTCCTCTGTTGCACTGTGTTTATTGTCTCGAACCAATCGCTCAGCCAAATTCCTTGTATGTGCAAATGTAGACTTAGCAATAAACCGTTTCTGATTCTGATTCTGAAATGTAGTAATAGTAGTAGTAGGTAGAATGAAATGTGGAGTAAATGTATCTCAAAATCTCACTTCAAAAGTGTCACTTTAGCCAAGTCATTTTAATTAATGTAATGTAAAAAGAAATGCATAGTATGTTTGTAGCCGGATGTCTGTGTGATTAAAGGTTCTATCTGTGGTTTATTATCATAAGGGTTATGCATATCAGATACTGTAGACCCGTTGTTGCAACATGCATCCCAGTCTTTGCTGCTCCGTGGTCAAACTCTGTAATACTCTGTCAGTGAAACGTCTATTAGATAGAATACATTGCACGTCTAGCAGAGATGCGAATAAAAAATCCCATACTGCACTCTAGTGGTTATAGAAAGTGATGCACGTGACTTTTTATGTATTGATGCCTTTATCTTTAGCTGAATACAACTGCTTCTTCATGAGGAGGTATAATTAAATCCACTTTTTCAGAAAGCTTGCATAGCCCGGTTCCCTTAACACACTGAACTCAGCCTCTGACAAGGTGACAAAACAAGTCATTTCTGCAGGAATGCCATGTCCCCACATTGGTGTGCATTTATCACTGCAATTCATGCCTTGATCCAAACCACAGAAATTTATTTGGATGCAAAAGCTGTATTATGCAAGGAAAAGCAACATCAGAAGATGCATATTTACAAGACAAAATGCACGTTAGTAATCACACATTGGCATGGACAGTGTCAACAGAAATTTACTGTACATTAAATTCGGATGTACTGTTGAAAAGCATGAAAGAGGGGGAAAGTAAATAAGATATGGCTGTGCTTCCACAGTCGGAGGATGTTTAAGTTCTTGATGATTTGCTACCATCAGCCAAACTAGAACCAAAATACAGTGACAAACCTTCAATGGTGTCATTAAAACACGAAAGCACTTAAGTCACTGAGTTGTCTGTTTTGGAACATTGGACATGCTTTATTTCAGAACTTTTCACAATTTATTTAAACATCTCACATATACAAAATAGGTACAATAGACTTTGTGATTTCATTTTTTTAGAGAGAAAGAGGCCGCCTAAAAACCATTCAGAATTGGATGAAATATGTGCTGTCAGTATGAACACTCGGTGTGGGGTTTTGAGTAAAAAAAGCCTGAACAAAAAACCAAAACAAAAAAACAACCTTCTAGACAAAACAAAAAAAAAGAGCAAAACAAAATGAAACAAAACAAAAACCAGACATCAGATTTAGAAACATTCCACCTGCTTAAAGTGGGGGAGCATCAGGGGACGAATGCAGGACTCCTCAAATGTCAATACAAAGTAATACAGTAAAAGTGGTTAGCTCCACAGCTGCATATTAGCACCATAGATCTCTGCTTCAAGTAACTGAGCACCTTCCGATACAGCTTGAAGCATTAGAAGTCTTAACATCTCGGTTGTGGACCCAGGTTTTGTCAAAAGTATTTTCTTTAGGTACAGGCATGAGGTAGCTTAAACCTTTTTTTCATGGAAATTGTGGTTTTAAACCTCCTCTTTGGAAGATATACAAAGACCACAAAGTGATGCATACTTTCAGCGTTTTTATTACACTTCTTTTATTTTTTACAAAAGGATGACATGATGTCCCACAACAAGCTGTTTTCCCACGTCCCTTTGGGTTGCTGTATTAATTTGCATTGCACAAACGCTCCCTTCAGTCCATTCAGTCCTCTCAGATAGTTGCCCATCTTAAGCAAGTGGATTCGCAGAGAGAAATCAGCATTCAGTATAAAAAAACAACACAGAAAGAAGGGCAGAGATTTTGTTTTTTCGTTCTTTCTCTCTTTTTGGTGTTTAATTTATCATGAGTCTATTTATTTGAAACAGACTGGGCCAATGTCCAAACCAAACTCCTGATCAGCTCCACCAATGTCCAAAGGTGCAATGTCGAGGATGGGCAGGCGAGATGGTTTATTTGTTCTGTACTCAATCACTGTCTTGCTCCACTCACCAGTGTGTCTCTGCAGGTGCAAAGGAAGAAAAAGAGGGACCAAATGTTAGAATAGTGTCAAAATAATACAAATCACACAGCTGTGAAACAAATTAGCTCTGTCTCGTGACACCAAAAACTGCCTTAATGTAGTAGTTTGCAAACAGAGTAATTTATTTCTCATGAGGAAGAATGAACCTGAAGCGGTGAAGGTAACAGTAAAGACCAAAGAGCAACTCACAGTGCAGCCATCCTCAAGCACGGAGAAGGTGAAGCGGCTGTTGCCCTCGGCTCTCAGCTCAACATCGTTGGAGCCCTGGATCACGACAGCCTTCTTCAGGTTACCGGTCTCATCACTCATGTAGGCGTTGCTGTTCTTGCAGTGGTAGGTGATGTTCTGGCTAGCCTGGTTGGACAGCAGGCGCATGAAGGCAAGCTGGGTGGCCATGCTCTGGGGGCTGAGGGTCGCATCGTTGTAGGTAAACTGCACGAAGGAAAGAATAAGAAATATTACATCTGTTGTTGCTGTTATTTCCGGGTCTTGTGTGCTTGTGTGGTGTTTAAACCCCTTTTGTTTAAAATAAAGTAAAACATGTTTCCTCTCTGTGGACGCTCACCTCAGTACCACCGTTGATGGTCTCTCCGAACCAGACGTGCTTCTTGCCCTCGGTGCTTCTGAACCAGTTCTTGCGAGCGATGCTCTCGGGGTGGGCGTGGATGCAGGTCTCACGGGTGGTGAAGTCGCAGAAGACCTTGATGGCGTCATTGATGCATCCCTGGTTGGGGTCAATCCAGTAGAATCCTACAGGGCAGGAAAAAGAGTGTTTTACTCTACTACATATGGGCTCCAAAAGACATCTTAACCGTACTAAATGTAAGCGGTATCTGCCCCACAGTGCTGTCGGATTAAGTTGAGCTTACCGTTGCTCCATTCGGGGTGGCTGAGCTTGATGTCACGGCAGGTGCGGGCAGGGTTCTTCCTGGATCCCTCAGGGGTGAGCATGTTCTCGATCTGAGTGTTGAGGGACTTGATGGTGGCATCGACCTCGTAGTCCTTGGCTCTCAGAGAGGGCTGATCGGCTCTGTACTCATCGTATCCAGAGACATCATATCCACCACCAGCGGGGCCAGGAGGTCCGGCCAGACCGGGAGATCCAGCAGGACCCTGATATGGATAAATGAGAGGATTGATATGTGTATCACAGTAGCAGTTGTCAACTGTCAGGTTTACAAAACTCTAGATGTGCTTACAGCAGGTCCAACGTATCCAGGGGGTCCACGAACACCAGGAGAGCCAAGGGTTCCATGGCCGCCGGCTCTGCCATCCTTACCAGGGGGTCCGTGGGGTCCAGCAGGTCCCTGAAGAGGAGGTCATCACATGACACAGTCAAACATTCGTCTTTTTACATTACTATATCTCCTGTATTTGTTGTTTTAGTGATCACCAAAATAACACAATGCAACAGAGAATAGTGATAGTTATTAATGTCATGTCACCTTTAGAAATGTTACTAGCTCTGAATGTGGTTCATCACATTACAATAAACACTCCTTGATACTCTCTCTGCCATGGTATCTGCCACACTGGCCTTAACTAGCTCTGCTAATTACTAGCTCACATACAAGCCTTTGATTTGAGGACATGGTGCCTCTATGGATACAGGTGGAACAAGAAAACTACTGGTGTATTGTGGGTTATTAGGATTCCACTCACTCTGGGTCCAGAAGGTCCATTTCCTCCGGCAGCTCCAGAGTCACCGGAGGGTCCCTGAGGGGAGACAAAGTAACAAAGTACATCACTGAGTGACATCATAGTAGGAGTTGTAGATTAGGTAAATATCAGCACGTATTTTGTGTGCATTACGACGGTATGGGTCACTCACAGAAGGTCCGGGCATTCCCTGGAGACCAGCATGTCCACGCAGACCCTTCATGCCTCTCTCTCCCTTCTCTCCACCAACTCCCTTCTCTCCACGAGTTCCAGCAGATCCCTATAACACACACACATACGCGTGTTACATCTGTGTACTTTTAGTCAATCAATTATTATATGTACTATTTCTATGAGTATACTGAATTGTACTTACAGCGCCACCTCTAGCTCCAGCTGCTCCAACAGGTCCAGAGGGACCTCCTGGGCCCTAGATACAAGAAGAGCGAGGAATGAAAGGATGAGAAAGCAGATTAATGTAGATGTTGTGTAACCTGTACATTTTGTGAATTCATCTTAAAAGGGTTGCTGTTTATACGTACAGACTCTCCACGGTTTCCAGGTCTGCCAGATGCTCCAGAGGGGCCAGCAGATCCGGGGGAACCAGAAATTCCCATGGAACCAGCAGGTCCGGGCTCACCACGGTCTCCCTAAACATGGTGGAAAGGTGTAAATGTGGGTCAGAGCACAGCATATGTGTGTGTTCAAATGTGCTTCAATGTGTATGAACACGCATTACCTTGAATCCAGGAGAACCAGGACGACCAGGGGGTCCATCGTTACCAGAGTTACCCTGTAGATGGCAAAGGATATTATAGTTTACATAAAAGTTTCTATCTTGTTATCAGGCTATCGTGTCAGGTTCTTGTGAGTCCATGTTTTTGTCTAATCTATTAAATTTCAACCAATAAATCAGAGTTACATTTGCAACAAGTCATATTTCCATCAAATAAGAGTACTTCTACTCTAATACTCCACATTGAGTTACCACTATCAGGTAATTCCAGATCAATCCTTACCTCACGTCCAGCTTCTCCTTGGGGTCCGGTCATACCAGGCAGGCCAATGTTGCCAGCGGGACCACGAGCTCCAGGGGAACCAGCAGGTCCAACTCTACCAGACTCTCCCTGTGATAGGATGCAGAGAAAACCACTGGGTCAACTACAGTCCCAGGCTTCATACTGTATGTGATACAGTATGTATGGAATGCATGTTTGACCCTCTGGCAGATGTTTTCTTTAGCAAAGGTGCATGGTGACTGAAAACTATCCACAAACTTACCAATCCACCAGCACCACCGGGTGTACCACGATCTCCTCTAGCACCAGGCAGACCAACGAATCCCTGAAGTCCAAGAGGACCACTGATTCCAGCACTACCAGGAGCACCCTAAGCAACACACAAGCCACATATTAATGTATTAGCGATGGATGTCTATGGATCTATATGCCCATAATACAGATGTAAACTCAGTAATATTTTTTTATCCAACAGTTGTTGTTGTTTTCAACATTTCAGTGTTCCATGGTCTCATAATTGTGATCAAACTTACAGGGGGACCAGACTCTCCAGAGGGTCCTTTCTCTCCGGAAAGACCAGGTGGTCCAACCATACCCTGCTCTCCAGAAGGACCAGTGGGACCAGAATCACCACGGAGACCACGAGGACCATCCTTACCAGCTGAACCAGCGGAGCCAGGGGGTCCAACAATACCCTGTGAGGAGAAGAGGAGCAGAATGTGTTAATGTCAGTTTCACTGATATGAGAAGCAGCAAGATGAGAAAATGATTTGAAAATGTTACGTAATCCAATGCATTCAACATGGGCTTGCATGCATGTGTGTGTGTGTTGTGTGTGCGTTATAAGAGCAATACTCACAGCGGGACCAGAACCGCCAACTCTGCCACCAGCACCAGGGAAACCAGTCAGACCCTGACATCGGAAACACACACCATCAAAGGTTACACAGCGGTCATCAAGAATGTGTGGTGTGTCTGTTTGTGTGTGTCTATGTGTGTGTGTGCGTGGACATCAGAGAGGTATAATAAAGATATTTTCTGGCCATGGAGAACAGATGAATAAATGAAATAAAAACCACAAAGAATACAAAATGTTCAATTTGGCTTACTTGACATTTTTGAGTCCTTGAGTACTGCTGAAGCTATATGATACATTTTCCCAAAACTTCATTTATTATCAGTCTTAAAGTTAAGGAAAAATAGAAAATGTGTGAGTTTGTGGCTCAAGTGCTGGTCAGTGGACGGTGGTCGTCCTCTGACATTTACATTTACAAATATAACTTTTCAGATTAAATTGGCCCCTTAGATTGATGATGTTGATTTCCAGTCACTAAATGCTCTGGTAGACTTCACTTGAGCTGAAGGGGCGATAGAGCCGTTTGACTCGGAGGTAAAAAGATTATGTATGTGTTTATGTATACTGTCATGTTTTTAAGGATCTTAAATGGTTACAGATGCAATAAATGTATTCAGGAGGAATTCTTTTAAATGTTTCAGTACTCACAGGAGGTCCGTTGTCTCCACGACCACCAGTAGGTCCAGCAGGGCCAGAAGGACCCTAGAAAAACAGAAATCCGACACCGTTCACATCACTCATATCTCATCTGAGATTTTAAATTGACAATGTAAGTGATTGTATGTCAACTGTAAATGGTACTAACAGCAGGTCCAGACTGTCCAGCGGGTCCAGAAGGACCAGATGGGCCAACTTCTCCCTTTACTCCACCAGGTCCACGCTCTCCTCTTGCTCCGGTCTGACCGTCAGAACCCTGCAAACAGGAAGAGTAATGGGGCAGGGTCAATATCTGGGCAATAGTGTGCGTGTATGTATTTGTATCACCGTATATAATATTTTGTATTGCAAGGTGATCGGCTGCTGGCTTACAGGGGGTCCAGCGAATCCGGGAGATCCAGCAGATCCAACCTCTCCACGCTCTCCCTGTGGAGAACAAGCAGTGGGTCAGAAAGACAATTTAAGCTGCACATAAAAGCTGTAAGTTGTCTTTAGGTCTTTGTCTGTTATAATATCATCAGGTGCTGGTGATATCATGTCAACAGGTAATTTAGGGCGAATATGGTGAAACGAGTTGTAATGAAGGAAGTCAGCCACAGCTACTTACAGAGCCTCCACGAGGTCCAGCGGGACCGGAAGGTCCGAAGCCACCGCTCTCACCCTGGAGGAGAGAACAGTGAGAGTTTCATTAGCTTAGCATAGCTCCGGCAATCTATCCATCCATTCATCCATTATTATCCGTCTATAAATCCATACACACATGAGAAATCTTTTGTCAGCAGCATTGTTTTAAACAGACTTTTGTACTTTAAACAGACTTTTGTACTGTAGATAGAATTTAAAAATGAAATAAAATATAATTCTCACTGTTTTTTTTGTCCAAAAACAATAGGCCAACGTGCCGTAAACCGTTTGGAAAAAGGCTGCTGCAAAGTTGTGCATCCATCGGCTGCATTTATTGTGTTATCGCCTATGCCATCCTAGATTAGGCTGAGGTTGAGCTATTGCTGTAATATTATAAATCAGCCATCAGGTGGCAGTGTTGAGGTTGTAGCATCAGATACAATGCTAAAGTTGGGGTTCTCCTAAAGAGGAGTGCGATGTTCAAGGATATGGATTTGAGTTGGTCAGCCAAGAGATAATATCTGATTGTGATTTGATCTTAAAAACACGTCTTAATGGTTTTCTTCTGTTGGTCGAGAGTCTGCCAGCCATCTTGACTGATGTTGGAGGCAGCCATTTTATAGCTCGTTACAAAGCTCCATAACATTAATTAATCTGTGTTACAGTTTTCATCCTCAACGGCCACATTCTAATGGTTTGTCTCATTATTTGTTTTATGGTAAATAACATCCACACATCACCAACTTACCTTATCACCATTGGCTCCAGTGGGTCCTGGAGGTCCAGCGGGTCCAGCCATACCCTAGAATGAGAGATGAGAGGACACTAAGACCAAGGCTCTGGTGCTCTGGTTGCTACACTCAAACACTTTTATATCAAGTGCTTCAAGAAGAATTAGAGTTGAACTTACACGGCTACCATCTCTGCCAGCATTGCCGTCGGGTCCTCTGTGTCCACCCTCTCCCTAGAGGAGAGACAGGAGGAGGGAAGAATAGCGAGGAAATTTACATTTATTATTTTTACAAGCTTATTTAACAGGGAACATGTATAACAAACACACACGGAGAATTAGGTAAATTGGTGATCAATAATCCAAACAGCATATACATTACATACAACAAGCATTATAAAATAAATACTGGTCACCATATACATAGTCACAGGATGCCTATGGTATTTACAGAGCTGTTGTGGCTGTCTGATTATTAACAAATCTCATTAGCACATTTTAGTTATTTTGAGGGCTGACATCCGATTTATTTGCAGGTGGTAGATTTTTGGAGTTTACCTTCTCTCCCTTGGTTCCAGGGCCACCAGCGCCTCCACGCTCTCCGGGCATGCCACCAGGTCCCTGGTGTCCAGGTCCACCAGCAGCTCCAGCAGCACCAGGCTCTCCCTGGAAACAGACATGACAAACCATGGTTAATTTTTGCATAAAACACACCTGATTCTATAAATACATTACCTCATATATGAGCTTGGCACCAACATATTCGGATTCTACAGGATCATTTTACTCAGAAGGGCAGATAAACAACCATTATATGGCAACATCTTACCTTGCCACCATCGGATCCAGGGGCTCCAGCGGGTCCACGGCTTCCAATTGGTCCCTGAGGTCCAGTAGCTCCGGCAGCACCAGGGTTACCACGCTCTCCCTGCAGGTACACACAGAGGGAGTCAGTGTATTGTCTTCGGCTACTTGAAGCTGGTTGTTTTAATATATGAATGCAAATGTAATCTGCCACAATGACGGAGATATTCTGTTTGTATTCTAACTAATGCTTTTCGCATCATAAATCTGAGAGGCTATTTTGAAAGGTAACACATCCTGAAAATTAACTGGAAACGAAAAAAAAGTCCCTGTACTTCATGTGCTCTGGAAAACAAAGGCATGAACAGGTGAACTCACCTTGATACCAGCAGGTCCAGCAATTCCATGGTCTCCTGAGATTCCCTATACAGACAAGAACGGTGGGTTAGAGATGTACTGCTTATTCTACAATGTATGGTTCGACTGTGCAACAGGAAGTCAGTGTGTGTTACTTACTCTTTCTCCGGCCTTGCCAGCCTCTCCAGCACCTCCAGCGGGACCGGGCAGACCCTGAAAACATCAAGCCGCAACATCAGGACCAATGGACTCAACAGGGCCATTCATGCTGATACTGTGTGTGTGTGGTGTAGCTACTAAGGTTATATTGCAATGAGACTGAAATTGCTCTGATAAATGCACTTTTATGTTTTTCATTGTCTTAGCTCTGTTTACAATGAGCAGGGAATAGAATCAGATGAAGAATGCGAACCTGGAAGCCAGGAGCTCCAGTAGGTCCCTGCTCTCCCTTCTCACCAACACCGCCCTGTAGCGAAAGAGAAAGAGAACGAGAAAGAGAGAAGACCAGTGTTAAAACGACACATAAATGGTGTATGTATTTGTATATGCGATTTATATAATATATTTATATATATAAAAGGATACTTACAGCAGGTCCATTGACACCAGTGGCTCCATTGTTGCCATCAGCTCCAGGGGTTCCCTAGATAGGAATATGATGACATGTTATAACAACTGTCAAAGGAGCTCACACACCATGATGAAACGTTTTATCAGTGAGTTACTATATTAAACACTTGCAGGGTATTTTTTGACTTACTCTCAGTCCTGTGGGGCCGGCGGATCCCTTATCTCCAGGCTTGCCACCCTCACCCTGACGGAGGTAAGAGGTAGGTTAAGCACAGGTTACAATAAACTTGAAAACCAAAACCAAAAAAGAGATCCAAATGCTCATTGTTCAGTTTGGGCTTTGTTTCCACTTACAGAAGGTCCCTTGGGTCCGGGGAAACCAATGTTTCCGGGCTGGCCTCTAGACCCAGATGGGCCAGGAGCTCCAGAGCGGCCATCTTGTCCAGCGGGTCCCTGGAGGAGGAAACAGAAAGTACAGCAGGATGTTAATAAGGAATATCATGAACAGTACAGAATGAGATTGTGTCCGGAAGTAAAATTTGGGGATATTATCAATAATAGATTCACAAGTTTCAGTGTAAAATTCTGATTTACTCACAGAAGGTCCCTCTTTTCCTGGGGGTCCAGAGCTTCCAGGGCTTCCTGAGAGACCCTGTACATGATAAACATCAATCAATCAATCAATCAATTAATCAATCAAACTTCATTCGATGCCTTGAGCCAACTACCTTTAAACTAAATCTTGGGTTTAATCATGCACACAAGGCAAATTCATTTCACAAAACAGCCTTTCACTGCTGCTCCAAGCTAGAGGCCTTTTCTCTCTTTAACCGAGACTCTGAGAACTAACATGGACACCAGATCAAAAACAAAATTAGCAAAAGACTCACCCTGAGACCAGCTGGGCCAGACTCACCGCCGCGGCCAGCATCTCCAGGGGGTCCACGAGGTCCAGAATTGCCAGTGGAACCACGGGCACCAGGCATGCCCTATGAGAAGAAGACAGTATTATATACTATATAATATTGGAAGCATAACAGAACTTTATTTTTGGCTCATCAGTGTAATTAAATATAGATTTGTGTTATCAAAATTGCATGTTGGTGGAAGGAGATTTGTTCATTGCACACTTACAATTGGGCCAGTTCTTCCCTCACTACCAGGCATACCACGGCTGCCAGAGGCGCCCTGTAAGAGACACACAAGCATCAGTAGGTGATCCAAAAAACATGGCTCTGAATATGGAATCATATGGGTCCCATCAGAGACGGTGGTCTGGTACTCACTCTAGCTCCACGGCTTCCAGCAGGTCCATTGGCACCGAGCTCACCATTGGGTCCTCTCTTGCCCTCCTCACCATGAGGTCCGGGGGCTCCCTGAGGTCCAGAGTTACCCTGAGGAAGGCAACAGAGAAGTTGAAGGACAACAGTCATGAAGTATTCAGAGGTCTTCACATTTGATGACATTTTAAATTAAAAGATCAGTACGTGAACTTACAGGCTCTCCTTTGGGTCCGCCATCTCCCTTGATACCCTGAACACCAGGATCTCCCTAAAACAGATAAACAGACACTATTTTACTATTTACACAATTATCTGTGTTTCGGTGTGTCTGTATGCATTGTGTGTACAACTGCATACTTTCAAAAGGAATATGTATGTTTTTTTGGCGTTGTTTGTGTGTCGGTTGTGTACTCACAGAAAGGCCTCTCTGTCCAGCAGAACCCTGAGGGCCCTGGGATCCAGGTCCTCCTCTTGGTCCGGGGAAGCCAGGAGCTCCAGAAACACCAGGGGTACCCTAAATAACAGCCATGAGGGTGAGCATCATTACAGCCTATCTTGAAACATTGCCTGTATTTGATCATTATCTACTTAAATAGAGACTATATTATGCTAAATTGGAATAGAAAAAAATAAAAACTGCATCCTGCAATTAGCAAAAGTAAATCATGTCAATTAAAATAACCACATTATTTATGTGCTATCTGTGCAGCATGGATTAGGGACTAATGGTTGTAACCTCTGTGTGTCTAACTGACGTTTGACCTTCGTATGCCCTAATAGTACAATCTGAGTACTTACAGCAGGTCCCTTGGCTCCATTCAGGCCATTAACACCAGGGTTTCCCTGCAGGAAAAGAACAAGAAATTAGGGAAAACATTCTGATTAAAAACACCTTACTACATCAATTAGTGCATTTAACTTTTTCAAAGATTTAACAAACATACTCCAAAGCACAATAATATGAAAATAGGATAATGTTAGGGGAAATGTGGTAAAGACAAATCAATGCAAATCATAGAATCATAATTAAAAATAAATGTCAAGATTTATATTTAATGAAGTTAATTGAGGAAATCTGTAGCAACACAACAATCCAAACAAAATCAAGGACTAAATAAAATACATGTTTTTGCTTATGATTTTTCCATGAAGAGCGGTATCAGCTTGGTATACGTACAATGGGACCACCGGGGCCAACAGCACCATTGGTACCGGGCTCTCCTCTACCTCCCTGGGGTCCAGATGGGCCAGTAGCTCCACCAGGTCCAATCTCTCCCTGTTAAAGACAAAAACACATCCATGATTAATTAATGAAATCCTAATAAGGGTGTTTCTTAAGGATGTGTTGCAATTATGAAAACAAATGGTCCAGAGTGACTGAGGCATGTCTGAATTATTCCCATGGGGATAATACACAAGAAGCTATTGGAATGGTGAACATTGACGGATGGTCACGTGGAGTTTATTTGTCTGAGTGATGTTGATACTGTATGCCGATGAGAACCTTTCCGTTTGTGGCCCTACACATAAACATCTCTGGGAGGATGTGTTGCCAAAGGACAGTAAATGCCACAGGAAGTGACATCACGCTTACCTTGGGTCCGGGGCCACCGGGGAAACCTGGGGGACCAGCAGATCCGAGGGGACCCTGGGTAGAAGAACAGCTGATATGACATCCAGATATATGTAACATAGGTCAAAGCTCACATTACATTTGTCTAATATGGGTGCAATAATATCCATATAATCAATATTTAGTAGCATATTTATCCTTCCTCTGACATTATATTACACATTGTCATTACTATATACTTTAAAATATCAATCACCAAGTACAATCTGGATTGGTATCTTGAGTTCAATATTCACAAAATGCATTCATCTTACAAGAGTTTAAAAGGCCAATACTCACAGCAGGGCCAGAGGGTCCAACATTGCCATCAGCACCACGAGAACCAGCAGGGCCAGCAGGACCGGGACGGCCTCTCTCACCAGTCGTACCACGAGCTCCCTAAAGAGAGAATACACACAAAATAGAAGTCATGAGAAATGTGTCTTTACTGCAGTCGTGTAATGGCAAATGATGAACGATGGCTAAGTTATTATTATGGCAGGGTTTACCAAGGTAACTAAGGTTTTTGTGCACAAATGCTAAACTCGATCAAAAACTTACAGCGAGTCCAGAACTTCCAGAAGCACCGTGGGCACCATTCTCACCCTATAGTAGAGACAGGAGAGGAGATTAGGTATCTGGAGTGAAGGGACTCAAGGTCAGAGGTGAAAAACCTGACAAAGTATTGGTAACATTAAACTGAATTTTGGTTTGTGTGTGTGTGCGTTATATATCTACTTACACTAGATAAACTAAGTTGTGTAAATGCATCCTTGCAGAAACTACAATACATTACTCGGAAGTCTAACCCTGAACTTATCAGTAGGCTGACATCGACATCAATACAAGAGAAACTGGGATCCGACATGAAATGAAGTACTCATTGGGTGCCCTCCTTACCTTGGAACCGGCACCACCGTTCTCTCCCTTGCGTCCATCCAAACCAGTGTAGCCCTGTAGCACAGAAAGAGAGTGATGATGGAAGATGTTCATAAGGGCAAACAGACATCACATGACAGCCTGTGGGCTATATAAAGGAATAGAGAGTGCTATTATTATCACTCCTATTAATTGGAAATATACTGTGCTACTCCAGAAACAATTAAGAAGAGATAAGGGACAAAGTGATGAGACGGGGATCCTCATTAGATCGATCAGATTATCAGAGGGATCAGTATTTGGGATGCTTGTTCGACCTCTTATGAGAATATGTACTGACATCCAAAGTATCACGTAAGACATTCAGGAAGCTGTTTGCAAAGGTGGTTTCCCAGGAAGTTTTACTGTCTGGCTGGAGAATTTCTCATGCAAAACAGGGACTAAAAATCTTAAATGGCAGCCATTAAGCTCTGTTATAATTCTACATTGCTCCTCATGAGGCAGGAAAAAGGAAGTTAATTCTATAATCACTCCCACGATGCTCCCAATCTATTTATTCCACACAGCACAGGTGTAGCTTTTCCACCATTTTTGTTGTTGTTTTGGAGCAGTTTTGGCTGCTTGCCTTGAAGCCAGTGGGCTTCAGGGGATTAGGTAAACCACGTAGAGGAAAAGATCAACACTCACTCTGTGTCCCTTCATTCCTGGAAGTCCAGGGGTTCCAGGGAATCCACGAGCGCCCTGCCATTCAAAATAGAGAAAGTATTACTGAGACATGCTTCATATTTATCGTTCAGATGTCTGTTTTGTATCTGTTCGTTTTTGTTCTCCTTGTTTTCGGAGAACATCTCTTACCTGTGGGCCGGGGGTACCTCTGTCTCCGGGCTTGCCAGGTCTGCCGTTGTTACCCTGTGAGTCAGCAAAACAGACATTTTCATTTCACATTGTAGCTGTTAAGAAACTCAACAGCAGCAACTCAGAACCATTACAAGATTACAAGAAAACCAAAGTAGTGCCGGAAAAGGGCCTGTAGAAACACAAATGTATACGTACATCCTCTCCAGATTTGCCAGGGGGTCCGGAGGGGCCAGTGGAACCAAAATGACCCTTGGGAAGGAAAACCAGAACATTTAAGATCGCAAAGACAACAAATACTTTTAGGATTGTGGCATCACATGGATGAGTCTGACAAAGAAATGAGCACAAAGCAATTCTAAACACATGATAATTTGAAGAATGGTGTGTATTTTGGAAGATAATCTTACAGTCTGTCCAGGCTCTCCGGGCTCACCAGGGTGTCCAGTGTGTCCCTGAGCTCCCTGTTGAATGACAAGAGGCAGTTATAGATAGTATAGAGTCATGTATACATTATAGTAACAGCAGATTGAATTTAAATTAGCAGGGTGTGTGTGAACTTACAGGAGGTCCAGGAGGTCCAGGAGGGCCTCTAGCGCCCATTATACCCTGAAAAGGAGAAATAAGTTAATTATACACATCATTTATCAACAATAAAATAATCTACGCTGGTGCGCTTTGTCCTGTGTGTGAGGACTAGAATCAGAATTCAAAGGTGTGAGGTAAGTATCCTAGCATGGACTATAAGTATTTATGTGAAGGCAAGAATGTAAAGACACACATAGAAGTAACAGACAGCTCAGGTCCTGTGAAGTCTGTATCTATTGAAACAAAGGTTGGTTGGGGTGTGTGTGTAGATAAAGGTGTGTGTTTATTTGCGTGTGTATGTGGTAGAAAGAGAGGGTCCCTCACCATGGGTCCAGGGCCGGCATCGGGAGCTTTTACACCATCATACTGAGCAGCAAAGTTCTGATAAAAAGAAGAAAAAAACACCACAGATTAATCAGTCATATTGTCATTATCGGACAAGCAGAGCATTGATCCAGTACCAAGGAATAGCAGTGGTCACTGTTTCCAGTAGTCCAAGTTGATGTAATTGGCATGACACAACAATCAGCCATGAAAAGATACTGTAGGAACATACAACAGCTGCATGTGCTACTTTAAATTGGTCCTTTTTGCACCTATAATCAGATTTACCATAACATGGAAGTCAGCATCCTACAGTATATAGCTCTTCAAAGAGATTTAACTAATAGCACTAACAGAAATCTAGTTGTGCTGCTCTGTTGGGTCATAGTGACAAATAGGTGAAGGACAAAGGGTCAAAAGTCACAGGGTTATGACATTAAAAAAAAGCAAAGCAGCAGGAGTGATTATAAACGCTGCCAGCCAGAGCTGCACAGAAACGTGGCCTGCAGCCCCGAATGAGCCAAATTTGGCTCAGACACACACATCACACAGACATATTTCAATGCTTTGTCTGCAGTTTGCATCATGAGAATCATTGGAAGTCAAACCACTGCTGAAACTGCATTATCGTTATAGTTTTTGGACCACTTTTGAGATATACACTGTTGAGCTAAGCGGCTTATTTAGCGAGTATAAAGAGACTTACTCCTCCGAGCCCAGGGGGACCAGGGGGGCCAGCGGTGCCAGGGAGTCCGGGTTTGCCATCTCTTCCATTTGGGCCCTGAGCACCCTGTAAAACACAGATGACATAGTGAGCAAACACTGTTGCTGGATGAACAGCTGCTGATAGGATGGTTTTCTTGTGATTGTTCGATTATTGTGTTTCATGAATGAACAGAATCAAGAGATAAATAGATAAAGCTTGATCACTGTTGTAGCTGATTGTGTTATTATAAGATATGATGAGCAGACTTTATTTCAGTAACAATGAGGGGAACAAAATTCTACTTTGAAAAATTAATTTGCTAATACAATAAATGAAGTAAATATTTGAAATAGTACCCATCATATCCATGCACATCACTATTAGTGTCCCTAAAACCTAGGGCCTATGGATGATGTAAAGAAAGGGGTGTGGCCTAATAAGGTTAGAGGGTCAAATGATGTCAACAAACACAGAGCCAAAGATACATACAAAATGCACCACATTAATTGCATAAATGTCATAATTGGTAACAGTTGTTTGATCGAAGGAAGCAGAGTTTCGCTTCAGCTTACCCTGTCACCTCGAGGTCCTTTGTCTCCTTGGGGACCCTGCAGCAGAAAATCACTCAGTCAGACCAGAACAATTGCTGCTGTAGCAACATGTCAGATCCTAAACATTCCCCCAGCAAAGCAGGCATCTAATCTGAACTATGTCAATGTAACGAAAAGCATATCAAAACCAGATATGAATTATATTCAAACAATCTGGTATATGATAAATCAAAAAAATGTGTATGAAAGCAAACTTGATCTTCCAGCGAGAGGATAAGCAAGTTAAAACACATTTCAGTGATTAAAACAGACATCATAAAGATGCCCTCTGACCTTTTCTAATCCAAACTACACTTTGTGCGTCTGATATGTCACACTGCAGGTGAATGACACATAAGAACAACATTATGTGCTCACCTTGACTTTTCCCTAAATAAAAATGAAAGAAGACAAATAAATGTAAGATTTATTTAGTCTTCTCAGGCCATTTAACGTGTAGGCTATTGCGAACGTTCAGCTCTCTTATCTTTTGCGTAAGCATGATGATGAGTGACTATCGCAAGAAACAGCTAAGCATGCTAATTAAGATGTGATACTATGATGAGGATAAATTAAACATGCTCATGCAGATACAGGAGTTACAATGAAAACGCAGCAGAGCAATGTGCATGTGGTATAAATAATCAACATGTGCACAGAGATGCTAAAAGGAGCGTCCCAAACCAGACTCAACAACCTCTTAGCAGAGTATATGTTAGTCCATGGAACAAATACAAGTTCTGAGTTGTTACCAGAACCCCACAGTGCATACTGCACCTTTAAAACATTAAAATGCTGCAAACACCATGCTGATTTGGGCAATCTCAATTATGAGCAGAGTCATTCAAACAAACACTCATCGGGTTTTGTTTGTCTTCCATTAGAGGGGCCTCAGTCTGATTTATAACAATGAAATACTTTTCTATTTTTAGCTTATCTGAGCTGAAGATCTCAACCTTTCCTAACTGGTCTGAGATCAGCATTCATAAATCAAAATCAAATCCTGATCAAGGAGCAGGGGACGACTCCAAACTGACCCAAAGCCAGCTGTTAGGGGCAAACCTCCCTCTGCCCCTTAGAAAGGATCCTTTGTACCAGGCCCCATGGGTGCCTCAGAGCTGTGGTTTTAGCTTTCATTGACACAAACTTTAGCCAATAGGACCCTCACCTATTCATGGACAGGAAGGGAGAAAACTGAAAGAAATAACTTGGTTCAGGGGCAGAAACTCCGAAATTAAATTCTCTGCCATCGTTGAGATTGCTCATATGGTCAAGACCAAACGAGATGTCTTGCTGTCATGGAATATTTCACAGCGCTTGGAAGATTAAAACAGCAAAGAGACAAGGTAAAGCTATCATTAAGAATTGTTGCTTTCATGATATCATGCGTGTGTACTAACCGAGTCTGTGGCGTTGGAGAGATGGGGAGGAGGAAGAGGGAGAACATGAGGGTGGGGAGAGAAGAGGGAATACTCCGTTAGAACATGATACGCATTTTGAGAGCAAAACAGTCAGAAACAGTGTCATTTCAATCCATCTCTATTCTTTTTGATTGCATTAACTCTTTCTTTGGGTCAGTGAAAAGAGTTCTGTTTGCCTTTGAATGAGAACAAAGTTTAGTAAAATGTACACACAAGACTGCAACTACACTATGCAGAAACAAGACTGGAATAAAATGCACAGTAGCCATGTTAAAATCTAATAATCCCATATTCAAAGACAACGTATTTTTTTCCTTTCAAAGGTAGCAACAGAAAGCAACAGAAAGCTGCACTGCTTGTGTGTTTTGATGGCGTTAAACGTCATCTCGGGCTTAAATAATGTGTCAGAGCTCAAGACAAGTTTAAAAATAAAGCGACCCTTCTGACCAGAATTTCGAAATGTTGAACAAAACCTTCTGTCAGGCTTAAAACATCTGGCTCTTGCTATCAATCTGCTTGATGTGTGAAAGTGTAGCTGAGGGCCATCTCTGCATGCTAAACGCCTTCAGCGTTTGTCTAACTCTGTATTGAATGTGAATCTCAGCGTTGAATAGCATTCCAGAAGGATCCGGCTATTAACAGGCCCGGACTGGTAGTTTGTGCCCTTGGGACAGGAATAGTTGGGCTGCTACTGCAAACAAGATAAGAACTACATCACTTGTATTGGGGGATGTTTGACATCAGTTATTTATCCTGTTTAGATTCCTGCTGCTATATTGTTAAAAGGTGCATTTTCAGATTTTGTGTTAAAAAGAGGTGAATTTTAGCCCAATTAGATTGAAGCCTAGTAAAAGCCAAAATTGTAAAGCAGTTTTGATTATCTGATGACTGCAATATGGCCGATGTTCATGGCTGACATGTGTCTCTCTCATCGAAAATGTGTTGCAGGTGGACATCAGCTGGTCATGGCTGGGTTTGGCCCAGCTGGGACCTCCCCATGAACTCTAACGCTTCATGTCCAATCTACACCACAAGGCGGCGCACTTGGACATTCAAGGTGATGGGAGACAATTTATCTCCCCATTTTAAACTTTTTTACTGTAATAGTAAAAAAGTTACCAAGAAGCTTTAACATAAATGCATATTTTGTGGTATATTCTTTAAATCGTTTTGTGTCCTAAATAATGATAAATTCCGCAGTAAAGTGTAACTATAAAGACAGTTATAGACCAGGTTTAACGCAAATCTAGAAATACTATAATATATAAGCATTTAGTCTAATTTCTACTTTAAAAAAAAACAGATGCGCTTCTCTTTAGAGAGAAAAAAATCGAATTGGTGCCAAGTAGAAGTTTGCCCTCATGGCCACCAGGGGGAGGCATCGCCGTTTCCTATAATAAAGCTTCATTAGCTGGACGTCTGGATGGAACAATACGTACAACGCCCCACGAAGTTTTTCATCTAATGTCTGAAAGAAAAATACACATTTAGTCTATTTTGATGACTCCACATGCATTACAAGTTTTAAAAAGTCACTAGGTCGATTACTTTAGAGGTCTCTTTCAAAGCGAGAAAACTTTTTTCAGGAGTGCAACTTCTCCCTCTCGGAAACTAATGAAATATAAAATTATTGTATCCTTGGGTAAAAAAAAAGGTGAAGAATCCTCTGCATGAGCTAAATCCGTTGAGCTTTAGTCTGCAGTGCTTTGAGCTGTCTTCAGGTTGACCTTCATGTAAGTCCCAAATAAAAGTCAAAGCGCAAGATCCTCAAGCAGTGGGACCCGAGAAAAAAGATATCCATCACAGAAAAAGAGCAGATATTCAAACTTACATTGACATGACGCTAGGTATGAAGTTACTGCAAGCAGCAACAGAATCCGAGTATCCACAAAGCTGAGCATGTCTACGCAGACATGCAGACTCCTTGTGCTGCTAAACCCCTGTTTTTAAATCACCCTTCAAGCAGGCTTACAGTTGTGATGACACGAGTAACTCCAAACTGAGCGGAAACCTGCTGCCGTGATGCTAGAATAATAATGTTCTACCAGGCCTATTTATACGGCAGGAGGGTCCCTGGTCTGCGTGTCAAAAGTCAGCCCACCGGCCAATGAGAGAAGAGAAACCCAATCTGACTCCCATCCCTCTCCAGCTCACACTCAGTCATGTGGTGCTGCATCTCCCAGCCTCCTCTCCACCAGAACCCGTTTGGCAACGCTTTTGCGATGATGACGAGTGCAACGTTTTAATTAGATCCATTCTTTTTGAGGACGTGGACAGCGTCGAGGTTTAAAAGGGAGAAGAAGGCCTACGTTTTTCCCCTCTTTTACGGGTTGCAGGGAATCCGGAGTGTCAGTACTGAGATACGGGCGGCTGGTATCCAACCTTACGCGCAGTTTAGGTTTGCGCGTAAAATGTGTCCGTTTTGGTGCACATCGGTGGGCTTCAATTGGTACCGAGAGGGCCCGATTCTTCTCCACTTTGTATTTATTGAAGAAAGTAACTTTTAGACGGAGTGTAGCAATATCTATTGAACTATTGTTGATCTATTATAATTTAATTGTAATCATTTAATTGTCAGTTTGCCGTTTTTACGCAAGGATTTCTTTGAAAAACTTCTCACATCTAAGCCTTATTCTTCTATTGTTTATGGCATTCTCGTGGCAACCTTGCTATTTTGTGTATTATGTGGCTGCCAACAATGTCGATTATGCAGTCAAGCAGATTTGTGTCATTTTTCACATTTTTTTTTCAAACCACATGCATTAATAATTTCCCAAACAATTGACGTGTTAAAATAAAATAATGTTTCTGTTTCTACATCTGGATATTTCCGTAAAGTTGCTAAACTCTTTAGATCAGTTTACAATGACTCTGCAAAAAGCTTATTAGTGGAATGCAGGGATTCACATTGAACATAGTCTGCTGGAGCTTTACTCTGACAAAAGACAGGTGTGAAGGAGAGATTTAGTTTCAACCTCTCTCTCTCTCCCTCTCTCTCTCTGAGCAGCTCTTACCTGCCCACATGACCAAACATGCCATCTTTTCTCCTTCCACTCCAACAACAGTCAGCGTGGCCCTCATGCTACCTTATATTACACATCCACTGTCCTTTACAGTGAGTAAAGCACACAGCATAAATATATTTCTAAATGAATGCAGTGCTGCACTCAGTGTTTAAACTCTCACATTTACATTATTAACCAGAATCAATCTATTCACGACTAAAACAAATGTATAGCTCAGTGCAGCAGCCCTGTGTCACAGGAGGAATAATCACAATAGGAAAATGTTCTAATGGCACACGATGACTGTTGAGATCCTATTCTTTGAATGAGAGACGATTGCTGGTTATGAAGGAATAAACCAGTAGAATCAGTTCATGACTTCAACCAGTGATGTAAAGAATTACCTCCCTATTCCGTCTTATCTTATTCTGCATCTCATAAAGGATATTTGCTGCACCATGAATTCAAGAAGGAGAAAAGTTGTCTTTCTTCAATCACCAAGACATACTTACATTTGCTCAATAAACACTAAATATGAAAACTAGTGTGTCCGTCAGGTGGAAAGGAAAAGGATCTCCACTTTGAAACTCTTCTGTGAGCCTGGACAAACACTTTTTGGGGTTTTAATGCAGATCATAATGATAAAAAGCTTGTTGTTTCTGAATGACTTTATCATCAATTATGTGTTATAAAGTTGGGTTTTGCAACATGGTAGGTACTAGCACTAACTATTTAAGCCGCTCTAAAATAATATAGAAACAAAGGAGGTTACATCTTGGTTCTGTTATATTACAGTTTACTGAACTCTTCCAGATAAGCTCTTCTTTGCCTCCTGCTCACAGAAAGGCCCGTTCTCTTTCCTCCCCCCTCTGTACCCAAAAAAAAAGTAATTGTTGGACACTCCCGAGAACTTCACCTCAACTCCTCCCTGAGTCGAACCAGAAAGATAGAAAGACAGAGAAAAAAAGAAGGGGAGGGGCGAGCGAGATGAAATGTGTTTTAAAGATGGCAGAGCTCCCACTCACTGCAGAGTTACATTCTCATGTTTGCTGAGGAGCTAAAGCCTTGAAGTAGCCGGAGAGACCAGACAGGCGGCGTAGGAAATCAAAGATGGCTGCAAAGCTCCACATCATCAGACTTTTTTCCCCCCCGTCTTGATTCAACCACGTTTCACATGAAACAGTCAGTTGTGTCTTATCCTTTCATTTCAGGGATTATTTGCTCTTTGCGGACATTCAAAAACATGATTAGCTTTAAAAAAAAACACTTTTTGAAAGCTAAGTTTGAAATTTTTTTAAAATCGATTTAACTCTAAAACCAAAGGGGTCATGGACATGGCAGCAGACACAAATAAATGAAAAAAACAATTCAACCCCTAAGCACTCACTGTTGTCTACTTGATAATTCATTTTCCAGTCACTGTATACTGAAGATGTTTTCATTGGCATTTTCAGGAGAAAATCTCAAGATTGTGAGGGTGTGGGTCGATTTATCACTGGGGGTAGACAGCTAGTTTATGTTACCGAATGCATCTGCAAACTCCTGGGAAACATCTGAAGATGGTACAGACAGCAAAACTGGTCACCCAGTCTCACTTCTGTAGTCTCCCAGTTCAGCTTTGGTGACAGTTAAATGTAGTGCCTTCTTAACCATGTTTTTATTAAGGAAATAAGAATGCTGCAATGGCGAAGAGTAAAGTAAAGTCAGCTAAATTAAAATCAGACAAGATTCATTCCTTTCCTCTCCTGGAGGTTTCTTTTAATCCCTCAGTCATTTTGAATCTCACATCTTGCTCCTCTCCTCTGCTGTCTCCCATAGTGCTGCCAGCTGGGCCCGCAGACAGATTCCTCCAGATGTGCTACGCTCTGATTGGCTCGTCGACGTTGTTTTCTCACTGGCCTCGTCTCACTGCGTCTCATATTTCCATTCTGATGCGGAAGAAAGCGCTAAGGATTATGGGTGCAGTGGGTCCTCTCATGTCGGGGGTGACTGTCCACCTGTCAGCCAGCTGGTGAGGAAAAGAGCACACAGCCAATAAGATTCGATTTTGATCAGCTGCTGTATGCTCGGAGGGAAATGTAGAACCATTGCATCCTTGATAGGGAAATGCGAGAGTATATCTGATGTTATCGTGTCAGATCGCGGCGAAGAATTACAGAAAAGATCAGATGGTAACACTTCAAATGGCATGACTTGAAGCATGAAGAACATCGACAGATGTTTATTTTAATACACCTTGTCTATCTGCGTCTGTAGATTTCTCCTAAATTTAGCAAAAGATAGCATTAGATAATGCCTCATTTGCATATTTAAACGTAATTATAGAGAAGTTTCATGGTGATATATATTAGTTATTTGTTGCCCCTCACCTGCATGGAATCATTCGTTATATTTATTCAATCGTTTATTGTGGCTTCCTCTTTATTTTGTTGTGTGTTCGTCCATACTGTACCACAACTTTGAGTACAAAGAGCCATTTCAGTGAGAGTTAACAGAGTGAAATTTCCTTTTTTCTATTTAGTATGCATTTGAGGGTGTCTCAAAGCATTTTAAAAGGGGACAACGTGATTCTGAACAAGGATGCCCGTCCACATTTTTCTACTGTAAAATAAAGTAAACAAAGCATATGTGGCCCACACACTCAGACACCGGCAGCTGTCTGTCGAGGAAGTTTAGAGATAGAGCAGAGAGAAAGAGAGAGTTAGTGATTAAAGAGGAGGGGCGCGCACACACACACCTATAATCCTGTCACAGACTGAAGCAAAGAGAGAGACGACAGAGAGCAGAAAAGATCAAAAACAGGGTTGAAGGAAGCAGAGAGTGATGGATAAAAAGGTTCAGACACACTGCCCTCTGTGACACACACAGATAGAGGCACTAATTAAACAGAGCACTGCACACCACACACACACACACACGCACACACACACACACACATACACAAAGCAGACATGCAGGGGCGGTTGAGGTTTCCAAATTACAGCCTATATTCCAGTCGCTTTTTGTCTTTCTCCTCTGAAAACTTGCAACGGATTTTCCAACGCAGTAATACTGTCGGTAAAAACTAGAAACTATGAAACTCTGCCCGTCTATGAAAAACAAAAAATAAATAACGAATTAGCATTTCTAAATTGTGGAGTGTGCCCCCCCGTTTCCAGTCTTAAGGCTAAGCTAAGCTATCCAGCTTCTGGTGGTAGCTTAACATTTACCACACGAGAGGTATCCATCTTCTCATCTAGCTCTCAGCCAGAAAGCAAATTAGCATATTCCCCAACATGTCGAACAATAAGGTTTTTTAAATCATTTGATTTCACACTCCAACTGCATTGCATTTCTTTCAGAATGAATAAAGATCTTGAAGTCAATGGGTTCTTTAATGTGTTTTTGGTAAAATGCCTGAAATCAGGTCTGTGGTTTACACAAGCTTAAGAGGTTCAAACGTTTTGCTCTACGATATATAGAATACGTCAGTAAATATCCCTCTTGTAAATTGAGGAAGCTTTCACGGGTCTTAAAAAAGAAAGTTGGTAACAACGGGCTAAATGAGACAACAAAATGAATTCACACCAACTAGTTCGCCTTCACGGCCTAGTTATGTACAATAGCACTCATGCGATCGTGGTGTAGTTTGTTTATAGCCTAGCGTTAGCTTTTTACTTCTGCAAATTGCACTTACGCTTCAAAAATGATTAAAAGTAGAGTTAAAGTGTAAACCTTGGAAGTATCGTACATTTTTAATCCAGGAGAGAAAAGGAGAAAGAAGACAAAGGAAACACAAACACAAGAAAGTTATCTTGCTCCAGCTAGCGAGGAACTCTTTTGCTGAGACCGTTGATAGACAAAGAATGATAACCCTCATCTCTGAAGTATTTTGGCTAATTTTCTGTCTGTTTATTTGTGAAGTGAAACAAACTGAAATCAACGCTGTGACACACAGCAACATCTATCTAAAGTTCGCTAACATTGGCCACTAGCCAAGTGCTGTTCATATCAGACCATGTTATGCTTCAGCAACTAATTCGCTGGATGTGTTGGACTGAACACTGATTGTTTATATTGCTTATGAATTTAGCTTAACATTTGTAAGAGGAGAATTGTGTAAATTCTTCTTTCAAAAGTTCCATAATCTCACTTTAAGCCCGACTAATTGTTATAGTTGTCCGAACCATCCCATCGTAGAGAAATATTCCAGATGCAGAGTGCATCATTTTATGTGTATATACTTATATATATATATATATATATACTTCTTTATTTAGTCGAGGCGATAAGCAGTGAACCGCTGCTCCTTTAGTCAGTTAAAGAAAGCAGCAACACGCAACAGAAAAAGTCAGGCATGTAGATTTAGCGACATTTACATTGAGAGGAGAACGTGGAAGCCGCTGCCACTTGCACGAGTCTTTAAGCACACCGATCAAAAAGGCTGGCTGAGTCAAAGAATTCCGCTCTCTTGTTGGCTCGACAGGCCTGAGCGCATATCAGCATGCTGAGGCCACCGGCATTATTCACCCCGCTGACTGACTCTGTAGCACCCAGGAAGGAAGGAACTGGGGGAGGACGAGTAAAAGACAGGCCAGGGCTTTTTAAGGAGCTCTCATTTGCTTTAAGTGCTTCAAATTATACTTCACCCTCGGTCAAGTTTGTGACGTGTATATGTGTATGTAACACATTTTCTCGCTCATTACCGTCCTTCTCTTGCTTTTCCTGTTTTCCCCTTTGTTTCTATCATTTCACCTTCTCCCCACCATCTCTCCATCTTTGCCTCTCTTTCTCCCTTCACTCCCATAGTTTACCACATCTGCAGGCTCTTTCCAGTGGAATATATTTGTTGAACGTAAGCTGAGGGGAGGCGGGGTTATTGAAGAGCCGCTCTAATGTCAGTTTGGGGATGGGTGGGAGTGAGGGGTACGGGCAAGGGAGAGTATAAATATGTCTCAGGAAACACAAGCGAGGATGGTGGAGAAGTTGAGTCACAGCGAATAGCTCTTCCATTAGAGATACACTCAAAGAAAATACAGCTTTTCTCTCGTGAAAATGGCTTCTTGCATATTTATTGCGTACTTCAGAGGATATATCAAAATTTAAGCAAAGACAATTCCCCCAAAAAGCTTTTCTGTCAATGAAAGAGCTCAAGTGATGCGAAAGAACGTGAGAATTGCAACAAAGTAGAAGGCAAAATGGAAGAAAAATCAAAGTAGGGAACCTCCCTTGGCTGGGACTAACACATGGTTAGATATGCCTGTGTGTCCACATGACTCACAGTCTGGTCAGCAAACGCATAATAAACGTGACAGAAATATCCCCGCACAATGTCATCAGAGTCCACGGCAGGCAGTTAATTGCTAGATAGAGCTGAGCCGTGGTTTGAGAGAGGAAAAAAAGTCCAACACATACAAGTGTAAAGCGAGAGAATGTCCTTATATGTATTTTTTTTTAATTTCTTTTGAAAGGCTGCATAAATATGCAAAAGAGTCGAGTTGATCTTTTGAGTTCAGTCAAGGTTTTGGTGGAGCAGAGTTAAAAGTCAGAGGGGTTGTTCTCATGATGAGGAAGACTTTACAAAATGATGAACTCAATCTGAGGAATACAACTGCCTTTTCAGTTACTCACAGAATGTCATTTATTACAGATAACTGGTTATCATATACTTTTTCACAATCACATTGTCCCTTTAAGCACAATGATTCTACTTCATCAGGTGCAAACAGTCAAAGATATGTTGTATCCCCGAGAGGCAGTTGTTAGCTACACTTGCCACGCATGACTCAAGGGAGGGCCAAGTGAGTCGGTTGTTCGGTCCACCACTTTTGTCCAGACTGAAATATCTCAACATTTAATTGGCTGGATTCAAGCTTTGTACAGAATTCATGGTATCCAGAAGATAAATCCTTTTGATCCCATAAACGTTACCAGCTGGTTAAGATATTTGTCGTATTTACAAACTACCATCCTTACCAACCAATACAATCTTTATCTTTTAAGCTAGTTGCTAGTTAGCAAATGTTAGCACGCTAACACACTAAACTAAGATGATAAACATAAACATAAACCTGCTGAAGTTAGCATAAAGTGCTAAAGGAATGAGTCTTAAAACCCAGAAATGAGTTAGTATTTTTGCACTTCCCTCGTCTTGAAGTCAACGTGGTTTACACAACCTAAGGAGATATTTTAATATTTTTACTATGACACAAAATATGTCAGCAAATATTCCACTAGTGAATTTTGAAGCTTTAGTATGTTATAAAAAAGGTGGTTGATAATGAGTGACTGAATGAGAAAACTAGTCTGCCTTTCACTTCGTGTTGTTGACGTCATGTGACAGTGGTGTAGTTTGTTTATAGCCTATCACGCTTTTTACTTCTGGCGATTGCATTTACACTTCGAAAATCATATAAATTAATTTTGCTAAACAAAACAAGTAAGTATCACAAACTTGTGTTGTTAATTTTCTGCAATAATCCAAAATCCAATGAAAAAATCCCACTTGCTTCTTGTCAAGCTCTGCAGCACTCTTGTCATTGTGAGAAGGTTAGCATGCTGATATTAGCATGTAGCTCTAGCACTCACACCAGTCACATCATTTAGTCTTGTTGAGGTGTGCCGGATGTATTTGGCCTAGCATTGTAGTTTTAATGGTCAACAATGAACATTTTCAGTGAACTCACAAACCCAAAAAGGAATTCGCTAATTTGTTTCACTCCAACAGACTCTTCCTATGAGTTACAGGAGGCACAGCAGACCTATAGCATATTGCTCAGCCCATTAAAAAAATATAAATTCAGCTATTTACAGTGACATAACTTTTTAGTGGTTGTATTGAAGTTTGCAATCTGAGTGTACAGTTGTGTGTATGCACATGTTTGAGGGACAGTTTTCACAGCTAGGATAAAAGATGCAGGACCTGCAGACTACATTAAACAGGAGCGTTTTGGCTGTTGAAGGGTTAAGCTGAGCTCAGTTATGGTGAGCGGAGGGGAGAGCGCTGAAATCTTTTCCATATTACGGCACACATGAGGAACACATTTAAGTGAGTTCAGCTGTCTGGAGTCTCTCTCTCTCTCTCTCTCTCTCTCTCTCTCTCTCTCTCTCTGGTTAGGGGCGAGTTCAACACAGCAGTATATCATTACACATCTGGGAAAATGCACTCAGAGCCCCGGATGACACACCAGAGAAAAGAGAGACACTGCACTCCATCCGTAACAAACCTCTGTGGTAAACGACGAAGGAGAGTTTTAAAAGGAAACAGTGTTTGAACAAAAGGTTTCTAATACAACAGCATCCATCATAAAACTACCACTTTGTTTCCATAAGAGCCAGGACAGAGAGTGTCAGGGTTGTTATGAAGCCAATGACATCCTTACACCCTTAAAGAAAAAACAAAGCCCTGCAAAAGATTGTGAACACGACAAACCGTGGCATCGATATTAACACGAATGGAAATCTGATCCATCGACTTCTTTCTCTCCTGCCGTCACTTCCCCTCAGTAACTCCACCTCTTTCAAATTGCTCCGGTTCCTGCAGTTTTATTTTAGTATGGTGGAGGTAGACTGGCCGAACTTTCGGGAGGGACGAACCTTACAGTTCTTTTTTTTCCTGCATGGAAACTGTTCAGTCCCAGGTCCACATACCACAATAATATTGCTTCCATGACTTCAGCTGCCTCTGCAGATGCTATTTGGTAGAATAAATGGATACAATGTATTTGCCTCCTTCTTTCTTGTTCTTTCCATCCTGTTTCTGTCTTCCTCAAGACACTAACAAACAAAGATGGTGGGATCCGTGCAGTGACAATGATGGGTGGGAAACAAGAGTTATAGAGGTGGGGTCAAAGTTGAGGGGACAAAACCCTCCACGCATCACTTGAAGGCCCACATATGCCCCCCCTTCATGACTGACCTCAACCCTTCCATGTCCTGTAAAGGAACAGGACGCATTTTAGGGAACCCAAACTGGAGACCTCCTCCATCTTCTGTTACTATTATTTCTTATTTTCTCTCGTCTACGATCCAGCCAAGTGTGAGCTTTGCTTTTTTTTTTTCATTTTTATTCATCAGCTGTAACAAAACCCTTTGGAGTATTCTCACATCAATGCCAGGGAGTTCACAGTCATTTCATAATCTAATTTCAGTGGAAGCAAAACCATTCAACACTTTAATTCGTTGTGCAGGTATTGTTGTCTCAAAGGAAACAGCTAAATGTAAAGTCTGCACCTTTCTTTTGTAGTTTTGGTGGTGGTGTACATTTAGGTTGAAAATAATTTCTTTGAAATCAACTTTGCTCACACAGACTTTCGTCAGGAAAAACTCCAGCGCCTGGCCTCTCTGGCTTTACGGCTGCAGTCGGTTTGATAACAAGGAAGTAAAATGACTCCTCCAGACCTCCTCCGCACTTGAATGGTTTCACAGATGGGAAGGAGAGCGGTCTACAAACCAGTTGGATGCTGGAAAAAAGCTTTTACTTTACTTTGCTTACATTCGCGTTGCTGTTCAAACCTCTGGTGGGATATTTGATCTTGACAATGCCTCTAATAATTTCAACTTAATTAGATTCTATGAAAGCTGACGGCTGTGCTTGTAATTGTTTTTTTAATGCTATTATCTCAAGATCACAAGTTGATTATTTTTTTTATCTCGATATAACAAAGCTCGTTATCTGGAGACAACAAAATATGACATACCTAACTTGTGATCTTGAGATAACAGATTTTAAAGGAAATTGCAAACATGGCGGCTCTCAGCTTTGGTAATTTCTTGGTTCCGTACAAGAATGATCGACTGAAGGATTTGACGAGGCACAGACGATCCCAAACAGTAACACCAGCTCTAGTACAGAAAGTAGACCGGGGCTTCAGGGTCGGGTTAGAGTGGAGAAGAGCGTAAAGCAGTTTTCCCTCGAAGAAAGTAGTCACAATAAACTATAAACCACACATACACATTTTACCAAGGGGTCTTCTTTCTCTACTGAAGGTGTAATGATTCAAGAATCAACCTATAGTTGAGGTTTTGGTTGTAATGAAAACATGCCTATTGGCATGGCACCATTGGACACCAATAGCTTAGAGGAAATACTGACTTAAACCATGGATGTGTATACAGAGAACAGGATACAGCATTGGAGGCGGCGCCCCGTTCATTCCAATGAAAGCTGCTCAGTGTCGCATAATGCACAAAATGTTTGACTAAAATTCAGATGAAAATACTCAGATCTTTCACATTACGGGGACCATAGAGCCTCAATCTCCGGCTCATTCACAAGAACAGAGGAAGGAAAGCTCTGAATTCGGCTGGAAGTTGACGGGAGAAGTATTTTTAGGGCTCCATGGCATCACGCAATGGACCCAGAAATTGTAATTTCATCGTTGGCCACTTTGTGTCAAAGCCTTTCCTGGGGGCTTGTATATATTACTGAATTTAGAACAATGTGCACCATCTCTTTATATTTTCATATATATATATCATGAATCTAAACTCTATACACATGTGCTGTACAATGAAGATCAATGTATCTGAACTCAGACCAGCTCAATGCACTGTAACGTCCCTCAAGGACTTGCTCCTCTCTGCAGGGATTTGTAAGTGTACTCAACCACTAAAATAGATTGCGCCCTGCCTTTTCTGGGTTAAAGGCTCAACTGAGCACTTGAACTGTCTGCCACCCGCTACCAATCAAACCTCCACCTGACACGTAAAACACCTGGTGGATGCTTGCTGAGGGCAACCAGCCTTTTAAACTTACCTCAGCTTGTGGTTAAAATGATGCAGCCTGAGGACAGAGAGAGGACTACCGTTACAGCTGAGAGTCTGTTGTCTGATTGTAGTTGTTTAACTCGTCGATTTGGTACATGCTGGAGAATAGTAGAACATCCTAATTCTTTGTTAAAATTCCTAATTTTCTAAAAGATATTTGTGGACATGAAAAGTTAGGTATTTAGCAACTTCAGCAAATTGATTGCTTGGATCATAGCAAAGACTGTGTGTGTGTGTGTGTGTGTGTGTGTGTTGGGGGTTGGGAAAACCATCCACATCCGTCTCCACAGTTGAACATGTTCCATATGTTGTTGTTTGTAACTGCACACTATTTAGTTAAACGTTTGTGTTACACAGTGAACAAAGTTTTTTAAATGAACAGTTGTCTGTGTTTCATTATTCTGAATAAATCCTGCAAAACTAAATGAAGCTCTGAGATCTTTTTCGTCTCCATTTGATCACTCTGTCTGGGAGCAGCGTTACCTCCTGCATTTTACTCAGCTGCTGTGTCACTTTTTCCATCTGCTAAGCCAGGAGGAGGAGGGCCGCAGCAGTAGAAAGCTAAAGCTATGGGTGGAAGACATCTTCTATCGGCAGCAGGAAAACCAGGCCGCTTAAGAATTTGCCTGTGAGAAAGCAATACTTCCTAGGTATTGTAAGTTGAGTTGTTTACAAAAAACAAATACAAAATGTCACTACTGCAGCAGAGTATATTTAGTCTGGACAACGGAAAGAATAGCACTCATACTTTTGTAGCTTTCCACTAAGACACAGACTAGAAACACTAATACAAGAAATAAACATCTTAATGTTAGTGGACTGAGCATAGTGTTAAGCATCACATCTTGTATGTAATAATAATGTAACTTTCATGATGACATTTTCTCCATTATGACGTGGAGAGGAGACATATGAATAATAAGGGGCATGGAACAATGAAGACGGGAATCTTAAAGTATAAGAAAACATTATAGCGTTGACTTATTCTTGGTTTCTAATACCAGTTAGTTCACATATGACACATCTTACACAGCTCTGTTGCATAAAGAAGATGTGTGATTTTGTGGTGAGTTAAGGGCAAAAGTGCAGTTTTTAAGGGTCACAGGAAATTGAACCCTTCAATGGGACCTACACACAGTAACAGCAGGAGGAGCCTCTACCTCTACAAGACCCCCAATGCTGTCCTGCAAGAAGGAACTGGGATGGAGAGGATGCTGATGATGAGAAAATATAATCCAAAGCAAAACATATAAAGTATTTTAAAAGAGAAGCCAACAGGGAAATAATGAACGGGAAACAGCTAAATGAAAGACGCCTTTGATATCAGAAGTTAGCTTAATTCATGTTTGATTTAATTAACAGTCTCTTAATTACATTGATTTAATCAAACTGTGTTAGCTGAGCAATTTAGTTCATGATTCAATCATGAAACCTGTGATGAATGTGAACTGTCTCTAATAAACTGAAATTAGGCAAATAGCTTCTGCTTTTCAGTTTATATTAAATGTGTTTGTTGACAAAACTAATTCACAAATTAAATATTCTTTAAACTGCCTTCTGGTATCCAAAAAAGGATACTTTTTGAAATTAAAAAAACAATTAAAGTATGTCTCTATTACTCACAGACATGAACACACACACACACACACACACACACACAATGGCATACTCATCCCATTTTCCCTTTTTCTAAAAATCCTCCTCATTCTCAGTCGGACTTCTAGTTTCACAAGTTCCACATCATCACTTCTCCTCCTCCTCCTGTCTATCCCTCTCCCCCATTGCTCCACACGTTCTCTTTTCTTCTCTGCCTGCAGCACAGCTTGTCTGGATCCATGGTTTTGGATCGCAGTCCAAATGTTAGGGTTTGCTGTCCAGAGAAAACACAACACAAGTTTACCATTTACCAATTCAAGTTACTGCAGGGAGTGGTTTTCTTTGTCCTGTGATGCTGTTCAGAGATACAGATTTGAGGCGCCGCTGTTTGAATTTGATATGGATTCAAACTGCTTTGTTTCAAAGCTCTGAAAAAGCCTGATTTGTACACCAAAATCCCAATGTATTTGGGGGAAATATATAGTACAATAAGTCTTTGACTGAAAACAAATGTGACACTAAAAACCATCACAAGCATTGTGTGTTGAAGAGCCCCAGTTGTTTTACTGACAAAGGTAAGTTTATGCAAATACTCACAGTGAGGCCACTAAATCTGTAATATTGCTTATTGCACCAGCTGATATGCATCTGGAGTCCTTGGACAGCAGTGGCATTTAAAGACATAACAACTAAACAATTAAGTGCATAATAAAATACAAACACTACATACAAATCAAATCCTCAAATTATCCGTGATATGTACGTATTTATTCCCATACTTTTGCTGTAAAACTTGCAATGTGTAAGATCTGGCCAGATGAATTAATGATTATCAACGGAATGTAAAGAGGTTACAGTGCTGACGTTAGTGAAAAGACATCTTTGAATTGTGTTACAGAGATATGTACTGAAATGAGCAGGCAGCTAGCCCCGACTCGTCCGGTCTCTGTGCGTTTTGATAGTTTGGTTTTAAATACAAAGTGTCAGAAACAAAAAAGGGACTCGTATTTTTGTTTTGTCCTCTCGGCCGGCAGGAAACTACTTTGCCGGGATAAGAATGGGCAACAGCTCTGAGAGACGGATTTCAGTCAACAGTTAGCTTGAATTCAGTCTATGCAAAACCCAGCAAGTTGCTACAACTGCTAACTGTCCGTCTCCGAAGAGTAGAAGTGAGTTGAGAAACAAAACTAAACTAAAATTCATTCGAAAACAAAAGACTAATTTTCTTGTTTCTACCATACACAAAGCATCACAATGTACACGATCCGTACAGTCCCTTGTTAGTGGCACGAACACAAAGAGGACTAAGGTAAACTATAGGCCGACGCCACAAGTCAAGATTATAAGATAGTGGTATTATTTTGACCGGCTCTCAGAGTTTCAGCAGTTTGGGAAAATTTTGCGTATATCCTGCTGTTAGTTAGGAGTTGGCTTTTATTACACAATGCATCTCTAAATGACAATGCATTAATCACAATGGATTTGGAGCATTAGGGAGACTTAATTAAGGAAAGTGGAGTACACTAATTGGTGAAAATGCGGCTGGCTTCAGGAAATCTCCAGGTGAGTTTGGAAGTTAGTGGCTGACCCAGTATGTTTATTACAGTCCTCATAGACAGCCTGGCCTCATGGTGGCTTTGTGGTTTCTGCAGGTGAGAACGGTTACACATCACAGCGCCGCCTTTAAATATATTTACGATATACATGAAAAGGAAGTGGCCAATGTATTGATAATGTAAAAATGAGAAAACCACAAACATCACAGTACAGTATTGAATGTCAAGCCTTTATTTATCTTCTTTTATGTGTAGGCTCATACACACTGTATAAAACACTGAAGAAGATAATTAGATACATTATAATTTCCCTGTTCGTAAATAATAGACCTTTATGAAATGGAGGCACCAGGAACAGCAGGATATCCATATCCAAAGGGATCATGTTTAACTTGTTAATTAGCAAATTGCTGAAAGTTAATGCAAGTTAATAATTGCTCCATAGGAGCTTGTAGCTCGGCTTGAAATGCTTTACGTTTCCTGTACAGTCCATGCATATGCCGCTTTGCGTAGCTGTGTGGTTTACTCTGAGAGCAGCATTGAATGTGTGTATGTCATGTGAAGCCGAAATTTCCTTCATGCAAAAGAATTTTGATGTGTGCAGTTCACGTATGCAGGCTTCTGTTTGTTTGTACACATGCATGTGTGTGAGAGAATGAATACATACAACAACAAAAAAAAGCCTCTGCCACACCTGGAATGCATTACATCCTTATGGAGCCATGTGGCGGGCACAGTGTTAAAGTGGCAGGGGTGGTCTTTCCCACATTACAGTCATTAGTAAAGCCCTCACCCCCCACCAGTCTGGCTGTTTGGACTGAGGTAGACCCCATGTTGTGTTTTTAGGCAAATTTAATATCTTTAATGTTACCTTTATGTCCCCAATTACTGGTCAGGGTGTCATCTCAGGTGAATAACAGAATCATAAAATACTTATTATTGGTCACCAACACAACAGATCTTTTTGAAATTTCCATCTTTCTGAATTAGGATCTTTAATCGAGAAGGGTGATGATTTTCTCTCAGTGCACATCAACCTACAAGCATCTCCAGAATTAGCTCATTTGGTTTTGGGAAGTCTTCCTAATTTAACTGTAGGTGGGGTTTGTGTTGATCTATAGTGTATGTAGGCCACCAGACTCTTAGTGCGAGTTGACCTCCTCTGCTGGTTACATTTGGAGGTTTGGCTCATGATGGAAGAAATTCCATTTGAGAATTACAGATGTTTTTTTTCTCAATTTCTTTTGTCTAGTCCCTCCCTCTCCCTCTCCCTCTATTTTCTTGAGCGCTCAATGGAAAATCACCATCATAGCAAATGCTAGCCTGTGCGTCTGCTCAAACTCAGAGAAGACAAAAAAAGTTAGTCAGACCAAACTCGTACATCTGGATTTTCATGGAACCAGTTGTTGCATTTCAAAGTCATGTCCTTTAAATTTGCCACCCTACTTATTACCAAGACGAAATTCATGAACAGAACTTATCACGACAATACACAGTCCACGTCCCCCCTTTTGTCAGATGTCTATTTATGCAGCATGTGGATGAGTCAGAGCAAGAACGACAGGAAGGGAGATAAAGAGAGAGAGGGGGATAACTGGGTTCAGAGAGGTGGAGAGACGAGGGGTAGGTGAGAGAGAGAGGTTAAAAGAAGTAGAGTGAGGGAGAGTTTAAAGGAAGGGGGAGGATTAAGGGTAGAGCAGGCAGCCCATGACATAGCTAAAGCATGAGTACATGCCTGTTGGCTGACATCCACTCTGAAAGTTCTGCATCTGGATAAAATCTACTGCCTCTGCTGCTTTCCTCCCTCTACTTCCCTGCTGCTGCTTCTTCTTCACTTTTCATTTTTAATCTCATATCTTTTCTTATTTCATTCCGTGACCTATCGCTCTCTGTTGCCTGACTGTTCTTTGTCTCTTTTTTCCTCTTCCTCTTTGTGTCTCTGTCCACAAAGAGGAAGGTAACACAGACAGACGTGGAGAGAAACAGAATGAAGGCCATCTGAACCTCGATGTTTCAGTGTTGTTTGGAGGAAAGATCTTTGTATTTTGCCAAAGTGTTTTGTCTTTTTGCTCTTAGTCTGTAGTTGCGTTTGTATCTATCTCTCCCTTTTAAACCTTTTTGTCACTAAAATGTTCAGATAAAGATTGTAGAAAGAGGGTTCTTCTTGAAGAACAAACATCAGATCGGTGTACACGTCGGTGTAATTAGGCGTGCCGATTCAAAGTAAAGCTGGAATAGTTTAGGCATTTTTGCCTTCTTGCCGAGAGCTCGACTAATAACACTCTCGGGTTTTTTATGCTAAATATGAATCTACCGCCAGCCAGTTAGCTTAGGTTAGCATAGCACAAAGACTGGAAACGGGGGGGAAACAGCTAGCCTAGCTCTATGATAAAAGCTCACAAATGAACACAATGTATCTTGTTTGTTTAATCTGTAGAAAATCTGAAGTGTAAAAACAATAAAGTGGGTTTGGGTTAAGATTAAACAGAATCTAGAAACAGGATACAAAATGTTCATTTGTTTGTTACTGTACTGACTGATGAGCCGCCAACTTAATTTCGTATGTTTTTACGATGACAATAAACCTCCTTATCCTTACCTTTGGACAGAGCCAGGCTAGCTGTTTTCCCCTCCACTTCCAGTCTTTATGCTAAGCTAAGTGAATTGACTGTGCGGTAGCTTCATATTTCGCATACATAACTCTCTGCAACAAAGCGAATACGAGTATTTCCCAAAAAGTTGAACTTTTTCTTTAACATGGAAATGGATGTATAAATAAATGTTCAGAGAAAGAATAAGACAATGAGCTTAAGTTGTTGCTGTTGTAACCCAGAAAATGTGCAGATAGACCTGCACTTTTTAAACCCAACTGGTTCATATCATTATTTTGAGAAAGGAAGTGTCCCTTTCACTATCAGCTGACTAACTCCAGTTTGCCTTGTTATGCAGGAAAGTACTGTCTCTTTTGTATTATATCTCCCTCAAGCGATAATTTACCAAGAAAAGGAAAATAACACATGAATTCTGCTTTGAAGTTTGCAAGTTAGCACAGGAAACGCTACGTTCACCACAGCTGACCAAAATATGGTGAATTTGCCCTAAAAGTGCAGTTTTTAAATGAATCAGTGATACTCAGATCTACTGTAAAGCCTTAAATTGGCCATAATTCACAATAAGTATTTTCTGCACAAACAAAGTGATTGGTGAGACAGCTGAGCACTGGTTTTATAACGACAGTAAAGACTAATGGATGAGACCACTTGTTAAAATGATGAGGTGGTCCCGGCTCTCGTAGGGACTCCCAGTCATTCCAGGGTTTACGTGGGGCAAGTACGGGCTTGTCTCACTCACTCTCTCCTCCTACACACCTTTTCTTCTCTACAGCTAGGTAGACAATAAGCCCCCAATACTGAGAATGAGAAAAGCACTGAAATATTTCCATTCTCCTTATGGTTGTATTCTGATATATATATTTGATGCTTAAGATACAAATTTATTAAAATCATGTAATTAAGAAAGAAAGTCTCTTTCTATTTCTTATTCCCTCTTCGACATCTCCCTTTTACTTTACTCTGTCTTTTCTTTTTGTCAGTAATATAAACACATACATGCCACACACACACTTCATAGCTTCAAGGCGTGTCCACACTTCCCCCAGTTCAGTTTGTTGACCAGATGATCTACTGCAGCCAGTCGTAATACAGGGGCGGAGTCGGATTTTACAAAAGAAAAAAAAATCTTTTCTTTTCCTCGTCTCCAGTCCTGCTTCTTGCCTTTCTTTTTTTCCCCCTGCTGAGCCCAAAACTTCATGACGACCAGAATATTCTTCCACGTGTCCACAGCTAGATTTGGATGGAGGAGGGGAGGAAGAGAACATGTCTGGCTTTCCTGCATTTCTTTTCTTAATTTCTGAAATATTAACAGTTGTTTTGGGTGCTCAGTGATGCATATTAATTTAGATGGGATGCAAATACACACAATCATACTGCAGCAGGAGGAAGGCATATAAAAAAAAACAGCTGGATGGCTAAAAAGAATAACGGATATGATAACTGATGATGGTATAGAAAACGTGCACAATGTGCAGTATGCATAATATCATACGCAACATGCAAAAACCAAGAAGGTTGTGAAAGGAAGATACAAACAAGTATTGTTTTTGCAATATTTTTTCGCCAACGAACATTGTTTTAATTCATCCTTTAGTTGGTCCAATATTCATAGCACATGTTGATTAATATGACAAAGTTGCTAGCTGCTAGTTTCAACACTGCTGTGCTGTTGTGACCTGAGCTACCCGGTCGCTGAGAGGAGTGAAGGCGGTCTGTAAATCTAACAACTCATTTGTTCAAACATTAATGTTGAACCGTGGGTTCATGTAATTTCTGCACCTTTATTTTGGCACTCACAGATCAGTTTCCTGCCACTACAGAGCGGTACAAGCGCTCTTCATCACATCTATGAAAATATTTCAGCATGGGAAGTTTGAGTAAGAAACTGTTAAGGAATAAAGACTGAAGAAGATATTTGGGCCTTTGAAAAGAAACTTCTGTTATTTATCAAAGGGTTCACACCTGACTGTAATCAGAAAGAGCCCCGGGATCTATTTTCATCTCCTGATTGGATTAAAAAGCAGAAGACAGGACTTTGAAGCTGCTGTAGTTTTAAAATTGCATCTCAAAAAGGCTGGCACCCTGTTATGATCTAAATAAGGAAATAACACTGTACTTGCCCGTGGGCTTTCATCCTAAATACTCTCCAAACAGAAACACTATTCTTAAAGATGCTCAGTTAGGTATCCCTTTATATATGGACATAAATAAAAGGGATTAGCAACTTTTAGACCGACTTTATTTTTGTAAATTCTCCCTATTCCCCATTAATCCCGACCATCTGTCCAGCAATCATTTATTTTTCTGTGACCATGATGGTCGACATCATGGATGTTTGAGACTGACCAGGTTGGGATTACAGATGTGCTGAGACTTGCTATTTGCTATCGGAAATGTGACACCTTTCTCTCCCTCAGGCACAAAAAAAGTCCAACCATGTTTTCCCTTCCAAAACATAAACATGTGACTGAAGTCTCCCACCATATTTCCATCGTTAGTCTATTCAACCTTTGTTTTTAACAAAAAGCCATGTAAACCAATCACATTGAGGTGATGAGTACGGGTAGGCAGTCGGACTATCAAAACTGATTCAAGCTTTTTCGTTACACCAAAGATATGTTGAATATTTATTTTCCTGCTCTATAATTTGAGCTGAAATACATGTGTGAAAATATGCGAGATGAAGATGTATGAAAGTAATACACATTTAATATATTTCTACAGTAATTTTAGTTTTCTACCTCATAGGATGTAGTCATAGTGTAGAAAAGGCAGACTCATCACAGCAGTGACACGTGTATTTGTCTGAAATGACAGCAAAGCATTCAGCATAGATTTAATGTTGCCTTGACCAACAAGGCCAAGAACCGAGTCCTCCTTTAAGACATTAAACACAGAAAATGGGATTCTACACGTTCAAGTGATGAACATCATCCTCTTCAGGTTTCACACATTAATGTATGAAAAAACACACACACACACACACACACACTCAGGTGAGCATGTCTGGTGGTGAGGCCCACATGTTGCTGTATTTTTTTAGCCAGTGTCAGACAGGATGGACACACTGAGCAGGAATCAGGGCTGTTTCCTCTTACTGCTCCCTGGGGTCTTCAGTGGCCACACACACACACACACACACACACACACACACACACACACACACACGAGAGATTGAATAATTATTCATGCCATCAGAGAAATCTGTTTCTTTCTTAGACATTTTACTTTTCCCTTTTTTCCTCTCAAAATTTCAAAACTGTTTAATGGGTCAGTAGTTATTCCAATCGGGAATACCAAAGGACGAGTGTTTCTGTCCAATTTTGCAGAACTGTTTTAGAGTACTGCAAGATTTTACTTTAAGGGAAATTGCTGAGAATGAAATGAGAAGAGTTTTCCAGCATGTAGTCCGAGCTCTAAATCTGCAGCCTCCAGCCTCACAGAGCTGGTCTTCTTCCAACATGGCAGGAATTCTCCTCCCTTTCTTCTTCGTCTTTTTATTCTATTCCTTCTGCCTTTCCTCTCCAGTCTGTTGACTTCTCCCTCTGAGGCAATACTTGCATTTTAAACACTAAGCATTAGCATTTCCCATTATGATCCAAGGTGTTTTCTGTGCAATATATTGGATTTCTATCTTACGTTTCTCAAGTAAAACTCGCTCATTGCAACCTACCAGCCCACAGGTTAACCAGTCATTATAAACCCATGCCGTGTTCAAACCCACAGGGCTTTATTTCAGATTTCAAGCACAAATCCTGAAGATCCCAAATCTGCCAGCTGAATTTTGGGGAACTGTGTACAAAAGATGCACACAGCCTTTCAAAATATTTCCTTTTGCTGGAAGTGTGCAGCCATTCTTTGGTTTGATTGTTACATTATTGGACCAAGAGCTTTTAACAACCTTACACAGAAACTAAAAGAGAAAGCTGTACGGTGGCAGGTTTGAACAGTCTCGCAGTGCCATAGAATGTAAATTCTTTCCTCTCTTGATAAAACAAATCTTTTTTATAATGGAGGTGGTGCACAGTGATCATTTCCCTCCACACAGACCTGGAGATGACGTGGCTGGGTCAGGATCCTGAGATGGTGTCTGCCTCTCGTGGCTCAAACCAATTTCTAAAAGAGAACAGGGAAAAATAAATTTTAATGACAAGCCCTGGCGACCAAAGGGACTCGAGGGCTGGCAGCGTTGGACTGCATTTCCCTGCGTCTGCCTGTCTATTGTGGAGAACAGTCAGTGTTTAGAGAGGCACGTCTCCAGCTTAGAATAACATGGCATTAAACTCACAGATGACAATTCACAGTCTCCTTCCCTTCCCCCCCCCCCGATTCTCTCCTCATCTGTCACTGTGTAAACTTTCTGCTAACGTATATATGCTTCTCCTTTTTTGTTTCTTAGTTTCTTCTTATACCTTTCTTCTTCATTACTACTGTATTCTGATAAAAGGCACATGACGTCCAACATACTTTTTAAACAAAACCCTCCACACCTTTTAACTGTCCTAAAAGAAATGCTTTTTCTGCTCTTTTCTCAATCCTATTCTTTTCTTTTTTCTTCCTAACCAGATGCGTTTCTCCTCTGGATCTCCCCCTGTACAGGCCCCAATGATTCGTTTTCCACAGACATCTTAAAACGGTCCAAAACTCTCCCCTCCCCCATGCCTTTTTTTTCCCTACTTCCCTTTCCCTGAGTTCAGACTCCCACTGCTGGATTGTCTGAGCCTGCAGTGCTCGTCAGTAACAGTGGAACCAACATTCAAACGGGGAAGGAATGACGTTTATATGGAATCTCTATAGCTGAACGTTTGGTGTTTGTGAGCGACGCTCTCTTTCTCCCCCTACCCTGGTGGTCAGAGGGGGAGTTGTGACGAGCCTGCCCAGGTGCTGTTGGTGGGTGGATCCACTGGATGACACCCTTCAGGAGGTAAACACACCTCCAGTATGAGGGGATGTGATAAAGTAGGCGGATTGCTTTTCTTAAGGGGCTGCATTAGTCTACTTTCACTTATGGGAGGAAAAAAAGTGGAGCGGGAGAAACCTGCGCTTGCAGCCACTCCTCGTCCTCCTCCCTCGTTCCCTTTGCTACAAGCCATATTCCCACCCTTTCCCACTCCTCACGGTCCCACCCAGACACACTCGTTACTTCCTAGCTCCTCACCCACTCCCTCTCTTCTATGTTATTCCAAGGAGGATTTCCTGGCTGGGATCAGTTTTTATCAGGGCCTGATAATTGATCAACGTGTCACTTAGCAAGTGACACGTTTGGAAATACGCCTTGCTTTCTTGCCGAGAGTTAGATGAGAAGATTGATAGGACTCTCAAAATTATCTGTGAAATATGAAGCAACCCGGAGACAGTTAGCTTAGCATAAAGACTGGAATCAGGGGTTAACAGCTAGCCTGATATGTCCAAAGATAAAAGAAATAATTTGGCTACCCACACCAAGTTGTAGTTTTACTGCGGTTTATTTGCCAAACTATTTATACCGACTTCCTGGTTTGTAGGGTGGCTGCCTGGCGGTGAAGAAAAATTATATACAATTAGATAAAACGTGTTGGTTAGCCTTTTCGCTAATGTAAGCTAAGCTAAATGGCTGTAGAGTGGTATTAATCTTCTCTAACTTTCTTCGAAAAAGCTAATGGGCATATTTCCCAAAATGTTTATGAAATTTGCTCAATGGTAGGATCAAAGTATCGTGCAGATCTCGTCATAAATAATATAAATTCTAATCATGTGTGTAGCCGGTGGGCTACGGCATTGTGTTGTAAGGAAGATGCTTTACTAACAAGCAAAATCTCCATGTAAATAAAACTGCCCACTCCAGCTCCAACACAAATGAGATAAATAAAATTAAAAAAAAGAGTCTTCCATGTTTTTTGTTTACGTTCATAATGATAATTTTGGGGGAGTGGCGTTGGAGGGAGAAATTAAGGGAGGGGCTGTCAGTCGTCTTTCTCGCTAGCTTTAGCGACATTTGTAGCTAGGGCTGCTGGCTACTTTTATTGAAAAAAAAAAAGTTGGCAACAATGGGTTGGGTTTTTCAGTTGGATAATATCAAGATATAGCTCACTCTTGCCGTTTTTTCTAAAGTGGCACAGAAGACAGTTGTACACACACCTGTAAATCCCAGGTCTGTTTCTGTGAGGTGACGTGTGTGAAGCGAGTGTGTGTGTGCGTGTGCGTGTGTGTGTCTGCAGTACCTTGTCGTTACAGGCACGTGGCCTGTGATTGCATGTTAAGAGAATCCCCCCTATTTCAACAGCAATAAAGCGTAAATTGAAAGGTGGGACATGAAGTGAAACCTTCAATTACCTGCTGTCTGCTCTGCGGAGCATCTATATTCCCTCAGTGTCACAAACCTTCACATGAACACAAGTTTTTAGACATTTTATTTATCGAGTCTTCCCTGCATCTAAACCCAGGAGCCCATCGGTTTAAGACTTTATTCCCTTCAAAGATTAATTTATTGGGATTTCTCTTCTTGGCATAAGCAGCTGGTATCCTCTAAGTGTTAAAGGCAACAAGGATAACAAGAAATGTCACACTGCCTGAATAACGCTGTTTTTTCATTGTTTGGTAAGGATTTGCTATATTCAACAATCTTCTTCAGTATGCAGTGACCTTTGAGAGGCTCCCGATTTATTCAACAGCTAAATTGTCCTTTCTTGGGTGTAAACAGGAAGTTCCATTTTAATGGGGCAGCCTGATCATTGTGATAAAGTCTGTCTGCAAAGAGAGGAGAAGATTGTGCCTCGGACACTAACTTTTGTCAAACCAAGCGATCCTCCTCTATAATACTTATGCAATACTTTGTAGTGCTGCTATTACACGAAGACTATGTTAATTCTGCCCAGTATTAGACTATATTTAATGCTGTGGGATGTGGCATCAAATAGATAGTGAAAACTAAATTGCATGATGCAAAAAGTCCCATCAGCTGAAGTGCAAACAGCAGTTAAAAGAGTTTGAATGTTAATGACTGTTTAGTTTCAGCAGACTTATGAACGGTTGTGCAGCGCTTTCTTCCAGCACACATCCTCAGATGAACCCAGAGTCCTATCATCCCATCCAAGGTCTACATTGGACGAAACCTCCTGCCACGTTGTCTCTCCTCTTCTCTCTCTCCCCTCCCTGTCTCTCTCCCTCTGTCTCTTCCTCATTCCCTCGCTCTACATTTCTCACTGTGATTTTTTTCATTTCTTTGACGATAGGTTGCTTTCTGTAGCCTCTCTCTCTCTCTCTCCCTCCCTGATGAGACCTCTCTCTTTTCTTTCATATGATGTGGTTCTTGCAGGGATGAAGGGAGGGTCAGTCCAGTCGACTTGCTTCCTGTGCGCTTTGCAGTCTAAACGCCAGCTTGGTGACCACACAGCATTGCATGATGGGCGCAGTGATGGTTCAGCTGCTGCACCCCGGTCACAAGCCATATTCACCAAGCTGCACTCTCTCATTTCATCAATCCTCTCAGACAGACACAGTTTTGCCACATGAGCCTCCATACACACTAAAATGCACGCGGCATGTTTTATCAAAGTGCAGTTGACTTGAAAAAACAGTTTTTGTGCTCAGTCACTTTTTCCGCTGGTTCAATTCGATAAAGAAAATCTGAGTAGAACTTTTTTTTTTTTTCATAGAACTGATATTTCTTGAATCCATGCAGTCTGGGATGTGCATTTTATTTTGGATTTATTTGTTTTATATGACAGGGACAGTGCAGAGTTAGCTATAAGCTAATTTACATCTGTAGTCCCTGGGCAGGAAACAAAATAACATATCTGTTTAGCAAATGTACACATTTTACTGTGATAAACTGAAGAAGTCTGTAAAGTAGACTACACTATTCCATCCTCGTTTTTCTGTTTTTCCTATATCCCCTCATATTCAGCTGTAAATCTCCCACATGAATGCGAGTTTTTCAAATCACCAAATTACCAGCTTACTTGATGCCAATTTGCGTATTAGTCTCAACTGAATTGATAGGTCAGTTATACAGTATGTGTCAGTAAGGTTCTACAAGGGCTGGGTCCACAAGGGGCTCCACCAGAAGACCTGAAGGCCAGACTGTGCCTGCTCCTCCTCCACAGATGAAACAGCTAAACTCCTGGTTAATCTGGGCATTCCACTTTCACTCATAACGTCAAACAATTTCCAGATTTGATGTGTGTATGTCTGACTTCCATGAGTTACATGTTGCAACATCTTTTTCATTTGTTTAGATTAATGGGTATTAGCCTGTGATCAATATGCACCTGAAGGCAAAAAAAAAAGTTTAAAAAAAATGATGCGATAGTTCCAACTTAGTAAATGCATGTGCTTCACATGCACAATGTTAATCAACCAGTTCATCCCAGTATTGAGTGTCTAGACTGCAGACACTGAAGCTATAGTGATCTAAACTCTAGTCCTCTCTACCTGCTCATTACAACATTTAAACATTTTTCACAGAATCACACTAGCACTTCACCTCAATCGGCACTTGCAACAGACGAGAAGAATCTAAACACCTCCCACAATCCTTTCTAGGCACCGCCCCGACCATCTGCAGACAGAAGAGGTAAAATTAACTGCTTTCAAAATAAATGGCCAAAAGAAAACAAGAAAGATTAAAAAAAAAACAAGAGGCAACCAGATTGTTTACATCCACTTTTCTTTTGAAGTGCCATCCAATAGTAATGTGGTACTTTATTTAAAAAAAAGCATTGTGTCAAACCGGGTTACTATACTAACTGTTCAAACTGTACTTTTCTCTTTTGCTTCTTGTTTCTGTTGCCGTCAGACAAAGACTTTCTGGCAGCACATATAGTTTCTTTCTGTCCCTTCAAGTGTGAGAGAGCAGCATCCTCTTCTGGTTAAAATGCTCAATAAGCAAGACACTCCCCATGTTGGCTTTCTTTCCCTTTTCTTCTTCTGAAGTTTCTACAGAGCACATTGGAACTGCCACGTTGAAAAAAACTGTAATACGACTGTAATCTGAACAGGTAACATGTTGTGTATAATGGATTTAACCCCGTTAATGCGACATGTATGGAATACATTTTGCATACGCATATTATGCATATTTCTTGCAGGAAATAAAGGATCAAACTATACTGCTTGAGGCCTTTGTCCTCCTTGAACAGCAGCTGAGGAAAGCACGGCCACATTGTCCACTGGAGGGTGCTCCTGCATCACACACACATCAGCTAATGTGTCCATTCCAGAAAATCCAAACATGCCCAGTGCAACCACGGTCTGATCCGCTGGTCACTAAATCCCCTCTGGAGCAGCCACAGCTCGAGAGCCTTGCTCAAGGACACCCAAATGTATTCTGCCAATTTGGGGATAGGACTTCATTTCTTTCTCAACTAATTTGCTGTGATTACACAATAATTGTATTTACCCACTCCTGTGAGATCCCCTTACGTGTAATCAGTCCATTAATACATTGAGTCATTTCGTTCAAAGGAAAACAAAAAACAATAAAAAATGCTGGATTCATCTTGTCTCTCCACTTTCAAGTGAAACGACTCCAGCAGGTTAAAATCCTTGTGGTGGATCATTTTCCAGGAGAACCCCGTTAAAGCCATTTGTCGTGCAGATCGATGATGTTGTGTTTACACCTCATGTTGGGTTTGTCTGCTGCCAAGCAAACGTGATTCATCTGCAGCTGCTGATGACGACACTTATCTCTCCATCACTGGCTTCATGTTGTGCTACAAGGTGCCTCATTTTCTCCACTGAAAGTCGCAAAAGCCACATCGAAATATTTCTCTGCAAGCTTCGTGAACTCTTTGTGACCGCCACAAAAAAATAAATAAAACTTCAGAGTGCTGCGTGACCCAGCTGTCAGCCAGCAGAATATATTTGCTTTTGATTTTCTCCTGCAGCTGCGCATTTGCCTGACGATGCAGGATGACAGACAGGTTGGCAGAGGGGAGACAAAATAAATGTCCCATGAAAATGTGTCTCTACAAACACATGAGTGGTAGAAGTATTCAGATCATTTACTTAGATAACAGTAGCAATACTACATACTCGCAGTCTAAAAATGTTTTTAACATGTCATTAATGAACAAAACAAAACGACTTAGTTAGTTAAAGTAACAAACATCATGGTTTGACTTAAAATAATTCTGAAATTGAAACAAAACAAAATAAGACTGCCACTTGGTTGGTTTACAAAACTATACTTTGTTCACATGGGACACGAACAGCAGTCTCCTTGGTGAAAGCCCAACCTCTTCCTTAGGTGGACTTTCGCAGACTAATTTGAAACTCATTTGCGATACGTCAAAAGCAAACGCTTTACCTCGAAACATAATTCACAATGGAAGAGTTTTGCTGTATGGGAAAATCATTTTCAGGAGACTGGGCTGCATGTACCCAGGACTAAACAGCAGATGGACACAGTTAGCGACATAGTGGAGCATGTAGCAGCTGAAGAGACAGACATGTCCCTCAGGAGTTGGTGGAGACCAAAAAATAAATACATTCACAAAAAGAGGTCGAATATTTTACTCACATGCCAGAAAGTCAACATCAAATAAATGATAATGTTGCTCCATAACTGCTGCATGTGTAAATAAAAAACAGGTGATGATAAATGTTATTATGGCTGCTCATATTTGACGTTTTTAATCTTTATATGATTTATACATTCTATGAAATAGCACTCGGCAGGGACATTTTGAAATTACATAGGGATCATTACGGTACACTGTGCATCTGAACTGACTCGCTCCCTCTTTTTCTTGGTTTCCATTGTACAGCAAGACATTGATTGACATTGGATGAATGCCATATTAACTGAATGCCTCGGAGGGTTTTCTCAGAACACATTACTATTTCTATAAGCTTTCAATATCATCCTAAACGCTCCAACTATTTCTGATGTGGCTGCTTGTTTGAGTGAAATACCACTACCTATATAAGAATAGTGACATATCAGTTTATGATACACTAAGAAGATACATGTGGTCTGTGATGTGTAAAGTCTTTTGAAAGCAGAATGAAGGTTGTCCGACGTCGTTTTGATTCGCTTCTCTGGCTCGTCTCTAAATCTAGTCTGATGTACGATGATACGATGAGAAAGACTCCACCATGTTTGCTTCTTCTCTCCCTGCTTAGCAGTGTTTACCAAAGGTCTCGTTCAGTCATTCAAGAGTCACCAGGAGACTCAATAGGGAAATGAAAGCTCAATCTGCATACACTAGAATTGTAAATGTAGACAGTTGCTCACGACAGCAGCCATACATAAAGATTAGGTTTTAAAAGAAACAGGACGTCATCGACAAGCGTTCAGGGAGGAGAGAGGCAGAGATCAGCGGACTAGAGACAGATGGGCCGTCAGGACACATGATAATCATGCATATGATAATCATGCATATGATAATTGGATCTGTTAACTGAAAATGTGCCCTTGAGGAGAAATAAAAAATTTGGGGGCTCTTAAGATTTAATTGAGGTTGCTGGGTAATGGGCAGTTTAGTGGATATTTTGCCTAATTAACAAGCAGAGGAACAGCAAGGCAGCATCGTTTAAAATAATCTACAATCAAATACTATTTTTCACCATGTCTTCTTCACAACCAAACCACTCACTAGATTCCTTCTTACTATCATAGCTTCAATTCTTAAATATACAGAGAAGAGCCGGTTCCGATCTATTGTGCCTTTTGTAGCGCCATCAAAAATGTGTGTCTTTAAAATTACAACGATTGTCAAGGAATATGAATACATTTCCTTTAATTAGGTAAAAAAAACATTTTAAAATAATATCAGTTGGAGAGTTCTGTACTGTGAAAACTGGATTAATGTGAGTCCTACTAATACATTACATCTCTGACCTTTGTCAGTGACTTCACCAACCAAATTATTTCAAAATTGGGGCTGAAAAGGTTTATCTTGCCAATATAGAATAAATGTTTGACTATATCTGACCCGAAAATTGATCAAACTGTTTAATTATGATGCAAACCGAGAAGATTTTAACTCCATTTCCCCCGAAAACCCAGCACACCTCAAATACCAACGTTATGTTAATATGTCAAGACTAAATGACCAAATAGTCAGGTTAGCGTAGTCACATTTTCCCCACTCATTCAAACTGTATACAACTTAACCTACTCCATGTATGCACATAAATAAAATAAGTCATACATTTACAAAATATTGTCTGCCGTCAGTCCTTAAATACATAACTTGAAAGCTATGTTGCAGCTAATGATGCTACAGTAACTTCCTGTTTACACCGTTCATTGCTTTTGATTAGACTGTGCTTCATGTTTTGCAGCAACTGATGAACACATTTCTGAAGTCTAAAGATATTTCCAAGTATTAATGGTGCAACCCAAATTAGTAAAGCACTAGTTTGAAAAGGGCTAACTTGGTAATTAATGCTTAACTGGTGCAATCCGAACCTGGCTTCTTAGTCATTTGTTGTTGTAAAACATGACTTTCCTTTTGTGGTTGTGAGCATTCCTGTTACCTCTCAACCTCCAGCTACCTGTGTGATTGATTGTGGACATAAATGATCTTCCCATGTCATTTCACACCCTAGACGAAGACACAAATAGCTATGTGTCCTAAAGCATCACACAGAGTCCTCTGCCCTGTGCAGACGATGCACTCATCCATTAGTCATGGATCCAGTCCACCAGGAGGTCGGCTGTTTCCACCAACACTTGATTATCTTACTGAAAGTCCATGGCACATCCGAGGCTCAGCTGATTAGTGTTGATTTGACATGATGACCCTGTGTTCTGGACACAGTATGGGGTTTGTAACTTGTTAGATTACCGTAAAGCTGAGGTTTAACTGCAAAAATGTCCAAACTTAACACTTAGCAAGGATTGTGTTACATTTCAGTAATATTTAACAATAAGCAATACTCAAGTCTATTTAATGCATTATTGTTATTATCCAACAAATCACAATCACAGCGTAATCCGAGCACACCAAACACACAGGTTCAATTTATTAACTGAAAGACACTATTAATGCGTGAATCTAAGTCTCTATGTGAGCTACATTAGACAGTAAAAGGTGTAAATAAACCAGCCCATCAGTTTTTATGCACATTTACAATCGTATGATCCAAATGTCTTTGTATTTAAACAAAGACATGACCACGTTCACCTGCACACCTCCAGACTCCCATGGGTTTTATTACTATATAAATATAATCAATATACTTGTGGGAATAAAAAAAAAATATTAAAATGAATAGGGAATATTTGGCACGTGCTATCTAGTTTTCTAAAATCTTAATTTCTTACCACCTCTGTAAATATCTGAGGTGCAGCACATTAGGCGCTTCATACATAACATATATTTGTGCAGTATTACATTTCTCTAAAATGAACAGCTGACAATACAACCCGAATAATGAAGATACAGTGGGTACGGAAAGCATTCAGACCCCTTTAAATGTTTCACTCTGTTTCATTGCAGCCATTTGCTAAAATCAAAAAAGTTCATTTTATTTCTCATTAATGTACACTCAGCACCCCATCTTGACAGAAAAAAACAGAAATGTAGAAATTTTTGCAAATTTATTAAAAAAGAAAAACAAATATCACATGGTCATAAGTATTCAGACCCTTTGCTCAGTATTGAGTAGAAGCACCCTTTTGAGCTAGTACAGCCATGAGTCTTCTTGGGAATGATGCAACAAGTTTTTCACACCTGGGTTTGGGGATCCTCTGCCATTCTTCCTTGCAGATCCTCTCCAGTTCCGTCAGGTTGGATGGTGAACAGCCATTTTCAGGTCTCTCCAGAGATGCTCAATTGGGTTTAGGTCAGGGCTCCGGCTGGGCCAGTCAAGAATGGTCACAGAGTTGTTCCGAAGCCACTCCTTTGTTATTTTAGCTGTGTGCTTAGGGTCATTGTCTTGTTGGAAGGTGAACCTTCGGCCCAGTCTGAGGTCCAGAGCACTCTGGAAGAGGTTTTCTTCCAGGATATCTCTGTACTTGGCCACATTCATCTTTCCTTCAATTGCAACCAGTCGTCCTGTCCCTGCAGCTGAAAAACACCCCCATAGCATGATGCTGCCACCACCATGTTTCACTGTTGGGATGGTATTGGGCAGGTGATGAGCAGTGCCTGGTTTTCTCCACACATACCGCTTAGAATTAACACCAAAAAGTTCAATCTTGGACTCATCAGACCAGAGAATCTTATTTCTCATAGTCTGGGAGTCCTTCATGTGTTTTTTGGCAAACTCTATGCGGGCTTTCATATGTCTTGCACTGAGGAGAGGCTTCCATCGGGCCACTCTGCCATAAAGTGGTTTGTGATTCTCATTTGCTCTGACATGCACTGTGAGCTGTAAGGTCTTGTATAGACAGGTGTGTGCCTTTCCTAATCAAGTCCAATCACTTTAATTAAACACAGCTGGACTCCAATGAAGGAGTAGAACCATCTCAAGAAGGATCAGAAGAAATGGACAGCATGCGAGTTAAATATGAGTGTCACAGCAAAGGGGTCTGAATACTTATGACCATGTGATATTTCAGTTTTTCTTTTTTAATAAATTTGCAAAAATTTCTACATTTCTGTTTTTTTCTGTCAAGATGGGGTGCTGAGTGTACATTAATGAGAAATAAAATGAACTTTTTTGATTTTAGCAAATGGCTGCAATGAAAAAGAGTGAAACATTTAAAGGGGTCTGAATACTTTCCGTACCCACTGTAAGCAGCTGGAATATTACCTTCCAGTTATAGAAAAACATAAAAGGCTTCATGAGGATACACATTCACACCTGAATATTTGAGGCAATCGCAGGAGAAAAAATAAGCAGCTCGTCTATTAAAAACACCTACAATTTAAATGAAACCCCCTAGTAAACAATTACCACTATGCCTTATAGCTTCACTGGGTTGGTTATTTCTTTTTATTTAGCTGCAGAAGGAAATTGTTCACGTTGAGTGACAAGAATGCATGAGAGATTTGCACAAACCCACAGAAGTTTCACTAATCACACTAGAAATCCTTGTCTCTCCATTTCAGTGGCAGCGCAGGATAATCCTGTCAGTCAAAACCAGCCACATTGATTTTTCCTTTGGCTAAGCAACACTGTAATCTCCGCTAATGTCATTTTGTGTTTGTATGCTGTTCTGTGTATTTCTGTTTTGCTGGTATTCTTCATCTGCATTGTCTGTTGCAGCTGCCTTGTGTCCAATATTTGTCTTCAAAGCAGAGGATTTTGTGCACATTTGAATGACAATCCAGTGACTGAATCTCAGCAACGAGGGCATGAGATTCGTCACTTTGGTGGCAATATATATTGCCGCCCTCCACCTTGTTTTCTAATATCACCACCAAGCTCACTATGGCTCCTCTGACCAGAACCTCACCTCAACTTTACCAACCCTCGCTTCTGTATTTAAACAGGAAGCTCTCCTGGGGTGTGGTCGTGTCCGCGAGCCTGCAGATCTGAAGGTGGCATTTAAGTCGAGGCACATCTCCTCTGCGGAAGAGGACGGTGTCGCCAAAATCAGGGGAAAAATAAAAAGATTAAAAGGCCACGAGGGCTGAAGAGAATATAAATCTGAGTTCAAAGATTGTGTTTCTAGTTGAACAACAAAAGAGGGAGGAAACAAAAAAGAAACATTCCTTTATTTTGCCGATTGCTATTGTCTGACAAGCATCCTTGCACACCGCCTTCCATATCGAAGCTCATGGCACACAGCATTACACCTCAAATTACCACTGTGGATCTAGTTCGCACAGGTCAGCTTGGTGAAGGGGTTTTAAAGATGTGTTCTTGTTTCTGCTTCTGTTCAGTGAGCAAATCATAAGAGAGACAACTCACTGACCTGTCAATCAGGACAAGTCTCCTTCCTCGTAAGCAACTGAATTTAAATCACTTTTCCTTGGGCATAAACAGATTAGCGTGGATTTGTTTTGCGGGGTCTCCAGGACGCACATTAATCATTCTATTTTGCCTAACAGCTGAAAATGGACTGAGGCCCAGGAGGCCTACATGGTGTGCATACTGAGAGCTGAATGAGACAGAGGACCTGCTCTAGCTCTACCCGAGCACGGGAAGTTAGAGGACATCTTTTTGCACGGTGTCACCTGAGGTATAAGCAACCCTGTGAAGAGCTGACCTCATTCTAATTAGGATGTGTCCGTCTAAATAAAGTATTTTTGTGTTGTGTGCAACTCTTTCCACAAATATCACACATCAGGGAAGGTCACGCCTAATGTATTCCTGAGAGCATTACGTTGATGTGATCTGCTCTGCACTGACACAGCAGGAAAAGACAGACTGTGCCGATCACTCATTGTGTAAATCAATCTTAATAGACAGGCTATCTAATTATATGCCTCGTCATTTAGGGCGAATGTTCCTTCAGAGCTTGGACAGTGAAGAGGATCGCTCTCATACATTAAACTAGGGGGCACTGTTGCTCTTCCTTCAGTCGTACTGTTGTTGGAGATAAAAAAAAGTGCCAATAAGTAAATAAGTACAGCATTGTGAGTGATGTGATCAGTGACATCTCATAACCAATCAGGATATCAGTAATGATAGTGATTTTAAAGTGCGGTGATGAATGAGTAATTAAACCCCTGTGATCTTACACAGCCCTCTATAATAACAGTCGTGTTTTAATTACGATACACTTGGTGCATTAGTTAAAAGATAAATCCCGCTCCGTTACACGGCCTCCGGCTTTAGATTTCTATTCTCTCAGCTATGACAAATTTCAGAGGTTCACAGTTACTCTTTTTAGAAAATGCTGCCGCGCTAATACCTGTGCTGGCTTTTATGATCAGATTACAGCTCATGTAGTCTGGAAAGTGGGTCAGGATGTTATAGAATGAAAAAGGCAGCATGGGATCTGGATGTTCCTCCCACACTTGTTTTCTCTTTTTTGAAGATACCGGGTGTCTTCAGAGGGTGCTGGTGTGAACTCAAAGTCACTGTGCAACTTTAGTGAAACTTCAGAAACCATATGAAAACTTTGATTACGACTCAGATAACATATGCGGTGTAAAGCCATTAATAAGAAAAAAGAAAAGAAATCAAGGCTTCATTGAGAGCCAAATTAACAGCAGAATGCCAGTGTTTAAGTTGTTTCAGTGTGAAAGTGAGATTAGCGCATCTGTCTACCAGTCAATTCATGAATAGCTCTGTTCCTTATGTATTGATTATGATGCTTTTGCATTCTACAGGGTCATCCTGTACCCAAAGAAATTTAAAAAAAAAAAAAACTTAGTGGCATGGTTTCACTTAATTAAGCTGCTATTAAAAAAAAAGAAAAGATATTTGCATATAAACTATGGATCCAATTGCTACATTTAAAAAGGGGAAAGAATCATTTGTGAAAGGAATAAGGTAAGACAAGACAAGAATAGATAAGATTGTTTTTTCATTAAAACAGAGGGAAATTAAGAAACACAAGTGATATGAAGTGCCGTAAATATCTGGCTACCTTTGCTTTGTGGCTTTCTCTCGATTATAGTGGACATTAGAGCGGCACTAATCTGTGGCAATGTGCCAATAAGCACAACATTGATACAGGGCACAGAGCACTGACATAATATTGGCACTAGTGTTGCGAGAATAATGTATTGTAATAAACAGGCTGTAGTTCAGCCCACATTGCCAAAATTAGCAGATTGCTGTGCTCCTCTCTGTGTGAAATGCGCAAACAAGCCTCATTATGTCCACCATATGGTTCAATGTTTGTAATGTAATGCCGCCGCAGTAATTCAGTGGGAAGTTGCTCTCCAAACGCTGCCCAAACCTACTCCTAGCTCCACCTGGACATATGTATATATACCTGGGCAAGGCCAGCTTCGGTCACAATAAGTATTCTACAAGCGCAACAAAAACAGGAGGGCTGACATTATGCCACCTCCCTGAGGGGAGATTAGTGTAAAGAAATTCATAGCCCTACTCAGCAAACTATGAATTACTTGTCAGAGCTCGTCGTGCAGAGCACCGGGGGTATAAGAGGGTTCTGGAATTGAGCCCTGGTGATACACAATTATAGCAGGACAAAGGCATGCAGTGCGGTGACATATTATAGGGAGGAGGAGTGCAGCAGACCAAAGCTTTGGTTACGTGAGGGGCACAGCAGTGCATAAAATTGTGATTATGTTTTTGGTGTGTCGGTAAGCCTTTCAAATGGAATTCACATCAGGGTAGGCTTTGTCTGGTTTGCTCTTTTGCAGAGGGAAAAACAAAAAAACGTCCAATTCATGACGGCTAATAGAAAGCCGTGAGGTCTGTGGCAACAGCATATGATTCAGCGGTGTATCAGCACGTCCGTGCGGTCAGTTCCCAGACTTTCACCACCATTAAAATTGCAAGACTCCCATAAGAAATGCCCCAGAGCAAAACCAGCTTGCACATTAATGCTCTCGTTGAAATGAAACCGCTCAACTTGGCTGCAGGAACTGAAGGCGACGACGGAAATGTTTTTTTTCCATATGATCAACGACAACAAGCTCTATCTGCTCCAGGCTGGCTTATGACTCAACTCAACTTAATTGTGTGTCTTTGTTTTGCAAACATTTCCCTTTCAAGTGGACATGCATGAAAGGATAATTAGCTAGTCTTATTAAGCATGCCTTTTCATCTTTATGACTCATCATCTGTGCGTATGCTGGGACGGGCTCCGTGGCCCGTGACCCTGAACAGGATAAATGTTTTAGACGATGTATGGACTCTCTCTCTCTCTCTCTCTCTCTCTCTCTCTCTCTCTCTCTCTCTC
>NW_022280044.1:2742941-2748312 GCF_004355925.1 Anarrhichthys ocellatus | reverse complement strand
CTCTCTCTCTCTCTCTCTCTCTCTCTCTCTCTCTCTCTCTCTCTCTCACACCTTTATGAGCTGCAAAATAACATCCAAACACTTCATTCCGATCCTGTTTTTCTTGGATGCCTCTCAAACAAAAGCAGTTAACTACTTTAATGTATTTGCTTTAACCCCAATGGCTTTTATTGATGTGGCCCACACTGGAGCTGTGCAGTGGAGTTTAGAGTCGCATACTGTGCTTTGTGTCTTGGCTCCAACTTAAATAAGTGTAAACAGCATAAGAAAGAGAATACAGCGGAGGACATCAAGTGTACTTTTTCAACAAAAAAGGAGAGAATAATAGGCCACATCCTTTGTCGTCGGGGGGGGGGGGGGGTAATGTTAAATTGCTTCCTTCCAAGTTAATAAACATTGTCTTGTTTTTAAAAGATCAAATAAAAAAACAGCCAAAAGGATGGCTGCATAACAAACCTGCGTGGGAAGTCCTGAATGCAAAAACAAAATTATTTAAGACAAAACTAATTCAAGAAAAACAGAAGAGCAGCAAATATTAGGAACATTCCTGTGTACTCATTTTTTGCTCTGCTGTTACTACTAACAAGCCAACTCCTCTGTACCAAAAATAATTCCTGAACATTAAACTTCACGTCTATAAATGTTATGACTGGAAGAGTTTCCCAAAACAGACTGTGATATTTAAACATCCTGAGACAAATGTTTGCCTGAATAAAGGAAATAACAGAGTACGTTGTTGATTGATTGATTGATTGATTGATTGATTGATTGATTCACATGGGCTAGAGACAGGATTAAGGCCAGTGGTAGGATGTAACGGAGTACATTTACTTCATTACTTAACTGCAGGTTGGTTTTATGTTACCTTTACATACTAAAAAAATACAGTATGGATAGTTTTTAAAGCTGATGTATAGTTATGAACTATACCAAACACTTTATCAATTTCAGTGTGAACGTTAATTATTGGACCTGGGAATAGTTTGACAAAAAAATTTAAATAATGAAAAGTGCAAGAAACCAGTGTCTGGGCCACAATGAGGACAGTGCCTATTCTGTATAACATGATAAGCATCTTAAAATAGCTTTACTGTATGCTCAGTTCAATTTTAATTGAATTAAAACATTTTTATTGCATTTATGATTAAATAAAAATATACACTTTGAAAAGTACTGTTAATCGGCAGTGACAAGAATGTACCGGTACTCCAGTTGTTGCACTTAGTCACCAAGTTACTTTTCACATCTGCACAGGGGCGATTGGCGTCAGATTTAATGATGCAAAGTTAAAAGGTATTTCAACGCGATTACCATAATGCAAGATAATTTCCACCAGGTGTAGATTCAATTACATTCTGTTGCATCAGGCCTTGAGGTAAACAGCTTGATTGAATTTCAATGCATCTGTGTGTAGCTAATGGACATGAAAGTGTGTTCGGCAAAGCAAGCAGTTGGTGACCAGACACAGACATATTTTCCCTTATGGGGGGGGTTATGGTTTCAGTCCATAGTGAACCATAGCAATAGCAATGGCCAACATCAGTGTAAACACACAGCTCACGTATATTACTTTTTCTTGCAGACAGTGTCCATTTAGCCGACTGAAAATGTATTTGCTCTGCATTAAGTGTCGATAGAGAAGTAAGGATTGGCTATTAGAGGTGTGTGTGTATTCTCTGACAGGGAAAGGCTAAAAGGCAAAGCCCGGGAGCCAGATGACGTTACATCAAGGGTCAGATAAGAAGACAGTGATGTAATCTGCAGCCGCGCTTGGAGTGACATACATTGATAAAATGTCATCATAATCAGAATGAAAACAAAGCCACTCGAAAGCCCAGCTCCTTGTGGGGGGGGGGGAGCGACGATAAAGTGAATCAATATTTAATTTCACTTGTAAATGGTGTTGCATCTCCTTTGTCAAGGGAATCCCTGTTAGTCTCAACTCATGAATCAAAGCTCAGTTTGAACAAAAGAAAGATGGACAAGAAGTTCGTATGTTCAGGTTTTCGTAAATAGGGGAATTTTGCTGCGTTTCAAATGGGATTCAAAGGGGGGGGTCGTCAGGTTGCCGACACAGACGCACACACTCATCGCGAATGCACTGACGAGACGAGTGAATAGTAACATGGATCCAACAGGGTGACAACTTATTTTAGTCTGAGTAATAGTCTTGTTCATTAGGAATGACGGGGGATCTCCGAAAGGAGCTCAGCAGCATGGAAACGCCATGAAGCAAACATCTCTGCCCCGATTCTCTCTCTCTCTCTCTCTCTCACACTCTCTCACACACACACACACACACACACACACACACACACACACACACACACACACACACACACACACACACACCTGGGCTTAATTTGCAGAAATGGTTATTGCCATTCCAGAAAAAGTAATAAAATGACAAATTGTGATTAAACAGAATAATGTAAGATGAAAATACAGAAGCTCTACAATTATTTATATGAAAATTGGTAACCTGAAAAAATATACTTTATATAGACATACATACACACATATCTGTATCTGCTCAGATCATGTTTAAAGACAAGTTTTAACAGACAGCTGTGTTCTTTCTGGCAGATGTTTTGTGTTTTAAGAAGTCTTCTCCACAAGGTTTTGTTTTAAATTTGAAAAATTAAGAAGTCTGCCATTTATGATGCTGCAGCACATTTTGCCTAATGTGCTTATTACAAAGATTCAACCATAATTTCCCAGTGGTCACCAGCCTTCCAGAGGTCAGGAAAGTCATACCATAGTTTGGATAGCTTTTCTCCGCTTAAAGCTATACAACATACAAACCAATACATTGTGAATAATTTAATAAATTATCAATGCTCAATTATTATGTTGACAATCAAATTAATTATTATGAAATATTATTAATTTTTAAAGTCAGTTTTCATTTCATATTGGCAATTTCCCCCAATGACACTTTAATGTCAGTCACTTGTCATGACAAGGAAGTTGTATTGATTTATTTAATAATGTAATACTTTATTTTTATAGACATCACAATTTTATTCGACTAAATTTCTCATTAAAACCATTTACTAATTGAAGAGGATTTAGGTTCTTTCTGAGAAACACAGCCATCTATTCCTGATCCAAATACTTATAATATAATAATGTATAACCCAGAGAACGTCGAGCACGGCTACAGGGCTGGCAGAGTTCCTTAACTGTGGTTCAAAGCAATGTTAAGTGTGGAATCAAAATCCTTTCTCCTGAGACTAATAGTAGGAAGCACAATAGCATCCTTCTGATCTTTCCTCCGGCATGTTTTCCTCTATACCTCTACTCCTCCATCATCTGACTCATCCGTTGTTTCATTCTCTTGAGAAATTATGCTAATCAGGGCGAGCCAGATATTGTTAAGCATCAGCAGTATCCAGTGAGAGATGAACATTTCTCATTTTCTGCTAATTACGGTCCTGCCTCGCCAAATGGCGGCATACTGACAGGGGAGCATCTCTTTGATTCTGATCCATCATACTGTAGATCACTGCAGCTGTTTGAAGCACTTTTGCCTAAGCAACATTTCCACTCAGGGACAAGTACCTCAGAGTACCTTATTGGAACAATTTTTCCCGAACTTTATTAAGTGCAGAGTAGCCAATGCATAAGTCCTCTAGCATTCACTTTCTTTTTCTTCACGGTAAATATAAAGCTGGACCAGCTGCAGGTTACTGTAGCTTAGCATACAGACTATAGCCTGGCCCTGTCTAACGATGACAGGATTTGCCTACCAGCACCTCTAAAAAGGTCTAAAGCAAAACAATTAAGTGTAAAAGCATATTAAAAGACAGTATTGTTTTATGCTGGATTTCTTTTTACCACTGGTTGTTGAAACTAGTCCCAGCTAAGAAATAGACGGCCACATTACGTACCATAAAGCGTTGAATTGGTGTTATAGCAGAGAGTTCAGTATTTGTGCAAACAAACACGATACAGGTTGTTGCGTAGGGGGCTTTAAAAGAGCTAGGTGGATTTTGTTACCTTTGGAAAGACACAGGATAGCCGTTACCAATCAAGCTAACCCGTTGTGAGCAGTAGCTCCCATACGGTCCAGCCATTAGGAGTGGCCTGGGTTCGAATCCCGGTAAGGGCAGTTGTTGGGAAGCAGCAGCAACTCAGCACAATACAAGTCCAGCATGGCGGCTGTCCCTACCAATCACTATCTGTGTGAATCTGGTGTAGATGGTCAAACAACTTTAAAGACACATGCAGAATATGTACACATATAGAATATCTGAAGGGATGGAAACTAAAAGGACAGTTTAGGCATATGTGCTCAAAGTTTGTGATTGATCATTGCACCATGAGTGCTCTGGCTCTACAGAGGTTCAATGAAGATTTAGACCAGTTTCCAAGTGTCCAAACGCCTTTCTCCACTCTAAAGACCCATCTGACAAATCCATGAAGGCTGAGATGCGCACACAGTTCAATCAATACCCTCCGTTTCTTGGACACTCCAGTCAAGGTCATGCATACAGCAAAGCCTTTAGGTGAGCATAAAAAGATGAGTGCTGGGGCATTGAAATGCATTATGGCAGATAGGAGCTTAAAGTTGTATTTATTTATCAGATATTGGATTGGAATAAATTAACATCATGAATGTCATTTTAATCTCCTATATCATATTGGCTGTCTCCTGCAATATTGTTACACAGCTAGGTGAAGGATGATGTATGAGGGGATAAGGAAAGCTAATCACCGCTAAATAGCACCTCTAGGATTTTGGAAATAGTGAGAAACTCTTTTCTATCCTACACAGCACCGATTGATGCATCAGTAAGCCCTGTTATTAAATCTACAAAGGATATTTGTCTCCATTTCATGGTGGTCACATTTCACAATGTTCAAAGGAAACAATCCGTCTGTGTCCAAAAGGAAGATCATAGCAATTTTCTCCTTAAAATAATGCGTTTCTCCCACCAAAGGGAGAATAACCCATTCTGTTTGTTGCTTTTGGACCGATTCTTTAAAATATGAGATAATCTGTTGTTTTCTTCTTAACTACTGCGTTTTGTCTTGATAGTTATATTTATTTGATCTGTAAGCAATAACCATCAGCATCAAGACTCCTTCCGTGCATTAGTTGGGCACTCTGCAGCCTCACAAGAATTAACCCCCAAAAAAGGACAAAACTCAGACAGACAATTAAACAAAAATGATCGACAATACACAAAACGACACCATGGCACAAGCAACTTATTATAGAATCAACAGTAGAATAAAACATCAACAAAGCTGATAACAAATTGTCATTTGCACGGTGCGTTGCTTGTACTCACTTGTCTGAAAGGCACCCTCCAACTCTTGAGCCCAGTTTAACCAGTCCACTCGGCCTCTCTGGTCCCAGTAT
>NW_022280044.1:2732684-2742931 GCF_004355925.1 Anarrhichthys ocellatus | reverse complement strand
GAAGAGACTTGAGAAATGTAGTGATTTACAATGATGAATACCAAATACACAAAAAACAACTTTATTACAGTAGCGAGAATAAATTACGTTACGTCCACCCCTGTTTGCCTAATTTCTGAAGCACTGACTTCACGATCAGTTTACTACCTGTAATTTTAATCAACACATATTTAAATGAGCAAATAACACACACCCCAGCATTCCCGCTGATGCATGCATTCATCTGTTTTTGCATAACGGGGCTTGTCATCAAAGAATTAGTCCTCGTCGGCCACCGTATGATGACGTGGCTTATGGTGCTGCGTTAAAGCCTATTGGTACGAACTTGCCACAGAGACCCCATCCCCGTTCGCTGTCATTTCTAGCTTATATTCGGTCAGACGTTGTTGTGTTAAACGTTACACAGTTATAAACGGGTAAGCCACCGGACAACTTCACTGGTTCAAGATGAGGCGCGCCGGTTTGGGTAAGAGACAGACGTTGACAGACGAACGTTGATTAACAGCTAGCTTAACGTAAGCTAATGTTGTTAGCATGTGTGAATGAACGTTCGTTGTTGTGAACGGATAAAATAGATAACAAACGGATAAAATGGCTAACTAAATGGTGTGTTAATGATCGTTCTCGTTTTGTTAGGCGAAGGAGGCCCTGGGAATTATGTGGCGAGTGGATACAGTGTGTATGAAGAGGAGAATGAACATCTACAGGAGGGGCTGAGAGCTAAAGTCACCGCTTTGAAAAGTGTAAGTAACTATTGATAAATGTAGTTACATGTTTTTATTATTGGTGAATACAAAACATAGATATGGTTGTTTTAAATGTGATGTTGATGTGTTGTTACTTGATATTTACAGCTGTCTATCGACATTGGAACGGAAGTCAAATACCAGAATACAATGCTGAGTGATATGGCAAGTTTTACTTTCTTTTCTTACTGACTATAAATTAACTTAAATATGAGTGGTAGGAAAGCTATTTAAGATTCTTTACTTAAGTAGATGTACTCATATCTTCTTACAAGTAAATGTCCTGCATTCAAATCATAAGTACAAAAGTATTGGCAAGTATTTATTACGAGTGTTAATTGATTATTGATTAATTAACCTGGAAGCATAATTTTAATGTTACAGCTGGTAGGGTGAGAGATACTTCTACATCCTATGTACTGCTGCGTATTTTAAATTCAATTAATCATATTAGTATAGTTTGTGTTAAAAATCATCAATATAACTGTCAGACGAACAAAGTGGCATAAAGATAACTTTATATACACAATATAATATTTCCCTCTGAAATGTAGTGTGGAATTATCAAAGTGCCTCACAGTTGTACTTGCATATCGCAGTATGAGTAAACTCATTTAAACCCAGGAACTGCTTGTTACAGTATGTGTGTTTCCTGGCCTGCATGGACTTTAAACTTTTTGTCCCACAGGACACAGACTTTGACTCAACAGGCGGCCTGCTAGGTGCTACTATCGGCAGAGTGAAGCAGCTGTCCAGAGGCAGTCAGGCCAAGCTGCTGTGCTACATGCTGCTCTTCTGCCTTTTCGTCTTCTTTGTCCTGTACTGGTTCATGAAGCTGAGGTGATAGGCGGGCCCTGTTGGCCTCCTAACTCCCCTTCATCCACAGTTTGTGTCGTGCTGATGAGCCTCAAAACTAGACCCACGTAATGTTGATCAGGAGAGGCAGGGATGTTTTTGTTTCAAGTGTCTCAGCTTTACATGTACCCACATCTCCAAGTATTTCATGAATAAAAACCCCAAAATTGAGTCATGAAAGAACTCCTACTGATGCTGTGAGATGGAACCCCAAAAAGTGAAATGGGTCTAAGATGATTAATGACCATGTGAAGTAGGATTTGTGTACTGTATATGTATATCTGAAGCAGACACGGACAGTACATGTATGTGCTTGATAGCCCAATTTAGCTGGATGAGAAGATGAGACCTAACATTGAATGTGTAACTGTAGAAGATATTCCCCATTGCTGGACTAAAAGGATTATCTTACTTTATCGAGATACTATGGTGTCAAAAAGCTAAATGCAGTCGGGGGCACATTATGAGAGATGTGATAAGAGTGATTAATTGGCAAATGTGTTGATACAATGTTGTGTTAAAAGTGATTAAGTTATAGAATGCTACTTGAAGCAAATAATCTAGTGTTTTTGCTTTTAAGAATGAATGGATGTATTACAGCAGTTGGCAGCCATTCAAAAATGAATAACTGTTCTTTATTTTATTTTGGTTGTAAAAATGTTTTTTTATGTAAATAAACACATTTTATGCTCTGAATTAACCAGTATGAGTGTGCTACTTACACATATAGAGAATGCATTACAAACATTAAAACAACTGGTATTTTACTCTTTTATAAATTTGTCAATAACAAATAAAACAATAAAATCTTTGCTAGATATTTATTTTACACAAGTCATTTTTGCATACATTACTTGGGGTAAGTATTCCAAAAAAATAGATTTAGTTTTTAAAATGTTTAAATTAACTCATTACAAATAATATAATTCAACTGTAGGCTGTTAACATTGTGTGCTCTTGAAAAACAAGAACACAGGAGCTTCATAGTTCTGTGTGTGAGCTAATCAGACCACATACAGTACAGTTAAAACAATCAAAGGCAAAATACTAGAACAATCTAACTTCCTCGTATATGTCAAGATTCCTTACATATCAGAACTGCACTTAGGTGACTTGTGTTTAGCAATTCATTGGAAACGATTGGCTCATTATCTGCATGCATCAGTCCGTCTGGTTCAGGGGTTTATCAGGGGTTTATGACATCATTTCTTGGGCAGTGTGTCCATGTACTTGCAGATGATTCCCAGCATGACCTCATCGGCCCCTCCACCAATTGACAATAACCTGGAATCTCTGTGGAGAGGAGAAAGTTATTACAACCAGGTGTTTTCTCCGTAACAAGCATCACAATTTCCTTCAAAATTTGAATCACTTGAATAATTGCAGCAATGATTGTTCAACATTGTGTATCGTGAACCCCTTGTTCAGCTGCATTATATGCCCCATCAGTAGGTGTCAGCACAGAGTAAAATAAGAGTCTACAGATTCTGAATCAGTCCAACAGTGCGCAACAGGAGACTGAGACTAATTGCATGTTTCTTCAAGAATTTGTATTACTTGATCACATGCTATGTTCACGTAGAAGCCATCAATCAATGTGATTTAACTTCCTCATGCATCTACCGCAAGCTTCATCAAGCTCCTGCCAACTGGTGGGGTTGCTCTTACCATAGCAATGTTATACCCTCTCAAAAAGCATAGTGGGCTGCCAAATATTCATAGTTGGCTAGCAACGCGCGTTAGTGATGCTATGTCATGGTTTTGTGGACAGACATTTGTTATTTTGGATGAGATAAATAAAAGTGCACAGGGCTGAAAGTAATTGAAAATCATGGAATTTGTTATAAATCACTGTGATGAAGATTATGTTTCAAAACCACATCACTTAACTAAAGACATTCTACTTCAGATACCTTTTCTCTGACCACACTCACCTGTAAAATCTGCTGACCAGCACGTCACTGGTGAAGCCCATTCCTCCCCAATACTGGAGACAGCTGTCGCCCACTTCCCTGGCCAGGCGGCCTGCCTTCAACTTAGCCATGGATGCCAGCTTGGTGACATCATTGCCTTTAACGTACAATGCTGCAGAGAGACAAAACAAAAAAAGGACAGAAGTAGTGACACAAGCATGGACGATTGAAAAATGTCCAGGTGGATAAAAGGGAGTTAAAAAGAATGTAGCGAGGGACACAAAGACAATAACCAAACGTGGTTCAGTTTCAGAGTCACTGGTGGCTGATCAATGCTTCTATTGTAGGAACCCTCCAGAGGAACATGTGTGAGCTGCATGATTTGTCCTGTTTCAGTCTGTAAAGAAGTTTGTTTGTGTGTCTGTGTTTATCTACCTGCACCAAACAGATTCAAAAGCTTAGTTCTGTTTCTGGGCAAGCGAATTGGACCAGCTAGAATGAATTCATTCAAAGCTGCTTGCCACTGGAGTGGTTACAGACACAACGAGTAAATCACAAGACCTTGAACACACAGCGGCCAGATGCACACCCACATACTCGTATCATGAACGCTGCAGTGTAAAGCACACAGGATATATTTTGGAGGAGCAGTTGTATGGGCCAGTTTTCAAGTGGCCAAGCCTGTGGGTTTTGAAGTTCTGCCAGTACACACAGAAACAACAGGAGGTTTGGTAGAGCAGACCAGCCATTAATTGTTTGAACCGCCGTCCCCCCCCCCCCGACCAAATCCAAGTGTCCTTGAGCAAGACAGTTAACTCCCTGACAAAAAATATATTTATGTTCTCTGAGAGGCAAATGAACAAAAATCAATATAATAACAATTAACTAAAATAATTACATGGGGAAACAGAAAAGGCAATGTTAGCGCCCTATAAGAAGGGTAGAATTTAACCCCCGAGTGAAAATCATGCAACTCATCCAGGAGATTCTTGTTGTTTTGGCAATCTAGTTGCAAGCAATTTTGATACTAAAGCTAACAACTACTGTTCTGTCTATAGCCGGTCAAACATATTGTTGTTAACTTATCAGTTAATAATAATCAACCACATTATTCTCCAGCCTGAACGTTGTCCTCTATCTGTTAAACCAACCTGCTGCATTGTACATGGACAAATGACCCACTCAAGGCTAGTTTGGCATTCGCATCATTCTTAGAGAGCTAAGTCAACTGTGGCTTTTGTTACTGAGACCTCAGTCCATTTGGGTGACCGTGGCTTACTGGGTAGAGAGGGTTGTCCGCCAACCGAAAGGTCACCGGTTCGATCCTCGGCTGCACCGTGTCCTGTGTCGAAGTGTCCCTGAGCAAGACACTGAACCCCTAACTGCTCCCCGGGCGCCTGTCATTGGCAGCCCACTGCTCCCTATATATACACAGGGAGCTGTGGGACTAATAAAGGAATGTTTCTTTCTTCTTCTTTCTTCTTTATCTATGGTATTACGTGCCACAAGGAAAGCTGCATTGCATTCATTTGGTAAGACTTTCCTAAAATACTGCACATACAAATCTAAGCATATATTTTCCTGGCCTGGGTTTTAAGGGTATTATGGATATGCAATATCTGAATGTGAAATAACTGTAAAAAAGACACAAACATACACATTCACACAGATGTGCTGTGATGATGCTATAACCACTATACTCATTCTGTGAGCCTCCATGCTCTGAGCCAAAAGCGGAAGACGTTAAGAGGGAACAGAGTCATCCAAATGCAGCCAACACTACCAAATATTAATCTTTCATTTTCGTTATGTAATGCCTGCATATAAAGGGATCCCACCTGTGGAGCGGTGGAGAAGGGAGCGGAGCAGCTCGACCTCCGTCTGCAGCTCAGCCAACCTGAAGTGAACCGACTGGTGGTAGAGGACAGGCTGCTTGAAGATCTTCCTCTGCCGCGTGTACTGGATGGTCTCCTGAATGATGTTGTCCATCATGGTCACGACTAGAGGTGTTACGATAGAGAGACAGAGATGTGACCTTACTACTGCTACTACATGCACACTACTGCATGTCTGTGAGTGCTTGTCATTTGTGTCTCTGATATATGATATGATGCACAGAAATTTATCAGGCCAGACGCATAAGCTTCAGATTTAGTAACAGAATGTTAAGTCCCACTTCTCCTGAACATTTTCTCATAAATTCTGCCAAAGGAAATATTGATGCATGCTTTCTACTCAAAATCAAAAGCAAACAAGTACTTTACAGAACATTAATGGCTTGAACTATGTGACCTGAACTCCCTAATTCTTGGTAACTATAACGGAAATGATACCTTAATACAATAAACTGTGCAATTTACGGTTAAGATCAGTAGGAGCCAGATGAGATGTGGTGAAAGACTGCGTTGGGGGTGAAGGATTACGTGAAAAAAAAAGAAAATAAAGAAAACTAGGAACGATGATGTCCGATTACTGGATATGCTTGGAGGGGGGGGGGTTGGGGGATGACGAACTGTAAGAGAGGCTCACTCACCATTGGCCGCTGCCCAGAGCCTCTCTTCCTGGAACTGAAGCATCTGATAGGTGAAGCCCATGCCTTCCTGGCCGATGATGTTCTTGCAGGGCACACGAACGTCATCGAAGAACACTTCAGCCGTGTCTGATGACCACATACCGAGTTTCTCAATCTTGCGGGCGATGTGCACTCCTCCAGTGGGAAGAGTAGCGAAAGAGAAATTGATGTCATCATGCATCTTGGCAAAGGGATGCGAATAATAACAGATCCTATTGATAGAACGGATGCAGACGCACTAAAGAGGGGGCTTTAGGGTAATATGCTCAAGAAAATGACGTGGGAATGTTGCTGTAAATCATCTGTTTTAGTAGAAGTGAAACACACAGAATGTTAAACTTGAGGGCTGTTTTTAGATTAACTTAAATCCCAGATGATAAATGACAATTACAATGGTGCATTTTCGGCTTAAAGGCAGAAAAAAATAAATAAAATCTTCTGCTATTAAAAGGTAAATCATCCCACAGATAATTAACAGACCTACCTGGCAGGTTCATGGGCAAACAGATGAGGGATTTGTTCCTGTGTGCGGGCCCGTCACTTGTGTTGGCGAGGAGACATATCCAGTCAGCCTGGGTACCATTGGTGGTCCACATCTTTCCCCCGTTGATCACATATTCATCCCCTTTCCTCACTGCCTTGGTCAGGATACCTGAATCGATGTGTGGTGTTTAAATGGGTGGAGAGAGAAAGAGAGAAAATAGGGGAGTTAAATGTTAGGATAAAGGGTTAAATGCAAAGTTTGAACAGATGATTAGTCCAAGAAATACAATTTTGGCTAAAGCTGGTGTATTTAAACACAATACAATACTAATCCAGAAAAAGGAGGCAAAAGGTGGTGAAATCTGATGATGGAGAATGTAGGCCTATATGCAGTGTTTCACATTCATCATGCCACACTTCTCTCCTGAGAGAATATCAGTGCCAGATTGATTGTAAAGCTGCTGCCCAATCATTTCTGCAGCACGAGTTTATTCAAAAATGGTCCTTCTGGAGCTTAAACGGGAAATGATGTGATAATAAATGAGCAGAAGATGATGAAGGAGAGACGTACTTGAGACATCAGAGCCGGCTCCGACTTCACTAACTCCGAGGCAGGCCACTTTGTCCCCCATGATGGAGGGAAGGAGGAACTCTTCCTTGAGCTCAGCTGAACCAAACCTGCACACGTATACAAAGAAAGAAAAGCACGTTTGTAAGTATTAATTAGCAGTTACAAAAGTGACACTAAGGGGAATCCAAGAGCATTTCTTGTTGATTTCCTAGAATTCTTCTACATTTACATTGAATACAAACATGATTGTCAGGCAAGTGTGTGATACAAGTTGGGTAAAACTCTATCACTGTACAGCGCAACTGCAGCAAGAAAAAGCAGGAGATCGTTTGGTGCTTTAAAACCACACTGCCACGTTTGAAGCAATTACAGTTCCAGTGGGACAAAGGAGGGAGTCTTATCCTGAAGCTCCCACGAGATCTTTTCTTTTTTGCTGCTCTCTTAGCACTTAGACCTTGCTGCAATCAAGTGTAGATCCCCTAATTAAGCTCCTGAGACTCCCACTGTCTGTTTCACTGAATTCTGTCTTCTACCACCTGCAGCTGGTTCATAGCAGGTTGATATCACAGAACAAGCCAAGGCCCTACATGGGTGAGAAAAACAATTACTAAATATATTAATACACATACCCTCTCTAGGGAGGGTAACTCTGATAAAGGGATGGACGACAGGCAGTATTTTTTAGCCTAACTTTAATACGACCACTAAGACAGTAAAACAGGGCCTGGACAATAAAGTATCAGGCCAATATATCAGAGGGCTAATATTCTTGGCCTGTCAGAGTTTTATCTTCATCTGCATATGTATAAGTTTGCCAACATTAAAGTCAAATATACTTTACACAGAATATGGTAAAAAGTAGGTAAGATGATACTTTTTATGATACTTTTGCAGCAGTAAGCGTCAGCTTCAGTTGTTTACTATACGCAATGGAGCAGATGGTGCAGCAGAACCGGTTATAATCAATCCTCTGCCTCCAGAGGTGATATCCTTGTAGAAATGTGTTCATTTATTTAGCAGTGGACGGGATTACCAGTAGAAACAGTACACATTCGGTTATAGCATTTGTAGCACAATAAAATTGATTCTAACTGCATCACATTAAATGCAACCAGTGCAACTTACTGCTTGTTAACGAGTGCAGCTGTTAAAATAATCATTGTCCGTATGTAGAGCAATAAAAGTCAGTAAAATATACACAAGCTAGAGATGATTGAAGAAAAGGAGACGGACGGCTCTGCAGAGCTGGACCAAACAATGAAGAATATTTCTGGAACAAAGATGCTTTTGTAAATAGTTTGGACGTTGGGTTCGTTTTTAACAACTCGTACGTCAAACACAATAGAATTATCTGGAGGCTAATTGGGGTGACAATTGTTGCCAGGGGTAGCAATACAGGCAACCTTTTATCACGTCAGAATGAAACCATTCCAGCTCGGTTACAAGTGGCTCTGGTGATGATGTGAAAAGGAACAAAAACACACAGCAGACATTGTCTCCCTCGTCCCTCACTAGTTGTTGTCCTTTTTGATAAAAAGGCAGCGGTGGAGGGAGATTAGTGCAGCAAGCAGAATGTAAATGTACAACCAAAGACAAGTCTCCAACCCAAATTGAAAATCAAAGCTGCACATTTTTGACAAAAGACAAAATATCAGTAGATTTATCAAATATTGCGCATGCTCCATTATGTACCCCTGAATTTGTGGGATTGTACCTGGCCAGCGCAGGAGTAGCCATGTCAGTCTGTACACCGATGGCCATGTGGACGCCTCCACAGCGAATGTTGCCAAGCTCCTCTGAAACTGCTACGCTGTAGCTGAAGTCAAGACCCAAGCCGCCATACTCTGCACAGGACAAAATAATGATAATAATACATTTTATTTGTATAGCGCTTTAAAAAAGGTACTCGAAACACACTCTCCTCTATTTTCTGCTGACAGTTCACGGCGGAACGTTCATTTTACATTGTGTGGATTCTTATTTTCCTTATTTATGACCTTTGAGTCTAGATGTGGACCTTCACTATTCAACTGCAGGAGGAAGCAACAATGGCGTACCAATGAAACCATTGCCGTGCACCCAACCAACCCCGTCTCTCTTCCATCTTCCCTGTCGTCTCTGCGATGGAATCCCTGCCTAATATTCTGAACACACTGGTGTTCACGTATATATAATATTGTGAACTGATCCGTTGGCACCAGAGCAAGAGCTCAATTAATTACAGGATGTATTCATTAATTGTGCCATCTGTGATAATTATGTGTAAAAAGTACTGCCGGTAGTTCTGCAGCGCGATGCAGATACAGGTCACTGACATCTCAGCGTCATCTCATCTGTTCTGCTCAGCATATCAAACTTGATTTTCATCTTTTGAACAACCCATTTAGATGTCTATTTCTTTCATTCTGGCAGTGGAGGTATTTTCCAAGACCTTAGGTCCTTAATGGAGCTGAACGGTGCGTCATAAACCATGTTTAAAAGACCAGCTATCCTCATAAAGAGTCATCTCTTTTTCTTTCCTTTCATCATCAGTCGCACCGTCTATTATGAAATGAATGGGCTTTTCTTTTTCAATAATATACTTAAAGCTAAAGGCAATTTTCTTTCCACTACTCATGGAATGAGCTGGCTAATGTGCTCACTTTTATACTGCGTTCCTATTGAAGTTGTTTGTGTTGAACAAAGACACATTCAGATCCTTTCAAAAATAAATCAATATGAAAATTAAAGTTTTTTTCTACAAAAAATTGGGGCATCATCATCCCATGCATGGTCTAACAAACGTAACATGACAGTTATTCGTTTAGGGCTAATCTCTTAATTCTAATGTCCTGTCAGCCGACAGCAACACGACTGAGCTTTTGTGAAATGGTCGGTGCTCAGTTTCCCCGTGACTAAAAACAGTGCGCCAGTGGCTGGGTGATGGATACTAGCACTGACGGACAATGAACAATTATTAGAGAATTTACCACATGGAGGCTTACAACTCGAGCAAAGTGGTTTAATATCACCCGTCAGACTAGTTATCAAATAATGGAAAGCACAGTCTGGCAGACCGTCAGAGAGAGAGAGAGAGAGAGAGAGAGAGAGAGAGAGAGAGAGAGAGA
>NW_022280044.1:2680184-2732674 GCF_004355925.1 Anarrhichthys ocellatus | reverse complement strand
AGAGAGAGAGAGAGAGAGAGAGAGAGAGAGAGAGAGAGAGAGAGAGAGAGAGAGAGAGAGAGAGAGAGAGAGAGAGAGAGGGGGAGAAAAAGGAAAGAGAGCAAAGTAAAATGGGGACAGAGAAAAAGGGGAGAGATAGAGGGACAAGCAAACAGGGGAGTGGGAAAGCCAAAAATAAGAGGAAACAGGTGCAGCTGTGCAGCGATAAGTCTCTGGAAACCCCGCGGTGGATGATGTGGACCAAGGGAAGCACTGAGGTTTATCCCACTTTAAGCTAAACAGCAGGCCGTCTGGTTGAACAAGCAAGCAGAAGAAAAACAAACACAATTCTGTCACAAATGTCAATTCTATACACGTTTCTGCTGAACACCAGATGGTCCTCAGCGTAGGTTCTCATCAGGTGGAGCTCCGTATGAAGCACATGTTGAAGGATGGAGCTTGAGAGGATTTAAAGGTGCAGCACCAGCAGACACTGGCAACGTCGAAGAGAGTACGCTTTTCTATTCCGTGTGCTCAGCGACACGAGTGCCCTGATGATTAAAAAACACTTCAACACAACATGGGAAAGATGGCCGTCATAATCTTGGATCCGTGACAGTTGTGTAACAATTGTACTATTTCTCAACCCCTGAATGCACGCATCACCATTACAGTGTGATGTACTCTAAAAATCAGAGAAGTGGCTGTGCTAGTAATGTTTCTCAAGAGACAACACAAGCCATTGTAATGCATGCATCATAGTATTACTAAAGTACAAATTGTGAGGAAGGAAACTGAACAACCTGGACACAAATATGTTCAGTTGAATAGAAAACTGTGGAGGCTGCCAGGTTCTATCTATCAGGCAGGAGACAAGAGGCCATTGCCATGGTGTGAACTGCGGATACCTCTCTCTCAGAGTGGAGGAAAACAGGCAGAGAGCCAAGGGTCATCCCTGTCTTCTCCCTCAACGAGGCTGCCTTAGGAAAACTTCCGGTTCCCGTGTTTTGAAGGTAGTAATGCCTTTCCTTGTGCATGGAAAGAGAGTGGAAAATAAGTGTAGTGTTCTTGTCAGCGGATTAAATAAAAAGGGACATGCTGAGCTCCAAAAGATGTCAACAGGAGCGTCAACTTTGTCGCCTTGCATAAATCCATTAAGTGCACTCTCCCCGTACTCACTTTTCCCTGATTGTCCTCGATGCCTACGGAGGAGCACACTTAGTCATTAAAGGCTTAGAAACCTCACCGAAATCAGGTAAAGATGGGCGATAACGTGCAACCGGTCCTCTGCCAGATTCAGAGCAGGGGCGTCGTCTTCCTAACCCCCAAGTCCTGACAGTAGATTTGTTTTACACTATGACGTGTAAAACGTGGCTCTTTTAATGTTTACTGAGAAATCAAAATAAACAAGTAATTTAGTCTTGAATGGAGCATTTTAGAGTTATTTGCCATCAAACGATGAATATTCTGAATTTATTCCCAATTCTAACTATAAAGTGAGATAACTTCACTTATTCCCTGTGCAGTTTACCCGTTCCCTCGCAACAAGACAGAATAATGTTTGAGTCACGGCTGGTGTGATCACATCGCAAGATGCTCTTACGTTTATTCTGAACAGATTATGAAATCTCACAACAGTTGCAGATTTTTTTTATCGTTTTGTAATGCATTTGGCTTTTGAGTTCTTCTCCCATTCCACCGGATGAATCATTTCTATTGCACAGACTCCTGAATCCCCATTCCTGTAACCCAGCCTCTAAATCAATTAACCCAGAGCAGAGTTCTTAGAGAGTCTTCTTCATTAGTCAGCACTGCAGCAAAGCCACGTCTCGTTGAAGACATAGAATACTATGGCAGCTTTGGTTATTCCTCATATTCTTACAAATATTAAGACGAACACAGAAAGAATTATCAGAGGGAGCCAGATTCCAGTGTAGCAACTGAGCATCCATCTTTTTTAATACAGCATAACATTCGTTCATCAGCTTTTACTGCCTAAAGAAATCCTTCTTTTAGAAGAGTTTTAAAGACTAGACCCAATAAGATATACTGCACTGCAATGTGAGCTCAATTTAAATTGCATGCTGAAACATGTCAACCCTGACAGTTGTTTCTATATACTTAACCCAGGTAATCTACCACCTGATAATACAATGTGTCTCCACACAGTCCTCCGCTGCTCCTCCTCCTCTCTAATCCTGCCAACTAATGCTTCAGCCTTGTGTACTCAGCACATTTTAATTCCCTCGCCCTCCCTCTTCTTTGACCTACAGACCTGTAGTGCATCCTCCTCGCAGAGCTCCGTGTTCAACACTATTTGTTGATAGATTTGTTTTTCCAGCATAACAGTGATAATATCACGGCAAGTCCAAGATGAGCAGCGGTGACTTATTTGAGAAATGAATATAGTATAACTGTGATTGTCAAACACTTCCCACAAATCTCTTTATATATTCAGAATGAATCAGACATCACAACCACTCTGTGGTCCGGTACTGTACAGCACGCATCCCGCTCCCTCCTTCATCTCAGCAGTGACACAGCTGGGTACACATCTGGAAATAAGATAAAGTGTAGCAGGCAGCTGTTGTGGGATGATGCTGTGACACCAGCAGCCATCATCACAGTGGGAACATTGCTAAACCAACTGTAATGTATGGCCGTCAAACAGAGAGAGAATATGAATCCAGCTGTGAAAAAGAAATGCCTAATGCTCCTTGAAGCGGAGATGGTCAGGCAGGGATGCATTTTGATCCACCAATCCCTTCAGGAACATTATAACCACAACCTGTGATTCTGAGTAACGTGTTATTCACGTCTGTTCTAGGATTGAAAAATGGTTTCCTTAAAAGCAAGGCCTTGTCAATTCACAGATGTATCATGGGAGTCTTTTTGCAAAGGCAACAGAGACGGCATGTCTCAAAAACACATATCATGAAGACAGGTGATTCATTTGTCATATTTGAATGGATTAACTAAAACTACTGAAATGCCTAAAAATACAAATGGACTAAAGTCTGTGCCTTAAAACACTTCCAGAGCCATTTCATGTCATGTGGATGCCCATTCTGCAAACATAAGCCACACATCTTTGGGTTTTTTTATTAGTTTTATACTCTTGACTTGTCCATTCATGGCATCCAGGTTAATGTATAAAAAGAAAGCAGGTAAAATGTTAAAAGCAGGGCAAATACTCAAAAATGTAAAGTGAATGTTGTCAGCGAGACACAATCGGGCAAAATGAGTTTCCAACCTTGCGAAAGGGGCTCTGAGTTTGGCACTTTGACATGAAGGTTATTATCATTTCCCAGCAGGCTTATTATCTCCTTAAATCCTTTCATTGAAAACAAACATCCTTCAAAATAAAACGGCGTCTGGGTCTCTAAATTAAACAGACCTTTTCCCTAATCGCTCTGCTCCAGATAATGCACAAAAAATGAATAGAGTAGTTAAACCTTCGTAAGTTTTTAGAAACATGTCATTCGTCTCAGATTTAAAAACCACTTACATTTAGGAAATCCTAAATTCCCTTTCAGGGTCTCAGGAGCTGGAACCTGTCCAGCATTCACTGTTAGTCAATTATAGACAAGATACAGGTGGACAAACACCAACTTTCATTATGAGTAACTTCATGTTAAACTCCACAACAACAGGAGTAGTGAACTCCGCACCCAAACGTGTGTTTATGAAAATAAATGCGCTGCTTTTTAACACTCTTACCAACTGGTTTGTTGACTCCTAGAAAGCCGGCACTTCCTAAGATCTTGAAGACTTTATGGGCTGGAAACGTCCCTTCTGCTTCCCACTGGTCCACGTGGGGGTTGATCTCCTGGTCGATGATCTAGAGCACAAACAGAACAGGAGAGAGATACGATATGTTAATGTGTGAATTTTAAGCACATATTACTTTTTTTTTTTTTACCTTATTATGATTCCAACAACAATTGAGAGCCCTGCTTTTCTATTTCCTGTCTCATAACGGACACCAAGGATATATACATTATAAGTGAACACGCACAAGGACTTTTTTACGGGTTTTCTGCTTTGCAGAGCAAGTCTCTACTTAAGTCTATGTAATCTACCTCTAGCAGACAAGGTATTATATATCAATGAATAGAGAGCAGGCTGGAGATATGTAATACGTGGTGAATCTACAATGATGCAAATACAATGACAGCATGCATGGCATGCTAGTTCCTACAGTTACATGTTATCAGTCCCCTGCTGATAACCAAGGCGTGGCTAGTGACATACAATACGACAAGCTGAGGCTCATAAAACAAAGGCACGGGTGGTTTGGCCTCAATCCCATTCTGTGACATTAGGGAGCAGAAAAAAACGGGCTTAAAAAGAGACACTTACAGAATTTAGTGACAATATTTTTAACACAAAACGGTAAAGTTGCCCAATAAAACATTAGTGTTTTGGGATACGTTTTTTTTTTTTTAAAGGGATGACACAGAGACTTTTACACTCGAGGTGTTTGTCAGCTGATAGTCACCAAGTTTGCATCCAACCATTTGAAAGCCAATATTTTAATGACTCAGAGTTTCCTCCACCGTTTTATTCTTGGCAGAGCAGAAAAACCTCTAAAGTAATATTTAGTACAGCATGCAAATATAAAGCTCGGTACTGAAACCCATAATAAAGACATTCCTTCTTGGTTAGCAGCCACTCCATCTATTCAGCCACAAAGCCTGAGACACAACTGGCTGACAATGAAGGATAGCTTTTTATTTGATTTAAGATTAGGACAAAAAGAAATAGAGAAGAATTGAGGTTAACGAATAATTTTCACTATATAGGAGGTGGATGTTGTTAAAGTCACATATCTCTAAACGTACCAGCTGCCTGCTCATTTCTCTCAGAACTAAATATGATAATGAATTCATAAAAGAGGAACAGAGTCTATTCATCCTGTCGCAGAAGTACGAGTGTCTCTCGTCACCACATTCAAGCAGCATTGTGCTTTAACAGTTTATGAGTCATGGCCAAAATGTGTGCAGTGAAGTTGAACGTTGGCGCCGTGATTCATGTCGAGCACCTGGAAGTGGTCCACAGCTGGAGAAGAACTCATCAATCTGTTGGTGCACATTTTGTAGGAACTTGCAGAGAATAGGCTGCCGATATATATATATATATATATAGTGTGGCATATTTGGTTGACAATTCGTTTAACAATTCTGCCCCAAACAGAAGGCTTTCTAAACAGGAAGTGTGAGTGCACGTGATGCAAACAACAGTTTCGTGCTGGTATTAAGTGCTGTGCCTGCCATTTAAATCAAATAAAACCTATAAGCTGTGAATGTCTTTCTAGCTGAATGCTTTTCAGTTCAAATTAAAATGTTCTCCAACTACTGGATTTGCACTTCTTAGCAAAAATATTACACATCTTCAATGGGCCATGGTTTTAACAGAGCCATGACAATGCCCTCCACAATGCGTTTCTCTGCTCAGTACGATAAGCTCTAAATAGTGAGTAAAGCCGAAGAAAAGGGGTATCTCATGGGGCATAAAGAGGAAACATCAAATTCAAGTCTCGTCCGTTGATACGTAATGTTAAGGTAAATGAGCCATAAACGCCATTTGACTATTAGTCCTGTGTGTTTTACCATTCAAACTGTAACAACAAAGTACTGAAGAAGAATCCACAGGTTATTTTTTTCCAGGATTGCAAAAGTGATGCACACTCATCATTTTCCCTTCCAACACACACAAACACCAAACCAGCCAACCACTCGACAAGCCAAGAAAAACGCATCGGCTGAGGAACATCTGAACACGAGGCAGACAGAAAACACGGAAATCATGTTTTTGCTGCTCAAAACAGAAAACAGAAAACAGACACTACGTCCAACATGCTTGGGCCTGAATCTGTTAAAAATCAGGTTTGCTTACATAACGGCCAACACAAGAGCAAGCAGTTAAAAAGCAGGTTCGGGTCCCCTTTAACCTGCAATAAACTCGTCCATGTTCAAGGTTCAGAGGAGGGAAAGGGAGGGATGACGAGCTGCGGGAAAGGGAAATAAAAAGTTCGTTGGGGAGTGATCCTTCATCTCTATTGTGGACTATTTTTGTTGCATACCAGAACAATTTCACATCCCTGAACCGCCCAGTAGTGGAACGGGGTCAAGAAAATCGGGGTCAGGTCTTGCAAAATGTCCAATCTGGGAGTGTTTTCCCCTGGCGCACCACATACAGACTGGGTTTCTAGGTCCAACCAAAAAACGGTTGTGTTAACGTGGGTTTATTTTTCATATATTTATAGAATACAAAGTATTTAATATACTCCATATACTTGGATTCAGAAGTTTACTCACTATACGATATTATCAAGACATTTTGTCAATTAGATGACGAATTCTTACATATATTTTCATGTCATTAATTCGCTAGATTAGCAACAGACGTTCCCAACTGGTTATGTTTTGTATAAACTGCTTCAAAAGTTGAATATGAGAAAATCCATATCATGATATAAAATCCTATATACACCACAATACAAGATAGTGGATACAAATTGCTGACTCCTCCACAGACAGTCAGTCTAGGATACATCACAATGTGTAAGTGAAGAAGAAACTATACTCCTAATGGACTCAAACGTGTGTCAAATCAATGCGTTATAAAGTGTCTACAGTTTCAGAGTTTTGTAGCAGAGGTGAAAAGCTTCTTCAGCCTCTCTCTCACAGAAACACTAATCATGACATCAGCCGGAAAGGCCAAAAGGTTGAACCACCATAAAGCACTGGGGGATCCCAGTCTGGAACCATGGGAGGCTGCACACGAAGAGTCTCTTCCTAGAAATGTTGAGGAAATGCATTTTGGCTCCTTGTCCTCATTAATGGCAGAAGCTGACCACACACACACACACACACACACACACACACACACACACACACACACAGTTTGGTGGTTTGTACATGTGGGAGACAGGAACCTTGACTAATTTCTTTGCATGGGAAGTTGTTTCTCTCATCTATAAATGAGCACCACACCATTGAACGCGCGCACACACACACACACACACACACACCAATCACTACCAGAAAATATAAACATTGGCACAATGAATGTCTGACCTTGGACAGTCACTAAAGGATTTCCTATAACCCCATTTGTGTCCCATCTATAAACACACATCACCCTACAGTGAAGTCCTTTAATAAACCACGCTGCCTCAAGTTCCCTTTCCTGCACTGCCAACATATTGTTCTGCATTTCCTTTTCACCCTTCCCATTATTCCCAGTGCTAGTTTATTTCCAACCTCCTTGCATCCTTTTGAAGGTTTAGTCACAAGACAAGCTTCCCCCCCCCATTTACCGCACCACATCTTTGACTGCTGCCTTAAATTAGCCGCTTGTTAGCTTTGCAGTCTCTGTCTCCAAAATCTAGTTTAGTAATATGTACCCGAAATGAGTCACGCTGATTACAAATACCTGCTTTGAATTTTTTTACGACTATAGTTAGCAGCTGTTGATATTTAGCTTTCAAAAATAAAAGCTCTGCATGTTGGAAATCAGAAAAAAGGTGAGGCACACTGAGTTTAAGTGAACAAACATGGGGAAAGAAAACATATTTCTGAGAGAACAATAAAACTTTAAAACCTACCATTGCTAAAGCAAAGAGCAAATAGTCGGCTGTAAAGCCACTAATATAAATATACTATATATACAGTAATACTGGAGAAATCTGAGTAAATACTAAATGATTAGTCCACCTTGACTTCTCCTCTGAGCTTTTGAGACAAAAATAGCTGATCATCTCTACACCAGAATATTTCCGGGTTATGTTAAGCAATTTCATGGAGAAAAAGACATTCTTAAATCCTTGTGTGTGTGTACTGTACAAAAGAAAGTGGGAATCACTTTTTCCCATGTTACACAATCTGTTTTCCTATACTGCGTATTTTTGAATCTGCCAAACTCAACAAAAAGAGGAAGAACACCAGTTCCCAAATGTACAATATCTGTGTTTTCAAGATAAGGCAGATGAAATTCAGTGCCAAAAATGTGTTTGATACGAACAAACAATATATCTGCTTTGGCTGAACGACATTGGCTAACATCACTGGTTTGATAGGCAGTTCAGCAAACCCCTCTGGCATCAGAGACTTTTCCACACATGAGTTCTGTGTACTGACCTGACCTACAAAAGGGTTAAATATGAAGCTGACTGTAAATGTAGGAGTGTAGGGAGCCTACACAGTCAACACTAGCAAGCTAATACCATTTAGCTAATATTAGTCTCCGAGACACATCTAACATGTGCCATCTAAACATCATACTTTATCTAAAGCGCAGCTGTTAAATGTGTTCTTGTTGCAGTATTGATTTGTGCCGGGACCCCTCTCTCCATTTCTTTCATTATGCTCGCTCACATTTCAAACACAGTTGCTCGGATTAACCACATATTGTGTGCATCCATGGCCTGCAAGTCACACAATAATTCCTGGCACGTACGTATGAATCTGAACTGACAACCAGTGATGTGGACGATCTCAGTGCAAGAGCAGAGATGCGGCACAAGGTTGGCAAAAGGAGGGCTGACATTGATAAAGTGGTGCGTACGAGTGCACGAGATGGGTCATGAGAACACACAACTGTGCAGACTGTGTTCGGTACCATAACCCAGCGTAGCCTCAGGGGGGGCGATCACACCGTCGCTATCAACCGTTTTATGTTTTTCCCTCCTCCTCATTCAACAGCAGAGCAACAGCAAGAGCTCAATGTTTGCATTACATCTCATGAATGTTGATGCATAAACATGAGCCTGCTGATCAGTGGTTCTTTACGGTGAATCACGACGACTACCGAGAGGAAGAACACTCGTTCCCTCTTGATTCTTCCATAAATGCAGTCCTAACAGTGCCGGAGTATCTAGTGTGCAGTCAGACTGATTGATTCCAAAATCATCACGACAATCAGTGGCATCCACCACCCTGGATAGGTTTTTAAATGTATTTATTAATTTACTTATGTTTTCTTGTGGCATGATGCATTTGGGCGGATAATGAGAATATATGGAGTAATTGTACAAGAGCTGTCACTGGCTTTATTTCCACACATTGCAAATCTTTATGTGCAGGTGGTGAAGATGAAGGTGAGGTGACTGGAGAAGGTGTGTGACACTATGGAATAAACCATAAATTAATCAATAAAGTCGAGTGCACTGCAGCGATTTCACTTACAGACTCACGCCTCTCACATTGTACTTCTACAGTCTGGCTTTAATTCACCACCTCATCATCTGCGTCGCCTATTGTCTCCAAAATGTTGGTACGCATGAGTTTGTGTACTTGACATTGTCACGTCAAGTTTGTTTTAATAGATCACAACGTTTTGTGCATACGCAACGCTTATTAATGAGGCCCCAGGTCATGTCTGTGCATCAACATTCATGAGGTGCTTTGCATTGACCAATGCATGGTTGGATGTGGGCGTGTAGGGGGCGGGACGTGACCAGCTGCGCATTTACAGGTTGATTTAGGATTTATAAAATGGCTCACTGGAAGGCTTATGCAAGGTTTTAAAAATGTGATTATGTTTTGACGTACGTGCATTTCCTCCTTTTAACGTACGCAAACATGTAGTATGTATGTTATTACGCACTGTTATATGAACAAGACCAACGCTACATAACAACTTAGTGACCTGTCACCCACTTTCATTATACTGCTCCTCCGCTGCTTCTTACAGGTGCATTAAGTAGAATAACACTGCTGCGTTCAAGCAACACACATAACATTTAAATATCCACCTGTCATAAGCTAACAAAAAGCTAAATTTAGCTTTGTTTTTCAAGTTTGCTGCGATGTTAACGATAGAGATGTCAGCGTTACCTTTCTGAGGGACTCCTTTAATGCAAAGTGCTCTTGTGTGTAGATTAAATGGTCCACCACGGTCTCTGGGGCACTGGGCGGTACGGGTTTAGATGACACGTCATCAGACAACGACCGGACACCAACACATGAGGTGAATTTGTAGAAATTACGACTAATAACCAGCTGGTTTAAACGCAGAGCTCCTCTGGGCAGCGCCATCTTTGTTGACAACTGTTTGTGTGCGCATGCGCGTCCTGTGAACTTTTGTTTTCTCCTGGCATGTAACATTAGCGCCAGTGGGAAATTAAAGATTGAGAGTGTTTGACTTTCTGTTGGCTTGTATGTTTTTGGGGAAATACCGCTGAACAAATAGAAAATAGGTAACCTATTAGTTGTAAAAAAATAAAGCTTCCACCACTTACAGTATTAAAGCGGTTCACAACGTAGAGGCCAGGGCCCTTCAAGGGGTCACGAGATAAATCTGTGGGTTTGCAGAACAGGAGAGAAGGAAAAAAACAATACTTCCTCTACTTCCTCTTTTCTTTTTTCTAATCTGAGATATTTTATTGTGAAATACCAGATAGTTTTATCTCTTCAGACTTCTACAAATAAGTAAAATCACTGAATAATTGATAACTTAAACTATCTGCAAAGCGGAAATCCCACATGCAATGTGTGGGCAAGGGTCACAAATAGACATGTTTTATTCTAAGGGGTCAGAAGGAAAAACGGTTGAAATCATCCGTCTTAAAGATTTATAACAGTTGATTTGCATGATTTTGACCATTTATAGTAAATACAATCTAAAGTTTATTCTATTCCGGGCAAAAAAAGTAAAACTGTGCAGAAAAGGAGGCAAAATTTGCACATTATGGTCCTCTAAAGATGCTACAAAATGTCAGAGGTATCATAAAGATTTATGAGAAAAGGATGTGTGAACTCTTAATATAAAAAATTGAGTTATAAAGATGTATCTGCTTCCTTACTCTGTCTGAAAACTTCCCACAGTGAATGATGGAAACAGGCTGAGTTATAAACAAGCATTTAATGTCAGTTGCTTCAGTGTATGAAACAACACATGGGCCCATTTGCTCAGACTACACACCACATGAGAGAGACGCATTACATAACCCTTTGCCAAATACAACTTTTATTTATTTAGTCTTTTTAAAGAATACGATTATCAGGCTACACATCTGTACAGAAGAAGGGGAATCGTTTACACGGGAACTCATGAGGTTTTATATATTTTTTCTCTATTATGTCTCTCTAGTCTTCTCAGTCTGCAAATCCATGTGATAAGGGGAGGGAGAATGTCATTGGGTGCTAATCTTAGATATGAAAAGCTCCTTGGGTCCAGTCTAGCAGACGACACAGCCACCTTTCTCCTTGAATGGGTTCTTCTCCTCTGAAATGCCTTTGACGAGGGTGTCCTCATCCACTCCAGCCTGAATATAGTCCTTGATTTCCTCACAGCATTTAGATGTCTGAAGTGATCAGACAAAAATGTGTTGAGACACTCTTATCCAGAAATGTATTTCAGTTTGAAATGCTGATTAAATTAATTGTACTGTCTATAAAGTTGACGATTATTATTTGTTGCTTGTCAAGGATAAAAATCTGAAAACTGAAATTATTCACAGGTATCTTTGAAAACAATAAAGACATTGACATGTCCATCACCTCAGTGCAAAAAAAACAACAACAACTTACCAACCACCTCTCAAGTTTGACTTCAATTTTTAGTTGGTTTACTTCCATTAAAGCCTTGTCCTTGTCCGTCAGGTCGTCTACGTTTATGACCGGCATTCTCTGTCAAAAAAGAAAACATTCAGCACGTTTTGATGAATCTTCACCGCCATATGGCATAAAAGGTCGCAAAGTATTCTAGTACACACTCCACAAAACTTAATTAAAGTAATATAAATACTTACGGATGCTTACAGGGAGCAGTCCTTCACCCCCGAAATCCTTCTGAAGAATCGCGGTCCTCTCCCTGAGTCTGGGTTATAAAGTAATCTGCATAAACAATCCTAATCCGTTAACCGGATTAAAACAAGGCCCCACTGTATGATCAAGACATTACCTGAAGTATGTTATCAAACAGGACGGTGAATCACACAGGTGTCTGTTTGGCTTCTTTAGAATTATATTTAAAACAAGAAACTGTAGTGCTGATTAAATGCAATGGATTCGGGCTGTTTTGACTCTGCTTTTCCTCATATTCAGAAATGGGTTAAGGGGTGGTGCTTCATGTGTCAGGTCACTTTGATAAGACGGCTAATCTGTATTTATAGCCTCCACCTGTCAAGATGGAGACGCATCATTATTCTTAACATGACTGCACTGCAGTTTTCCAACAGAATAATTAACACTAGATGGAACAAACCAGATATGTGTAACCAAAGCTACATTGTATTGTGCAATATATACTTAAATTGAATGCTGCTTTTTAGTCTGAGGAATGGGGACCTTGAGTGTTTGTGCAAAACATTACTGTTTCCTTGAAACACTCTGGGTGGCTGCTGCAATTATTAAGCAAAACAAAAGATAACATCGACTACAAGGCTGGAAACTAGGCAACAGTGCTTTGAGGCTTTGAGTGAAAGTGTGTGTGTGTGTGTGTGTGTGTGTGTGTCAGATCCAGTTAGACAGGTGTGTGATGGGATCTTGGCAGGATGGCTCATGCACCATCACCATCATAAGTGACCAAACGTGACCATTGAAGACATTGGGAATTCAACTTCCTCCTTTGTTATTTCAGTTGCGTTGAATATGGCTTTAGTCACCACAAACACACGCAACAAACGCGATATTACAACGTCAAAACGAGCCTCTCTGATGTCAATCATGAATTAATCACCATGCACTCTAATCTGGTTTCGCTGTAGTTTGAAAATGAGTCATTAGATCCCCGCCCCTAAAGTTCCCCATGGGAAAGACTTCACTCAACTATAAAAGTGGATGTGGCTGCCATGGTCGGCAAAGCGGAAAAGACTGCAGTTGAAGCAAAAGTTTAACAATGGAGTTTTGCACATTAGCGCTGTTTACACTTTTCTCCTCGGTTTACAACGTGTTGGCGCTGTCACCTAAAGGTAGATCTGTCAGCAACTTCTCTCGTTTCTTCAGTATTTTACCGAACTTTAAAAAACAAAAAAAAAACACTTGATAGTCCTCTTGTTGTTGGCCATCATATGACCTCCTGCGTGAGACATGCTGCCGTAACAGATCGCCAGTCTGGCGGCTGTCACGCGCAGCGATGCGTAAAGCTTAGTTTGGTGTTTCAGTGACAATGTTTTTTGCTGCTTTCAGGCGCGTGTCTCCTTCAAGTGGACGAGGGACCTTGCAAAGGAGAAATTGAGAGATACTACTACAATACTATCACCCAAAAGTGCGAGCTTTTCTACTACGGAGGCTGCCAAGGGAATGCCAATAACTTCAGGAGTTATCAGGAGTGCCATAAATCATGTTTCAGAATCCCAAGTAAGTCCTCTCTGTGCTGAGCATACACTTAAGATGATGGTGAACTTGCACACCTCAGACAGCTATTATAAGTGTACTGTGTGTAGTTTACCCTTTTTGACTTTTTTAAAAAGAAAAATATCCTGAATATTAAAAGGTATTTTGAAATGTGTTTGTACTTTCATGCTGCCTATTGTTTTATTTGAATAATTAACTAACTCAAGACTTGTTGCTCAACATCTTCAACCACACTAGTGTTGCCTATAACCTTCAAAGGTGTCTTTATTAGGTTTTCCAAAGCACAACAAGTCAGAAAAAAACAGGCTTGGCATGGTTGCTTCACTTTCTATATTTGATAAAGGCTTACCTTGACTACTAAGAAAGACATAAATGTATATTTTAATCTAGATTCTAGTTAAAGTTATTGTGCAATAGTTGCACAAACACTTGAGGATGCCACATGATCTAATCCCAAACTCACATTTTGTCATTCTGCCCCCCGCAGAGGTTCCCCAGATCTGCAGGTTTCCTAAAGTGGAGGGACCCTGCCGCGCCCTCTTTCGCAGCTACTTCTTCAACATGACCACCATGCAGTGTGAGTCCTTTTCCTACGGTGGCTGCCAGGGCAATTCCAATCGCTTCCGAGACCTCACCGCTTGTAAGGAGTACTGCAGTCCACGAAAAAGTGAGTACAAACTTATTTACTTTGAGGTGCTGCCTCTGAAGTAATCCCGAAGTGATGCTCACTGGCATCTCTGCATGCGTGGACGACATGGTGATGAACACTGAGATACCGGAGATGATTTCATTCTAAAAGTAAAGATTTATTTTGTTAAGAATGAAGGAACAAACAAGCGATCCGTGTGAAATTTAGGGGCACTTCTGAGAAATAACTTAATACATTCGGTACTTGTGAAAAGAGTGTCTCATCATGCCTTTGTGAGAAAGCACGATGGATAAAGATATTCCAGACATAATAAAATGGTTAAAACAATGAATTTACTTTTTGGGAAAAGCAATCAAAAACTCTGATGGTATACTCTTCTTGGAAGATGATGACTGGGCTTTGCGTCTCATTTCACAGCTGTTCCTATGCTCTGCCTGGACCCTCTGGACAAAGGGAGGTGCTCAGCCTCCATTCCTCGGTATTACTACAACACAGCCAGCAAGATGTGCGAGGAGTTCAGCTATTCAGGCTGCGGAGGGAGCAGCAACAATTTTGTCTCGAGGAAGAACTGCATGAACGTGTGTGTTACAGGTGTGTGAGAAAAGCTCACCGTCCACAATAACGGGAGAGGATCATTTGAGTGGAATTTGCAGACTTGACTCAGTAATGACGGTGTTTGGATCGCCAGTTAGAGCCACTTGTTGGTTTGAATTTTGAGAGAGGTTAGAAAGTCAGAGATTAATAATAATGCTCTGCTGATTTCATTGTCAGAGGAAGGGAAATCTGACTGGAAAGTTATATTTGCTTTATAATGAGTATAGAAGTATAGGCATTATAAATAAAGGTTATACTAATCAGTTTTTAAACACGTATTTTTTGTTCCAGGAGGGAAGAAACACACAGGCCAAGGCAAAGGTCGGCGCATGAGACGGAATAGATATAATCGGATCACTTTCTTGCAGGCGTAGACGTCTGACACTCGGGGATTCTCACTTGAACAAGGCCTTGGAGGAAACTTACCAAACTGACTGTTTTATGCCAAAATACTGTTTTATGCCAAAATGTTGACCAGCTCTTCTTTGTTGTTACTAGAAGAGTCATACTAGCACATACACACATTTCCACTGTATTGTTGTTTTGTAATGCTTTATGAGCTACTATAAATGTGATTTCAATGAAGTTTGTTACTACACTAATGTTCCTGATTGTGTATTTTGATACTGTATGTGTGTAATATGTGTTTTATAAGCAATACAACCATTTTTATCCGCCTAACTATTATATAAGCACATTTATTTTGATAAAAATATACAGAATTGTATAAAGTATCCTGCCGTTTTTTTCAAACTTTCATGGTGCTGATAGTATTACTTGAATAATTCATTTAAAATGCATTGCTTCAAATGTCTTCATCCACAGCAGTGCTATAACCTTCAAGGGTGTCTATTTGTTTTACCAAAGAAAAACAAAACAGGCTTGACTGGTTCCTTTATTTTCTCACAGTCACTTTCACTTATCGCTAGGCCTCCTTCATTCCTTACTAATGCTGCTGTCTTCCCTCCTTATCTGGTAATACTTTGTAAGGCACTCGAGCCTGTCTGGGTCGCCTCTGCATAGCCTTGAATCAGGAAGGAAGCAATCACGCGGCGGTGGCAGGTTCATTAGAGCGTTTCTGCATGTTTAGAGGAGAGGAAACTGCAGCATTACAAAAATTGAATCATAAGCCTCCAATGTCTTCAACGAATTAAAATTATATTAAAATGCACTCAATTATAAGTACTAACGGGAATGGATCCATGCACAAAACATGGTAAGCTAATGAATGCATATATATTTTCTCCCAAGCTCAATTATTAACTAAGATTTTCCCTTTTCTCTGATCAATGATACCAGTTTTCACAGATGATATACTTCATGTAACACAGGAGAAATCAATTTGCTCTGTAACGCCATTAAAGTAAAGATGCTGTTAATTCAAAGTATTCCGTGGTTCAAGAATATCCCAACAGTCCTAAATCTCTGCTTTGTTCCACCTCCTATAATAGAATAGCTGAAGCGCTGTGTGATTTTTCAGACAATAAATATTTATGGAAGATATCAAAGTAAACTGCTCACCCGTCTGGCTTGGGTATAAATAGCAATAAAGGTTAGGCTAGGCCCTTGGCTATTAAGAGCTCAAACTAAATCATACTGGATAGCGCTATGAGAGAGGATGTCATCCAAACCGTCTGCACTCAGCTTCTCAAAAGCAACATAATCCTGAAAATCATCACTACTGCTGGTTTTTGGGGAACTGAAAAGAAGCTTTATTATTGACTTATTGCTCTTTAAGGTAAACTCTTCATCCTAATAACGTTTAAAATACAAGTTAAAGCATTTTAAACGGTGAAGAAATCACATCCGGTTCAAGTCAGTAGTGGTTCATGAAAATGAAGCATGATGCAGTACAGCTTCTTTCTTTCTTTTTTAAGATATGAGCTATTTTTCTGTTGCGGATGATACTTAAACTGACCATTATGATGACAAATCTTTTCTTTGAGTTCAATTACACCTTGAAGCAACATATTCTTACGCTATATTTTAATTACCAAAAGACATGACAAACGTGTGAGATGGTACAGAAGGACACGGCTGGTTAACTTTTAATCATAACAAGGCTCTGTCTTGGACTATTAATTGGTGGCAATATAATACTGAGTGTAAAAGATCTGATGTATTCCAGAGGGCTTGAGATGAATCAATCCTGCTCTGGTTATTTCATTAGCTGCAGTGCATTAGGCATTGTCATTTTGTCTCAATGGTGATTAATGGACGTTTACAAAGAAGCATACTTCGCATTTAAAATGACAATAATTCCATTTTGTATGCTTTGACCTTTTGTCAGATGGTAACATTGTTTTGTATTTGTGATGTAGTTGTTATCAAAGTAAAACACTGACTTTAAAGTGCATAATGTCAAATTTTTTTCTGTATTATTTTTTAATGTTAAGTACTAAATACTTACTGGAGATGAAGCACCGGTATGCTAATTTAACATTCAACATTATACCAAATGACTGCTTCTCAAATGCCTCAGCATACAGATGGTGTGAGGTGCGCCCCCTGGTGGCAGATTCACATCTAACAACAAGTAAAAAAGGCAACTTTGATACTTCTATAGAGTACAAGTGTTAATATCCTCTATTTAAAAAACAAACACAGAAACAAGGTTATTGTCAAACCTGGCAGTAAATTAGCTAGTTTATTCACTGCTTTAATTAAAGTAGAATACTGCAGATACAACAGATTTTGCAGCCACCTGTAGTCACTCTGCACTTCGGACTATTGGAGCAACCCACGCAACGCAGCTCAGGTGTTGACTCAGCAGCATGCATTCGACCACAATCTGTTTGTGGGTGGATCTGGTTTGCTGAATTGAGCTCTGCCTTCAGAGTTTTTCTCACATCATGGGAGCATAAAAATCTCCGGGTGGAGATCCAGCTACATGGTATACAAGTTTCCTCTCTCCTTTTTTGGGCTCAGAACCAACTCATCTTGTGTTTCTCATCTTAGAAAACGTAAAAGGGAAGGTGGTCAAGCAGTAATTGAATATTTTAAATAAAGTTCCTCGGATGGAAAACAACAACCAAATCTGATATGGTATTGTTTTTGTTTAGACAAATCAATCTTGTCCAATGTGCCAGTGTCCTCAATGCCAGAAACAGGAAATCCATTATAGCTTTTTGTGATATAATCAGCAAACAAAGCAGCCCCGTCTTAAGATTGATGGGTAAATGTGTTATTGCTCTTGAAAACTTCCAAATATAACACAATGTGAGAATAATGTTTGTAAATGTCGGTGCTGAATGAAAACAAACCTCATTAGGTGTAAATGTTCACAATGTTTCTTAAAAATGAAATTATGGCAAAACAAAATTCACAGTATTTGTCTGTTTCATCGAACAGAAGTACGTTTTTCTGTTAATAATTTCTTTCCCTGTTAGATTTATATTACAATACGTACTCAGCTGCATTAAATCACAGCAGTAGACAGAAAGTGTGTTAGAAGACGTAAATTGAACTCTGGCTGCAGGAGAAACATTCTGCGTGCAAATTGAGGTGAATTTATATTTTAACATTCCTTTCTTATCCGTCAGAGTTTGGTCTTTTTAAACTGTAGACCAAACATGTCATGGCCTAACATGGCATCCGTTTCCCCAACATCCATCACCCTCCGTATGGAACATCTCAGACCACCGCCTTTTCCCCTAAGATTGATTGATGCATCTGATGATGTGAATCCGGGCTGTTCTTCACAGTCCATCTGGCTGCCAAACACACGTAGCTGTGACAGCTCCATACTTCTGCTTCTGAGATGTTTAGGAAGCCTTCACGCACCGATTATGATTTGCAGAGTAATGCACACAGAAAGAGATGAATTTGTCAATGTGAGTGTTGCTTGTTCACGTGCATGCGGAGGTTTACTAATAGTCATTTCCCTACCTTCAAAAGTCCTAATGTAATTTCACCCTGCCTTGGCTCCCGTAGTGGTGCGGTAATTGACTTTTGGAGGTGAATATAGATTTCTACAGTCTCTGTGACAGACTATTTTGTAACCTATTGTATGAGTTGGACATTTTGTTCGAAGAAAATATTGACCAAATCCTACCCTCTGTCCACAGGTCTTTGCTGTAACAACCTACTGTGCTTTTGTTGTTTGACAATACTATCGCATCACAGCAGATGACTCATAGCTGCAGATAAATATACTGCTTTCGCTCTCCTGCAAATGTGCCAGAATCCTTTTCCATCAAGGGTGGGATAATTAAAAGTGATCTGAGCAGAACAAACATATACAGATTCCTCTTTTTCCCTAAACCAGATCTTTTTTTTTCTTCCTGCACAGTTAATAAGCGCTGAAATAAAAATAAATATTTGAATTTGAGCAGGAGCCTCTTCCTCTTCTTCTGCACCTGTAAGCTTCAATATCCAGCTTCCCAGCTACATCATGCTCCCGTTCAGCAGTTCTCAGAATGTGCACCGTGGCACATTGGCACAATTGGGGTTTCATGGCTTAATAATGGGTTTTTAATACATATCAGTCTATATTTAAAGAAAGCTGACCCAACGCATGCTGCCCACGTTGAACAGGAGAGCTGAACATTCCTGAATACGCATGTTGTATGCAAACTGGAGGTGAAGAACAATCTGTCTATTGTGAAACCTGCTGCAAACTCAACTGGATATATTTTTGCTGAATGGTCAAGGATATGAGCTTACAGTACTTGTTGCATTACGATGTGTAAGAGTAATATGAACCAACTGGTCACACTGCTAAGACAATAACTTTGATATTTTACAAAGTCCCACTATATGTTCAGCAGCTATAGTCACTTTGTCTGTCTGCTGTTTGGTGCTGGGCAGGTTTACAGTGTACAGTGGGTTAATGAGAGGCTGTTTTTTGTTGTTGATGTTGTTGTTAATATGTTGTTTCAAACATATTACCCTGCAATTGAAATGCAAAAGTGGCACAGCTAAATCTCTCAGCAAAGACTAAAATGATTATGTCACATATAGAGACAAATTGTGGCGCTGCTCCATATAGAAACATAAGAGGACAGGAACCGCAGAGCTTTTACTGAGACATGGGCACATTTCCTGATTCACTGCTGGAAGCCTAAAAGCAGACATTTGTGATTGAAATGTCACCGCAAACACTCAGAGAGCCCACAGAGTCAGTCAATAATTCAACTCCTGATGACATCACCCATTTATTCATCATCCAATAAACAGCGTGTTGGTTCACAGTGGGGTTTGTTTCTCTTTGACGCTCTATAATCAGTGTAGAAATGGGAAACAATCCTAGAAAAGAAACTGCATCACGATCTCTCTTTTATTGAGATTAAATAGAACCACTGTCTTTCATCTGCAGGGCTAACAATCATTCCAGCCTCATTTGTTGTTCCTAAATTCTCCAAGATAAAATAAATAAAATCACATTCCTTCATGCCAGAATGTGCTGCAATGACGTCCTATTAACTCTAGACTGTGCACAGACACATCCAACACTGGCACCAAACTCGCATGGCCCTTTTCTCCGACATCATTATGCTCTAGTTTCACAACACAGGCACCCCTCCAGCTCCATTTTCCTCATTCACCTTCCATCGCCACCGCAACTGACCATAAAGAGGGGATTCAGCGAGGACGACATGCTTTTTAGTGGAAGTGTCCTCTGACCGCAACACCATCTGCAGCACAACTTCAAATGTGACCATTCAAAGTGGGTGGACTCACGATACGACTGTTCGGAATTCATTTTAACGAGGTGTGAATAATCTGTCACAATCAAAAAAATGAATCGATTCTCTTTCCCTGCCCAGAAATCAGTGCTGCTGGAAAATCACGTTCTTCATTATATAGCGTGATTTAGGGTTAATTTAATTAACTTGTGTGTGCAGACGTGCATGTCAAATGTAGCTGACACGGTCAGTGTTGTTTTCAGCTTGAGAAGATGACTAACATGTCTAAGTAGATTGTGTTTGTCCACTCCTCTCCTCCTCCCCCGTGGATGTTCTGTCTTTTCTGCTGGTTTGTTTGCAGATCTCCTGGCTTTAACGTCTTTCACTGCTATAATGTCTTGTGAGTATGCAGCAACATGTACTGTCCTGTCTGTCTGTCTGTCTGTGAGAGAGAGAGAGAGAGAGAGAGAGAGAGAGAGAGAGAGAGAGAGAGAGTGTGTGTATGTGAGGTGAGGACAATATGTAATGGCGAGAACTGCAGACAAACAGCTGATAATTAAGTGTAAAGTGAAGGTTGAGCAACAAACAAGACAACAATGTTTTGCTACTCCTAAAGGTGTGTTCTTTATACACAACCAGCTAGATGGCAGGTTTCACCTAGGCATCAAATTACCAGGGAAAAAAATAAAAAATAAAATTACGAAGGAAATAACCTGCTCGGTGAGTGCCTTGTGCTCTCGATTTTTTTTTCCATTTGCCTTCATACAACACACCTTTAAAAATAAACAAAAAACAAATCAACAATAATATCCCTACTTCAAGACTAAATTACATACGAAATAAAGACCCCATAAAGATGATAATTGGCATCAACAGTCAGTTGTCCAGTGGAAATCTCAGTCTGAAGCTTCGCTAAATAAATGATGAGCGTGGGTGTTTGATTACCATGCTAATTTGAGTAAAGCATAATGAGGTCTTGTTTAACCTCAGTTATCAATTATTGCCACAGCATTTAAGAAACACTTTGCTGTGTTTCCATCTTACATGAATTATATCACTGTGATTTTGGAGGGACCACTGCTGATTATCATTCCACTACAAAGTAGATCTTTAGACATTCATCATCTTGTTTAGAGTTACTCTTTGGTTGAGGTCAATCCTTCCCCACTTGAAAACACACATTGACACGAAACGGATCTGCAGAAGAGGGAAGGTTTTTCTGTGCTCACCTTAAAGGTGCTAAAAAATATTTTAAGCAAAAAAAAAAAAAAAGGTTATGTTGACATTCACTGTTACTCACCAATAATTAAGCATTATGTGCTTCATTGTGGTCTAACACATGTGTTGTCCTTACCCATAAAACATTTGCAAAGCTGAGTGTTTAACTACTTCAGATTGTTTACATCCCTGATTACTAGCTTGCAGCCGTCTTCCTCCATGTCTTTGCTGGTGCTTTTGCAGCACGTCTTGTCGTGTTACCGCCACCTGGTGATCAGTGGAAAGTGTGATGCCATAGGTAGGCCTGTGAAACAGCTCCATAGCGCTACTAGAGGTCTGGAACTCCACAGGGAGCCTTTAAAATACAATAAAGAGCATGATTTTGTGACATCACAACTGGAAGCCGGTCACAACTTCAACAAGTGTGATGTGGAGAATTAACTTTTCAGTGAAGTGGGAGACATCTTGCGTCCAGCAGTTAAAATTCTAAAACGCAAAATATTCACGTTTTTGCGTTTTTTTCATCCTTTCAATGAGCGAAAAGGATTGAATGCAATACGAAATGTGTTACACTTCAAGCATATTATTTTATTTGATTGAAAACATTAACATCTTTAAGGATATCTACAGAGAGTATATGACACAATCGAACATTAATCATTTTATTAGAAAAATATTAGAAAATCTGTTTGATAAACAAACAATTTATTATGCGATTTGTCACAAATCCTGTGGCCGCTACTTATATTAGTGGTATATATATATTAGTTAAGATATTTATAAAATGAAAAAATATGGTAATCAAAACAAAGAGGTCACTTTAAAGTCACTCATGACTTTCACATAAAAACACAGTTGTATATACATTTTAAACGTGCTGTTTGTTTCAATGCCGCTGTCCAAACGGAGCGCGCACAAGCTGTGTGTGTGTCTGATACACACAAACAGAGATAAGGCGAGGAGGAGCTCCACCACCTCAGGCTCGTCCGTGTGAACGGGAGGCAGTTAGACGCACTTGGATTACCGGGCAGTCAACTGTCACCGCTCATAACGGCTACAGACCGGCGCCCTGCCCAGCGCTCCTCTCCCGCGCGCATCGCCGGTCATTAATTCATCTCATAAAAAGGCAGACGCCTGGGTAAAGCCGCGTCAGTATGAGCATTTGATTGCTTTTTATTCTGGGTTTTATCTCCGTGGATGCAAAAAAAAAAAGTTTTTATTGACGCTGCGTTAAATAGGAGCGCACAAGCTGCGAGTCAGTCTCCGAGGACGGACACCACCGGGCTTCTCTGAACCTCATCAGCATCACTGTCACTGCGGCTGCTGTTTCTAAAATCTGTTGAAGTAAGGTAAGTCACTGCGGTGTTCCTTCTTAACTTCTTTAAGTCACTGCTGGTGCAAAGATTAGTCAGCTATCAGGGAGGTCGCATTTGCAGCGTGTCTGTCAGCACCATGAATCCCAATTTTCTTGATTGTGTGTCACATTTTTAGGACTGATAGAGGATAATAAGAACGTTATGATCGTGACTGTTGACGCAATGTGAGTTGGATTTTCATTTTCCTGTGTTCATGCTGTAAATGGATTATTTTTATGTCGCCCGTAGAAGAGGTGTTTTAAATCTAAACCCCAGTTTAGCTCAAGATTATTTTTAGGCAAGAGAGAAAATGCAAAATGTGACTCATACTCATGTGCACATTTGTCTATGATGCATTATTTATATGGCTGAACAAAAAAACAAGTAAAGGCTGAGAAAAGATTTAGAATTGCATGGGTGCATGCATTATACACACAGCAAAGCGTATTCAGTGGTTGTGGGCTTCTCCTGGAGGAATACTGGGATGCAATGCAGTGATCCACTGTGTATTTAAAATACACTTGTGCTCAGGAATACCAAACACAACTTGTGCAGGTTGAATACATCTTGGTGAATCAATGCAAATGTATAGATGTTTAACGGTGGAAAACAAACTACCCACATAGCTTGGCTTCTTCTAAACGTGTGCTCCACCAAAGAGATGCGAAGGGCTGTGTTACGGATGAATCCTTTACGTCACACACACACATATGCTACACACACTCACGACTTACATTTCGACACACAGTAGGCTACACACACACACGCACGCACGCACGCACGCACACGCACACACACACACACACACGGTTGTGTTGTATCCATACAGGCTTCTTCTTCAAAGAAAGTAACAGAACTAACATGGAAAGACATCTATTAAATATGAATTGTACAAGCTGACGAACACATTAAAACACACAAACAAATGATCAATCACGCAGCACACAATGCACAAAGGTATGACACAGATTAAAGGTCAATGCAACCTTTCTGCACTCCCTGTATTAATCATAATGGCACACTTAAAGGACACGGCATCAGTGTAGAGGGTGAGGCTAAAGCTGCTTCTTGCTTCACTCTCAGAAAGAACTGTTGACTGTTGAGTTATATTTTCACGAGCCAAATCCACCCTGGACGTCCTCTCTCTTCTCCTCTCCGTGAGAATTTTTGACACCACTTTGAAACCACCCTCATGCATTCACCCTCATATTGATTATATCAGCTAATTTGTGGAAAAGGGGGAAAATAAGCATTCCTTCATGGACCCAACGGCCCCCGCAAGCTGGAAACCAAATAAGCCAAAATCATGGACAAATGCTGCGTGCTTCAGTTCAGTCTCCAGTTGTGGCAGAAAAGATGAAGTGCCTTGCAGACGTCTGTGGCTAAATTGGGATTCTTCTTTTGGGGATTCCTTTGCGTTTAGGTAACCGTGTTTAGAGTAATGGCGTGTGTCATCTGGCGGTTTATTAGAGGCAATAGTGAGTGAAGCTGATTTGACTGCGAGGAAGAAGAGCTTCCCAGCACACGCTGATATACACGTACTGTGCAATACAGACGAAGACAAGAATAGCAACAGACACAGCGAGGCTGTCAAAGAAAGAGAGAGACAGAAACGGCACGGAATGAGATGGAGAGCAATGATGAGATACGTGCAGACAGACAGGCTGAGATATGTGCAGAGAGCCCTGCAGTGAGTTGGGCTGTTGGCATCGTGTCTGGCTGCTTTCTGAGTCCCAGAGATAAGTTAGTCGTTAATCATCCCGCATGCTGTCGGTCGGTCTGTCTGGTCAGAGAAGGCTGAGCGGGCAAGCCAGCAAGCTGCACATTTGCTCCACGTTTGAAGGGAGCGAGAAGTCAGAGAGGTTTGCATGAAAGGATGAAAAAAGAAGGAAAGACAGGCCTGTGGAAGGACTTAAAAAAATATCTGCGTTAGATATCAATGGTCTCCAAGTGTTTGAGGCACAGCTTTTTAAAGCTTTACGCCCCAAATGAAAAAAGAAATGGATGTGGGGGAGATGCAGACCTATGCAGCGTTTTTGTTCTTTATTTATCTTATTTGGGGTTTTGGACGACAATACTCTTGTGCTTATGTGGCACTGAGGACAATTGCCACACGGCCACAAACACTAGCACGCATAGCTTCTGTCTCCTTCCCTGTCGCACACACACACGCACACACACACACACACACACACACACACACACAGACCCATCACTCATTCAGCAGACTAACCACTGCTTGTTCTTATTCCTCAATATTAATCAAACTAATGCTTCATGTTTTATTCATAGGTACATGCAATGACCCTTATTGTCACAGTTTCTGTCTGCCTGGGCTTCGTAATTGTCGTGTTCATTCACAAGACACTCCATTTGCATTGTAGGACTAACAGTGATACTTATCCTGCTGTGTGATGCTCTAAGAATCATGTGAATTAACATGATTGTGGCCCGGAGTTGCCAATGTGCGAAAGCCCTGTCCTTTGACCCCCAGCTGTCTTACGCTTGTCGGATGATGTGAACAATTTTGCTGTCACAGAATTAACTACTTACATTGGCTGTGTTGCAAACCTTGAAAGAGAGGAAACTGCATAATTTGGACTAACGTTGAAATGTCACACATTGGGTTTCCCATGCTAGCAGGCCATTCATCCGGCTCAGACAGATTTTTTCATTTTTCATTCTTTTCCATTACATAATACATAGGACTGTGATGTCAGAGCCAGAGGTCAGCCTTTACTTCTTCATTTCATGCTACTAAAGACATACAGCAGCAGCGCACAGCTGGATCTGTGTAAAATGATAAGGACATTTAAAGAGTAGCAAGATATACTCAAGATGACTTCGCTGAAACTATTGAGCAAGCTGGACTGGTTATAGGGTGCGATTAAAGTTAAGTGTTACAATATGTGCGGCACAGCTGGAGACGTTCTGTACAACTCTGTCGATATTTCATGTTTGGATCTCTGCGTGACTCAGATATGAACCAGGCAAATGCTCCTGCTCATGATTTTCCACGAAGACAAGGGGGATCCAGTGTGGTAAAATTGGATTTCACAGTCATCTGTTGCAGTTATCTCTGCCCCGCGAAGCTGTTTACCAAGTGCAAGTTGGACGAGCAGTTGTAGAGCAATAGAAACTTGCAACATTTTATTTGTGACTGAACTCACCGAGGACTCCAGGACAGAGACACACTTGCTAGAAACAAAACTGACTTCTGCATGTATTTGATGCAGTGATACATCTCCTGTAAATAGTGCTGCATCTAAAGCACTTCACGCAACATCAATAGGCGGTGCTAGAATAGTAAATGGCCGACGGCTTAGAGACGGCATGAGTAGTGTGTGTGTGTGTGTGTGCGTTTGACAGACAGAGGTACACACAGATGTAAAATGTCTTTGTATCTCCTCTGACATGTGATATCTTCCCCTCCTCTAATTCTTGGATTTAATTTGCAGCAATGCTACTCAAGACGCTCCGGCTGCACAGCTAATGGCAAAAACGTGTTCCCTTACTTCCTTGATCGATCGGATGCTCCCTATATCTGAAATCCTGGGCATTTGTTAGCAGAACCTGACGAACGTGCAGTCCCACATCACACTTTTATTATTGCTACCGTATTCATCTTCTATCTCATGGTCGTGAAAATCACATAATAGGTTTTGAAAAATAAAAAGCAATTTGTGGAAAGGATAAAAAACATTTTTTGCTGGGGTTAATGGACTGCTGCTGTGTTCGGTAGTTTTAGAGTTAGTGCAAAAGACTAATCAAAGCATCCTCACAGCTGTTAAATTGAGCTTTTAAAGCAAATTCAGATGGTTTCTGAACAGACTAAAAAAGCTGTTAACCCTCTTCAGGAATTTAAAATCTTCTATTTAGGCTTCCTTTAACAAGTGACTTCCTGAAAACAACAATGGACAATTACTCTGCTAATTGTTTGATGCTGATATGGAACTCATTTGCTTTAGAAATGACTATTAATAAGAGTGTGAAAGCAGGGTCACATCACGACAGCAGCCACATGTCATTGCAAGTTCCTTCCTTCCCCTGATAGTCTTTCAATGACTACTATAGCCGCACACACATCTTCATCCTTCTGGATGACTTTGACAGTGAATTCAACAAACACGTCGGTACAAAGTATCCAATCAGTATGCAAATGTCCATATTTCCTGCTGTCAGCGCCACAAGACGTGAAGCACACACGTCTAACTTTGTTTCTCTTCATCTCGTTGGTATTTGCCGTTCATTCAGTTCTTCTTTGTATTTATTGTCCTTTCCTCAAATGTCTACTTTGCTCTTCTGTGTATTTGCGAACAATTTTTGCTCTCTTGTACTTCTATCTCACTTCATCTTCACAGAAGCCAGACTGATACACCGGCATGCCTTCTTTGTTTTTATTTTCTCCTCTCGTCTCTTCATCTCTATCCTCTGTTGTTGTCCTTTAACGTTGTCCTTCACAATTAATTGCATTCTCAGTCTCTCCTGTTTTTTTTGCTCTTTTCCTTCCATCCTCCCACTTTTGCACTAAATCTTTTCACCTTCTCCCTCCTGCGTTTGGATGGAAAACACTTCCCGGGGTTATTTTCAACCCCTGATAGCCTTCTGTCGCTTGGGGAGACACGCAGTCACAGAGCACACATAAGTCGGAGTCACTGACACAGATGGCTTGGCTTGAAAAGATCCTATTTAATAGTTAAAACTGTTTTTTTACAGCGTTTCAAGCTGGTCTGGTTGAAATTTGAAAGTCCTAAATTTTGGAGCAACAAAACAGAGGATTCAACCTTTCCTAATGTCCTTAATCTCCATTAAAATAGGCCGTCGCCTGTCTGCCTTTCTGTCTATGTTCACCTAAGATCTTCCTTACTGTTTATCAGCCCGGTGTCTAGATTATCACTCTAGATATGCATATTTTTCAACACTGACATTTAGTATGACACACTGAAATAGTCTTGTCTCAGATTCCCCGGATTTGGTGCTCTCACACATCGCTGATGCATCTGTCTGTGTTCGTGCCTGCAATCTGTCAAGACGATGGCATAGATTGTGATCTTTTCATTAATGAGAACTTGCGATTTGCAGTAAATAAAATAAAACATGAAAATGGAGGTACATATAGCTTAGCTTAGCATATAGACCGGTAATAGGGGAAACAGCTTGCCTGGCTCCGTCCAAAGGTAACAAAATGGACTTCGCAGTCCCTCTAAAGCTATTTCTTGCTCCCAGCCAATGAATAGCTTTGCTGTTTTTTACATTTCAGTGTCTGTACAGATAAAATAAACAAGATATAACATGTTAATTAGTGAAGTTTAGAGGTGCTAGTAGGCATACTCTGACACAAGAGAGTATGATTCAGAAATATTTTTGAAATATCTATAAAGAGCATGAGCAGCACATCAGGCGCCTCTAGAAGACCCCTGCTGTTCAACATCGGAGCCTCTCTCTCAGAGGAGAAAAGCCCAGTGTGGTTAGCAGTAATTAAATTACCTTTTCCCCTCTATGTGTGTGTGCTGGGAGACATCGGTGATTCTGATTTATTACAATATCCCTAGACTACCAGACCACTCATTGATTTCCTTTGCCGTTAGGCTCTTTTTCGTCCTCATTTTCGTACTCACACTTCAAGTCTCTCTATGACTCACAGGCCCGGCTGTTGTACCGGGTGTAATCACCCCCTGTTAAGGTTTCTGTGATTGATTGGTGGCACCCGGGGAAAGCCGTTACGCTGACTATGGAGGTTGTGGCCAATGATTTTCTCCTCCTTCAAACACATTCACTTTCTTTTTGTTTTGGCTCTCCAATTTTCTCTGGAAATTTGGAGGCGCATTTACAAGTTTGATGCGACGTTGACACTGTTAAAAAAAGCACCAAAATCGTGCTATTTATTTCCTTGTCATTTATCATCACACAAGTATTTGTACAAACGTGCTCTCTGCATAATCTGTGAAACTTCAAATGCTGTTTTTTTATTTTCACAGCCTCAGCAATGAAGTCTATGATCTTGGTTATTATTGCACACTGGTGTGCCCTCTTTCTCCTTGATCTGTACTATACTTGATTTTTCATGTTACAAAAAAACGGTACCCATCTGACTGCCACAAACTCCATATTGAAATAAAATCCTCAAGGACACCTGCTTGCATGGCAAACATGCCTTTCGATGTTCCAGTAACAGTGAGTCAGAGCAGTAGAGAGGCTTTTTGAGGGTCTGAGAAGGATTCAGGGGCTTCAGAATGAGGCTTCAGGGGCTTGTTGTGCAGTGATTGGCAGCATAACCACTATGTTCTTGAAAAGCTTTCCGCTCGCATTTACTGCTTTACTCTTTTTCTCCTTTGTCACTGGCTTTTTTTTTCTCCTATTTTCTATTCCTCAATTCTTCTCTTATCACTCCTGATGTTAATTGAATGCTTATTTATTGTTTATTTCTTCTTCTTTCATTTCTTTGAATCTTTACCCTCTAAGTCACAATCTTTGAGTTGCTATTTTAGTTTTCCTGCTGGCTACCCTGCATCGGTGTGATAACAGCACCCATTTCTCTCTGCCTGTCTCTCTCTCTTGATCTGTTTACAGCTTGTAGCACCCAGACACAGCCCTCTCCCTGCCCAACAGACCGTACGGGGAACACTCTGCCCAAAGGGGAATGGTAGTTAATGCCCTTCGGCTGAAGTCCAGCGACAAAATACTTCTTTAATTGCTTTCCCATAGCCCTCAGTTGAAGTGTGCTTCCTCTCCAATTGCCTATTGATGCAAGTGGGAGTTAGCAATGTAGGACAAAAGGCAGTATCCTAATGGGATCTGTATTGCATGCAGATATCCATCTTTTCAAACAAGTTTGTTGGGATCTTTAGTTTATATAATTCACAGATCTAGGCAGATTATGTTAACCATCCCTTACATTTTTCCTCTTTACTTTGAAAGGAATATTCACACTTCAGGAAAATAAAACCCACAATGCAAAATTCTTTTGAGAAACATATTTAATGTAGAATTTAAACAGCAAAGCTTGAGAGGGGGAGAAAGGGTCCTCCCTCACAGTGATAATTGATAGCATACTGTGGAAGAATGTGCACTTTTATTTATTTTTTACTTCTTGAGTTGAGAAGCAAGGTTATCTTTAAGATGTGAATTATGATCTGCAGATGGAGAGGGGGGATGGAGAATGCCGTACAGTAAGTCACCTAGATGACAGGCGTAGGCCTCAGCTCTCAGCCCATCTGCCACCATCTTTTCATCGCTCTGAAATGGCTTATAAGATCTTGAATGGGAATGTTTTCCTGTTCATGCAAATTCAGAATTGTTTGAAGTTTTATTTAAAAGTGACATATGAAAGTGACTTTATAGAAAAAAGAGTTGGGAGTGTTTTGCCTAATTATTTTATAACAACTTATTATTAGAATAATTACACCAAAAAAAAGAAAATTCTTGTAATGAAAAAGTACTGTTTATTGTTTGTTACTTACCACTACATTGGTATAAATTCTTATTAGATCATGTGTATATATACAAAATTAAAGAAAAAACTAAATACAAACGAGTCCTTCTCCTGCATCTGGTGCTATGTTAATGTAAAAGTAGAAATCAAAACACATACAGGCTGTTCATCTACTAAAGAGTTGGGAAACTTGAAAATATTGTCTTTGACCAATTGGAACAACATTAGAATCCACAAAAATATAAAACGATTTTGAAAAGAACTATTTCAGCTTATTACGCTATAAATATGTGTATCTTCAGACAAAAATAAAAAGGACTTAACGTGACTTAAGATCTATTCATCTAACTTTATGTGAAATCTCTGCTGCTATGAGTTTTAAAAAGATTTATAAATGTCAGATTTTTGTTAAGTTGACCATAATAAATCTCTTATGAAAGTAAAGCTGTTTCCAAAAACTTGTTTTTGGGGACAGTTTTAATTACAGTGGAGAAATACTTTGTGTAATCCCAATAACTGTAGGTGTTGATAAGTTAATACATTTTATTATATGTAGGTTATCAAGAGAGCAGTTATTTTTAATTTGCATTTTAATTGACTATTACATTTTTTTTAAATAACAGGAATTGTTGAAAGATATATAATAATTAAAATGAACAATAATTACATAATAATAAGTTATAAGTCTTATAAATCATAACTAATTACAAGTCTGTAATACATACCAGTAGATGACAAATTCTGAAAGAAAACAATTCTGATATGGTGTAATTATTCTAATAATAAGTTGTTATAATTATGACATGTATTAGTCATACATGTACAGTTCATAAACCTCTTTTGAATCACAGCAGATGCTCAAAGTTTGTGTCAAAAAATAAATATTTCAATTTAAATATGTATTATGTGGCATATATATACTGTATATGTATGTATATATATATATATGTACACAAAGCAGTGTGGTAGAGGAAACACTGAGAATGTTGTCATGCTGAAACTTTGGATACTTTGGATACTTCTAATGAATTATTATGAGACAGACTGTGATGGTGATGGTGCAAAAAACATCCGGCACATCAGTGAACATCTATCCACTGATTAGTTAATAGTGGTGCAATTTGCAGTGTACTTTTCTGCCCGGACTCTTCCTGGGCTCTAAATGGTGGCCATGAGCATGGCACAGATAATGGTAATGGTATCTATAATGGACTCTTTTCACCTCTGTGAATATATGTGACCTTGTGAGTGTGTGTGTGTGTGTGTGTGTGTGTGTGTGTGTTTGTGTGTGTGTTAAAACAGGAGCATCTGGATTGGCGTGAAGCCATGCAGCACACATTTCCTTTCTAGCCAACTCACATGTGCACAAGAATACATTTACACAGTGCCGATAAGGACTAGAGTTGAAATAAACCACTTTGAACTCATCAACAAAATGAGTTCACATGCAGATCAAGCATCCGGGGAAAGATATGAAACAGATCCCCTTACTGTCTATTTTATTCTAAAAGTCTTGAATAGAAAATTCAAAGACAGATTATTGAATCCAAGCCTGAAATAAGGAGTGATTATCTTATTTGGAGCTATTTTTAGAGCAGTGACGTCAAGCTAGCCTGAGCAGACGTTTTAATTAATCAACTTTGCATTAGATTGCATGACAATGACTTTTGATCTATAAGTATCTATGCCGCGTTTTTTTTCCGAACAGTCCATCCATCATTTTGAAGAAATGATCCTCAAAGCATATTTAAGTCTTTGGCTGATACTGTGTGTGCCTGACAAAATGTCCTAAAAGCAACATGATTGATATATTTGGACTGTAGCAGACATGCCTGCACGTACATACATCTCTTGTTGTCAAAGCTTTGCATGTAGCCTATTGTATGTACCGGACCATAGTAAAAGTGAGGTGGTGATGCGTTTCTTTGTTTGGAGTCTAGTATCGTCACAATATATGATTTTCCATTAAATTCAAATGAATAGTTTGACATTTTGGAAAATGCACTTATTCACATGTTTGCAAATAGTTAGATGTCAAGCTGTATACTCTTATATGTGATGGTTCAATTTGAAGTTACAGCCTGGAGATGGTTAGCTTAGCTTAGCAGAAAGCAGGGAAACAGCTTGCTTGGCTTTTGAAAAAAATAGGAATTCAAGGTTACAAACTTTGGCTTTTGTATTAAATAAATAACGTAAAACCTTAATGTGCTTTAGAAAAGCTTGTGGGAGGATTTTGTCAGCTTCAGACACGATCAGGCTAGCTGTGCTTTCGGCTCTTTCTGACAGAACCTGTCAGTGGTAACGGTTGGCTCGGCTGTCATGCCGAAGAGAAAGTCGCTTACAATAAAAAGGCCAGTTAGCAATATACAACAGCTGGCAGAGAATGTGCGCATACCTGTGTGCCTGCATGAACGCGTGGTACATTTAATGGTCCCAGTTTGGGGATTTGAAAATATGGTCACCCTATACATGACTACATTTCCAAAACGTTTTGAGGATTTGGCTAAATATCTCATCACTGTGTGTGTAGTAGGCTATATCACAGAATCATGCCATTAAAATGACTTTCTGCCACCTCAATGAGTGTGGGAGAGTTATTAAGCAGTCGGCTACTTGCACATGAAATAGAGTTTTGCTGTCTCCACTGCTCTGAACTGCAGTCAATATTCCACACTCTGCCAAACCCAGTTTAATGGGGTTTTATTACAGGTGCCAGGGCATGACCAATCACAGGGTCATGTTTCCCCCCCTCCCCCCCTCCTTCACCTGACAGACGATGACATTCTGACAAATCAAGTTAGAAATAGCTAACTGAAATGCTTGTTATTATGGGAGACATTATATTCAGTTGAATAGCTGGTTAAAAGTGTGTGTGTGTGTGTGTGTGTTAGTGTGTGTGGCTCGGGCAGTATTGCTCTGTCTGAACGATATGTAGAAGAAGAATAAGAGCCCCGAAAGCTTCTTTTTAACGTTATTTGCTGTCACCATTTTGAATCTATAAATGTTATGCATCAAGCGGGACATAATATTTTGATTGTATAGACTTAAGAACTATGTCAAAATTATGAATGGTAAATAATTAATTAATGATCTGCTTGTTACTATAAAATACGTTTCCTGATTGGTTACCCCCCCCCCCCCTTTCTATTCAATAACAAAACTTGACATTTCATAATGACACTCTCATAACAGTCTTGTTTTCTCTGCATAAATACGAGCGGAATGGGATTAGTCATTTATTCAGCATAGAACGAAAACAACAATCGGAGTTCTAGGTCAGAGCAGAACTGAAAGCAATGCTTCACCTGTTGGGCTGCGCGGGCAACATCGCAATCATGCAACACATTGTTTCTGTGGCGAGTGTTAATTTGCCATTCAGTACCACAAGGTCCTTCTGGTGCTTATTTTTTTTGCCATTTAGATTTTAGACGATTTGATAGAGACTGAACATAATGTCCTTTGCCCAATTTTAGTGAAACATATTGCTGTCATCAGCGAAGAAATTATAAGCGATGCTGTACGTATTATACCCTACTCAGCCCTGTACAGTTCAGAAAATCAATAACTAATGTCATAGAAATGAATGATGATAATAATAATAAAGAAATGCTCGATAACGCTCCATCGTCCACTCTCTCCTCTTTTTCTGCTGCTTCTCTGTCACCTGCATATAGTTTACTTATATAGTTGGTTTACGCCATCAGCAATATAGGCTACTGTGCATTAGTCACCTGAAGACATGAGAGACACCATTAGCTTTTCTTTCAGTGTTTTGGTTTGATTGACTTCAATTGCACATTTCCGCGCAGTTATTTTTCTGTCAGCTCATTTTAGATGTATGCCCTTAGGCATCGCGGATTGTTTTCCTGCAGGCACAGACAGCCAGTAATGGTGATATTTACAGTACAGTAGGTGATATTTACAGTACAGTAGATGTTTTGCGTGAAGGTTGAACTGTTTTGGTTTAGGGAAATGCTTCCTGGGTTTCTTGGAAATGTGTTTCTAAAGCTGCTAATCATTTCCCTACAAAAGGAACACGGTTTAAAAAAAGGTTACGGAGAGAACCAAGATACTTTATATCCATTTAATGAGATTTTATTTCAGTGAGTCTATGTGCATGTGTTATCATTTTGCAGTCTTATTGGATCATGCAGGAGTGATATGCCTTCTGAACCTCGACTGAAATTATTGTGTTGTGCGTCTCTGATGTGCTTTTACTGTGCCTGCTGACACGGAGCTATTTCTGTCAACCTCTTTATTTCCTATTCCTCCCACCTAGCCGGATTTATCATTGAGAATGGTTGCTCCGTTCACACCCCAGAGCATTCAGTTGTTCCAATACGTGACGATCGTTTTCCATCCGAATACGATGCTTTTTGAACTGTCTTGTTTGAGCTTGAGATTGAGTAGCATGATAATGTTTGATCTCCGCCCTCAGGGTCTCTGATCTCATCCTCGGGATCTATTTTCTTTCTGATTGCGCCTCTTGATCCAGAAGGGCTTATCTTTTATTTTTGATTTGTAGCACCTCTTCTCTGCTTAAAACAAGCTGCTCTGTACAGCCATATTGTACAGTGTCCACTCTTCTTCCACTCATATCTCTGCACTCACAGTTGCATTTTGATCTCTTTTATTGTTTAGTAATGCCTTTAATGTGGCGCTTTAGAGTAAAGATATAACCTGTGATCTTGTTGACCTCTAGAGAGCACAAGGGCTTATAATGTCTGCAATGGGAAGGGGAAAAATATAACATTGCCAAGAATCTCCAGATTTTCAAGAGGACTTAAGTATAAATTAAATTCCAGTCGGTATACATTTCGATAGAAATCTCAGTTCTCCTGAAGTACCTTTGTATTTATAATATTCAAAGACGTGTTTAGACTTTGTGGGAAATACGCCTATTCACTCTCTTGCAGAGAGTTAGAGTAGAAGATCGATACCACTTTGAGTGTTCGATAGATGCGAAGCCGCAGCCAGCTAGCGTATAGCTTCTCATAAAGACAGCTATTCTGGCTCTATCCAAAGGTAACACAATTCACCTACCAGCACCTCTAAAGCTCAATAATAAACACACTACACATTCTATTTTTTTATGATTTGGCAAGAACATGGTTAAACATACTTCCCAAAATGTTGGATGTATCTAAATGTTCTAGAGAATTCCGTTTGAGTTATTTTAACGGAGAGGTCATATGGCACTCACCATCTGTCCTCTGCTCTCTGCTTTTGGGCGATGAGACAAACAAACGTCATCGGTAGGTGACAGTCGAGATGTACACTCAGTGGAATGTCAAGAGGAAATGAAGAGGCTGGGGAAAGGAAAGTTTGCCAGATGAAAGGACTTTAATCCCCTGAATATACCCTCCGTTCAGTGGCAAATGTCTGCACCTGAAGCTGTCCACACTGCTTCTGAGAGGCTGAGAGTAACTTAGTCGGTTCAGGAAGTAAACAAAAACGTAGTGGGAAGATGTCAATGTCAGAGAGGAAGCAACTTCTTTGACAGAACAAAGCCTTCTTTTGTAAACAGACTCCTTTGTTTACCGGTATCAGGAGGAGAAAATGTCATTCAGGAGATTATATTGAGTGGATATATTCAATAAACCTGACAACACAGCTGAATGGTCTCTGTTCTTATTGGAAAGGCTGTTATGTTTAGTGACAGTCTGAACTGCAACTACGTTCGATTGTAAATCATCTTAAACTATGTAGCATGACATGCATACTAATGCTCTTAAAATATGCATTTTAATAGTGCTGAACTATTGTTTGTACGTTCTGATCACCTCAGATTCCCATTTATCGATGAAGTGAAGCCTTGTAAATGCAGATTGGCATTGTAATGAAAGGAACATCTGTCCTCAAGATTGCTTATTGTTAAATGATGATATGAAACAAAAAAGTAAGACTTCAATGTGCAGTGTGTCTACAAGTCAGAAAGTTCCCCGATACACTACGGAGTGATTATTTTGTCATGAAACTAGGTCTTTAACCAAACACCATCTCACAAGCGACCCTCGGGATGACATTAGCTCGAATTAATCACTCTTTATGCAAATCAGCTGAAGCTTTGAAACCAGTGTTTTTCTTTTGTTTGCCAGGCTGGTTGCATGGCTGACACTGTTTAACATCTGCTGGTTATTATAGTCTTTAGTGATGTAGTTCTGTTCATGGGCAGATTTGCTGCTTCGGAGAATTCAAAGCAGATGATTGTGATGCACTTTTGCTGTTGCTGAAAATAGAGTAGAAAGACGCTTTTCCAAAGTTTTTTAGGAGAAAGAAGTATGTGTAACTCTGAAATAAATCTCTAATTAGTGGTGGAAACAACAGCCCCAATTTATGTGCAGCATGATGAGCTTGAAAGTAATATGTTAGTTAGTAAAAAAACCCGTTTCATGGGGCAAATACTTCATGGCATTTACAGAGAGAACAGAACAAGCTTGTGTGAATGAACAATGGTCAAACAGTGGCTCAGACCGGACAGTCAGTTGGTTCTGCTGGAAATTGGTCTGAAACTAATGGGGACTACTGTGGATCTTTTGGGTTTAGAGTACTGGTGGTCCCTCTGCAGATTAATGCAAAGACCTTGAGAGACAGATGGAGAGGAAGAGAACAATAGACAGAGAAAGAGAAGTAGGAATGAGGAGTGGAGGAAGTTTGCGAATAGCAGAGCATAATGGGGCAGGTCCTGCCAGGATGCATATGGAGCATGTAATTTAATGCGGGGAGGACTTGGCTGTTGGCGATAAAGTATGGTTCTTCCTGCTGACTTCATTTATTGTAGCTCATTTTGAAGCAGCTTTTATCACTATTTTTTGTATCAACAATGGAGCACAGGACTAATTGTATATGTGAAAGGGGTTGTTCGTAGTGATGAATCCACAGATAATTGTCACCAGAGTGCAGTTCCTCTCAGCTCTGAGGTTGTTGGGTTGTTTTTAATGGCTATTTTACTGTTTTGGTTCAGTCTCAGAGCTCTCACAGTGTCATTTTCAGCAGTGAGGCGGAGGGACCATTAGACCCAGTGCTGCTGCTAGAAACAAACCTGCTAAATGGGAATGTCAGTTCTACTCCTATTCTGTTTCTAAAAAGTAAGAATGAAAAGGATCTTTTTTTTTGGGTTAATGCAGAGTTTTTTGTTTGGATTATAGACCGTCCAGTTTCCATGATCAAGCCAGTGAATCTCTGCTGCTGCTCATTGTTTTCTGCCCTACATTGTCTCATTTCTTAGACTTGAACAGGGGCTGGATTTGAATAATTTGTTGTGTTTTAGAAGTCATACAGCACAGAATGAGAGAGATACACACCATATTTTATTCATGGCAGGCAATATATAGACAACAACAACACAACTTTTCCAGACATGTTCCAGACAGTTTGCTAAAACGAATGTAATGCCCAATTTAGGATCATTTAGGGATGTTACCAGGGGCGTCGTTAGGCCTATTTTAGGGGGGCTGAATATTGTAGTGGGCTATGTTAACACTAAGCTAGCTAGCTAGCTAGCTATCTAGCTATTTTGTTAGAAACTGTCTCCAGTGAGCAAGAGTGTGAACGAGTGAATTCAAAATACAAGAAATAACTATCGACATCTCTCTATTCTTTGCATTAATGTATCTCTCTAGTATTTCGAAAACAATAATATCAGTCCCTATAGAATGTTGTTGTTTATAATCAGTTAGTGCTAGTGAAAACTAAATGTCATAGTGTCCCTCATAACGCTATTGTACCGCTATATCATCCAATTCATTGACCAGATGGATATAAGAAGATTCCTTCCATTTCAGCCCATCATACAATATTTATCGTTCGATAATTAAGATGTACTTGAAATGTGTTTTTTTATTTTTGTTATTCATGTTTTTTTTCTCCATTGAATGGTATATTTGACACTGAACTAGTTCATCGTTATCTCAGTGATAGTGTCCAAATGAGCATAAAATATCACTGGTATGTAAAAACTACACGGACAACAAAATAGATGTAAATGTTGATCAAAATCGTATTCCCTTCTGCTCATAATAAAACAAGTAAACAACTCAAAAGTTGACACTGTCGGGTCCATTCTCCATCCATTGTGTGCGGTCCCTATAAGAATTAGGATTTAGGAATGACGCGGATATGAAAGCTAGTTTATCCGTCTTTCCTTTACAAGCAGGAAAATTATTTCTCTCTCTTTATTTGAGAAAAGTTCATATTTGTGTTGTCAAATTTCACTATGACCCTGAAATTCTGTCTCTTGTGTTATCATATACTGAAAGCAAGCAAAACTACAGAGCAAAATCGCACTCGTTCTGATTGAACCAATCTATGAACTGTCTGAAACAATGGATATCCGCGGTCCCAAATGGGCCCCAAAAAAATTACGCACGCAAACATGCCCCTCTCCTTGGGGCTAAGCCCCCCCTTTCTTTGAATCCTAGAAACGCCCCTGGATGTTACAGAAATGGAAAAACCATGCTCACTTTGTGATGTTACCCAACAGTAAAATAAAAAAGGAGTCAGCCTAAGATGCATGGGCCCACGTAAGTCTGTTAACTGCAGTTGAATTATTAGCTGTTGGAGTCCAAACGGTTCCATGTAGTAAGTGGAGAGGAGGAAACGGTAAAATGGTAAGAGGGCTCCCATCAGTCTGCCTGGCAAACACTGAGAAACAAATTTACATATGATGAATGTTTCAAGTGCTTGAAAGGAGTCCATGCCAGTTAGAAGAATAATGGCGTTAATGTATCTGGATGAAGTCTAGACTATGACGAGATGATACCCACCAGAGTCTTGTTGCACTGCTATCCATGTTCCCCATCCCTCCCCTGTCTGCCCGTTCGGTTGCTTTCTGGTCTAGCAGAGGAAGTGTGTGGGATGTCGTGGCATTAGAGAGCAGGTATAAATCAACTGTTTACACAGAGCCAGGGACAGTCCTCTTATTACAGAAGGCTTGTTTTTAACAGCTAGAACACTGGAGCACACGATGCTCTCGTGCTTCAGTGCCCCTAACCGTATTCCTGTCACTTCACCGGTGAATAATTGGCTGGATTTGAGACTGGTGCTTGAGCTCCAATGCTGGAAGGCAATATAGCTCCTTTAGGGTGAGTTACCGCACTAAATATCTCTTCAAGGGCAGAGCTTTTAATAAAGGACGTGGGAGCTGGTGTCCTCCAGCGCAACATAAAATAAAAATCAATTTCACTTCAGGTTAATCATTGCTTAAAATTTGGAGAATGAAACGGCTTAAGAATGCACAACATACAAGTTTGTATCTACATTTAAATGTGCTCACGTCCTGATGAATCACATTATGCTGGAGGAGATAACGGTCCAATCAATCCAGACTATGAAGGCTTTGTGTATTCAGATGCTTTTTAATTTTTTTACTCATCATGGAGATGAATTTCTCTGTCATAATCTCTTTGGTCCTCCACTGGTTAATCATCAACACATTCTTGGAGTGTTTGGGATGCTGACACTGTAAATCAGGCTTCAACAATCCTTCACTGGAACCTCATTGTAGTCCGTAGTCTGCATTCACAAGTGATCAATCCGCTGCCATTGTTTTGGGCTCAGAGACTGTATGAATATACAATTAATTTCATCATATCAAAACCATTAGCGAACAACACCATTGACTGATGGACTATGAGTGTCAATGTTTTGTTCAGGTGCTGAGTCATTGATGGCCTTAATTGGTAAAAATGTGGAACATTTTGTTTAGATTGGCAGACGATGACACAAGTCTCATTATTTTTCTAAATCTCTACTATTAACAGCGTGGGCCTGCAGCTGTGCTGAATCACATGTGCTGAGTCCTCTAATAAGCTAATAAACAAGGCATTTTAAAGGCACCTCCGGATATTCAAAAAATGTACTGTAGCCCTCTTTTGCTTAAACAGGAAACTGTTTGAGGCTGGACTGGGTTTTATGTGGAGGAGGTGCAGGTTCAGCTGGGCCTTCAGGTTTTTGGGAACAGTCATCCTCAAACACTGGGTCGGGACTCACAGATAGGTCGGGAACAGGAGAGAATTTTAGGGTTCAATTGTTGGACAGCGGGAAGGGTCTAGGTCAATTTATTCTCGGCACTTGCCGACTAATTGTTAAATTCTAACAAAAATAATTGCATAAAAACATTTTTTAATTGTTGTAATTGTTTTTATTCAAGGGCAAGATCCAAATAAAATACTATTGTAAACACTGTGGAAGGTCTTGCCTTTTTAAATAGATTAATCTTAAGGTTTAACTCTTATCAATCTTAACAATTGCACATTATTGTGATTTTCTGTTATGCTGCTTTTCTTTAAGTACTTCAGATACAGTGGTATCAGAGATACAGTAGAACAGGGAGGAGGACTAGGACTGTGGAACACAGACAGATTGGTTGAAAATATGATGTGTCACCATAACGGGAACCTGTTTAATGTTTAAAGGATGTGCGAGCTGATGAATCTCTTGGATCTGCTCAGAGAGTCAGAGAGAACGCCTTAAATATGTAGCCGGAAAAAGGGAGAAAGAGACAACTGGAGAGGGAGGGAGGGCAGAGCTTTAAAAGGGGAACATCGCAGGAGGAGAAGAATGGGAGCGATATGAGAGGGGGAGGTGGAGCGAAGACAGGGGGATGGGGGGTAGAGGAGAGAGAGAGAGAGAGAGAGAGAGAGAGAGAGAGAGAGAGAGAGAGAGAAACAAGGTGAGAGGGGAAATAGATTAAAAGAGCAGAAGATATATGGAAGTGAAAAAGAAAAGAGGCCTGAGAGGAAATGAGAATGCAGAGAACAGTGGGATATGGGTGGGGTGAGGATGGGGAGGGAAATACATGCTCGGAACGACGCAAGCTTGTTTCTTTTGACCGTATTTGGAGAGACTGGCATAATATATTTTTAAAAGGGGTGATAAGGCCAAAAGACACAAAAAAGTAGAGCTGTCACCTATTTTACTGTTTACCTGTTTCAACTCAACACGACCTTGACTCAGAAATATGCTAGTTTCAAGTCGTGCTGACAAGAGACTCAGAGCAGAGTCATACAACTACAAGGCCCTAATTAATGAATTCTTATTTTTTTATGTTATTTCCTCTAAACTGCATATACCAGCCTACAGAACATACTATTCATTTTCTGGCAGCCAAATTTCCACTTATTTCTGTATTGTTTGAACATCAACTCGTAGAGACTAGAAATAATTTTGTGATATACAGAATGTGATTATCTATCACAGGGAAAATGTGTTTTTTTTGTGTCAAAGTCACATGATATTCCTGTTTGTTAGAAGAAGTTCACAAATCTCTCTCTTGGCACTCTGACATCCAAGTTTCACAAAAATCAGCCGACATAGTTCAGTTCAGTTCAGTTCTTTAAATTATATTCACTTGCTATTAAGTCAGAAACTCAAAACTTACAAAAAAAAACATAAGCAAACATTAATGCACCAAAAAGTACAGCATGTTCGCTTACCGTTTAGTAAATCTAGTTGGATTAGTCCATTGTTGGCAATGTTGCAAATCAAGAAGCATGGAAATATGTCGATTTAAAAGATTTTCCCATCAGTTTAATTAACTACTTTAAATTGTCAAGTACTAAATTAGCCTAAAACAGTCATTCCTGCTTGTTATTTCATCATTTAAGAGTTTACAAAAATGTCCTACATCATGATAAATATGTATATAGTGATTCAATAAGAGGACTTTATAATCATATCACTTACTTCTGTACATATGTTTAGTATTTGTTTATATTTATTGGTATAATAAAAAAATACATTCCTTCAAAGAAATACGTGCGTGTTTTACCGGATTACATTTTTTCTTTGGACATTTCAAAAATGCATTGAACAAAGATAAGAATTGTAAATTCAGTGCATGTGCACCGTGCCTCATGCCTCTTTATAAATGTTGATTCATTGTGTGTGTTCCCAGAAGGCCACAGAGATATCCAATGCACCTGATGCTTTCCCTGATGTCGTTGACAGCACATTCAGGAGGCCATGACACGTACATTAAATTACTTGAGGGGACGTGTGATTATGGATGTGTTGTTGTAGAGTTGTTAACCCCCTGTTGTAGTAAGCAGTATAGTAGTAAAGAGAGTCCTTCAGTATAGGTTATAGATCATAGCTTGTAGACCAGTGAAAATATTTTCCTTTTTAGACAAGACTTATGGGACAGCCGTGTGCAGAAGTTCCACAATCTGTCCATTCGTCAAACTAATCCACACAAGCTCGCATTGCAATACAGCTCGTTTGTCGTGGCCCCGTGAATGGGATGCCAAATCACGTCCTTGTGGCTGCTCCCTTCAGACTGAGTGATGGGCTCCGAAGTGGTGAGACGTCGGAGGCGGGAGGGGGCCAGATCGAGCTGCTGCATCCTCCATTACTTGTGATGTCAGCACAGATCTGTGTTGTCACCGTGCCAGTGACCGCTCACTGAAAGAGGATAGAGAAGAGATGGTTGGCTCCGTCTCCTGACAGAGCGATGTAATGATGACTAAATGAGAGGGAGAAGAAAGGATGAGGGGTAAACTGAGGAGGAAAGTAAAAAAGAGGGCAGAGAGAGAGAGTCTCCTCTCTCAAAACACATGGCAAAACACATAAAATCAGTAAAATCAGGACACTGTTATTCAATTTTTATAGAGTTTCTGGGAACAATAAAAGAAAGCCCAAGGCAATATGTCTTCCATCATCAAAAAAAAAGAAAGAAAAAAAAATCTTTCAAACTTTCTCCAAATGAAGGTACAAATGTATTTTGTACTAGACTTGAGTTTTAAAATGTTGATATTTAAGTCGACCATCAAAGACAATACATTTAACGGACTCAGACAGTAGGTGGATTATACAAAGAGTATACGCTTTGTATGAAGGTCAGTCACACATTCATTGTGTATCTTTGTAAAGTATAGAACTCCATGAAAAAGACCCTTTTCAAACTAGAGCAATGTCTGTTCAAGGGCACAAATTCAAGAGTAAAACCTTTAGTTTTTAAACGTTCCTTCTACAGTTACTTTCAATACAGTCACCACAGGAAATGAACGAGTCTGTTTTTTTAAAGTGGTTAATTTAAGAATCTAAGGAGTAATCAATGATGCAAAAGCAGATTCTCTCAAATCCTCATTTTCACTGGTTGAGTTTTCACTTGATCTTCATGCTGAACAGCATTCCTGGAGAGGATCAAGTGCTTTGCATGTGTACTATGCACTCAGCCCATTAGAGTGCTTTCTCTTGTCTCCAATTTTTTGGGGTCTTGTCTTTTTAATGAGCTACACATGCTTCAAGCCTGACAGATCACATCATATTGGACCTAATGGCTTTGGGGACTATGCTTAGGAAGAGTTAATGGGTAAGACAGAAATACGAAAGAAGCCAAAGCTCCCCTCGCTGTAAGTCAAATATAGAGTTTGAATAAACTATCACATGTGCAGCAGAGATATTCAACTGTGAAACTTGCTGTTGGCAAATGTATTATTGATGGGCTGAGAGTGTGTTAACGTGTTGAAATGTTCCAGAGATTATTGGTGTCTCAGATGATCCCCATTGCTACCCCAACTAACAGCTGAGGTGTTTTTTTAACCTTTGGAAAGAGTCTGGATAGATGTTTCTACCTGTTTCCAGTCTTTATGCTAAACTCAGCTAACCATCTGCAGGCTGTAGCTTAACATTTACTGTGCAGACATCAGAGTGATGTAAATCTTCTCATCTAACTCTCTGCAAGAAAGAGAATAAGTGCACTTCCCAAGACGTTGAACTATTCCTCTAAGTGTTAACAAATGACTGATTCTTTTTTGTCTTTGGTGTGGAAACTTTTTACACGTTAGTGCTAATTGTCCCGATGTGTCTCTGCTGTTGTTTGACTTGTAGAATGTCTCGCTATCAGAGAATATCCCACTTTCAGACAAATCACAAATCACACACTGATGCACACCCAGAGGTGAAAAGCTGATAATTGACGAGTGTGAATTTCCTGCCCTGGCATGATGGTGTTTTTTATAGATCCTTTCTTCCTAGAGGCCATTTTGAGATCCATTATCTTCCTCTTCTGCCGTTTTTCTTTTCCCCTTTGTCTTTGATTGGTGTTTTTGTGTGCTTCTTTGTCTTCCTTGTGTTCTTTTTTCAAAGCACAGATACAGAGCGGTCTGTCGCGGTGTCCTTGACTGAGCTTTCCAGCATGCTGGATGCACACGTGTGCGCTGTATCGTCTGTTGTTATACTGGAAATATTGAGCGGAGTTTAGGAGCAGAGTTTAGGAGCAGACATGTGGCCAGGCTCCTCCTGGCCACATGTCGCAGTGTCCAGTCTATAAAATTTCCGAAAATAGTGGAAAATGCCAACCAACCAAGGTTATGTCATCAGATGACTTGTTTTGTCCGATATAATCAGTTTACTATCATATATTACAAAGGTATAGCATCAAATCCTCACAATTTAGAAGCTGGAACTAGATATTGTTTGGCATTTTTTCCCCCTGTAAAATTACATAAACAATTAATCAATTTTCAAAATAGTTGCTGATTCATTAGATTAATAGACTAATAGTTTTAGCTCTACTCTATTGTATGCATAATGAAGCAGAGGGTAGGTCTATATCTGGGCCTGGGACAGATAATTAAGAGTGGTCTTATTCTGAGAGTAGATTTAAGAAAGAGGATGTCTCGGGCTACCATTAGTGATGATAATCATCCTCACAATTACCATAGATTATAAATGAGAAATTTGAAATTTGAGGGAAATCCGAGGGGTCAGAGATCAGCACTCCTAGCCTTAAATTCTTGGCAGATTTAGTTGCAGGTTTATTTGTCATCCTCCTGCTAAAAAGCCGACCACATCAGTGTGTGTCTGAAAGCCAAAAGAAATGCTATCAAACCTGCTCACCTTTCACAGTGACTTATAGGACTTAGAGGCATGTCTATCTGTCTATCTGTTAAAAAGTCTGCCCCCTGGGCCGCTGCGGGGTGTGGACAACCACCAGTAGGTGGTCCTAACTGTTCAAACTGTGGAGTGATGGGCTTACAACAGGGACTCTGAAAGCCAAAGCAAATAGACCTGAAGTGAATTTTAATCTCACATGCGCTCGGTTACTAAACTGGCAGATCGCTGCTGCTGCCGTCCTGCAGGAGTGGAGCACAAAATGATTAATGACCATTAACTATTTTTGTCTGACTGTTTTTTTCTGTCTTTTTTCTTCCTCCTTTCTCTCACACAATACAACGTTAATCTCCCTTGAGGTTGTTTTTGATATATTGACTCGAACACTTTCTCTCTGTTGCTCAGACACAAACACACAAGCAAATAGAGGAACCGTGAAACGTCATAAACTGCAGCGCCTTTGCTGCAGTGTTTTGCATTTCAGATTAATGATTCCAGTTTTCTCCTGAGGCCATTATCCTGATTTGAAACAGCCATTGGTTTGTTCAGCCAGTCACTGTCACAGTTTAGACAACTTTTTTTCTGTTAGTTGTAACGTGTTGTTCTCTTCTCTCCCTCTACAGATTTGCCTGTGAGAAGAAGATATGACGTTAGCGGGCTCACTTTGGATCCTTTGGTTTCTCCTGGTGGTAAGCTCGCAATTTTTAAATTCAAGGAATGCTGTAAGGTAAACTTTCCCTTCTCTTTTTACCCATTATGTATGCTGCACACGTGCGTTTAAACATAGGATTACATTTTCATTCAATGGACATGTAATATGATGTGGTCTATAGCGGTTTTCTTTTCTCAGAAAAAGATCTCATGATTCATTTTCACTCACCATTTATAATTACAGTTTATAGTTAGCTCAGCTTGTTCATTACAAACTTAGATGACCAAGAAGAGAGTATGTGATCCATGACTGCACGTTTCTGCAAGTTCTTACTATATGTGATCCTTTTATGCAGATGATGTCCGGTCTATAATGTCTGGCATTTTGCTTGCATGTATACTTGTTTTGGATGAAGACACAAAATTAAACTGTCATATCTGTAATACCTCATCGTGCATTTGAAGTGGGTTTATGCATTGTGTTTTATTGTGTACAATATATATATATATATATGTATATATATATATATATAGGAATGAAAAAGTCTGGAACAAAATGAAGAAGCAGAAGCTAGCCAAAGTGCAATGCCCAAAATTCTTTAAACTGTTAAACATAAAACATTCCCCTTCTACATTACAAAATATTTATGATCCTAAAAATACTTGGACAAATTGGAAATTTACAACCACAGGTGTTCATCTGTTCCCTTTGAAATAACAGTATCTGGGTAGTACACATCAGATTTTACAGGTGCCCTGTTCATAATTTAGTGCAACCACATATACAATTCCTTTCAGTCCTGCACTAATATGCCACAATCTTATATATTGAAGCATAAAGCATAATGTGTGTCTGTATTTCCTGAAATGCATTGCTGTTGGTGGTTTGTGCCCACCAAATATAAAGTGTTATCTTTCATCTGATTTCAAAACAGCTTGGGGGGTTGAGTCATATTCACAGTGCGCTCCAGTGTTTTACATGAATTAGCTTACAGCGATGTTGCAATCATTTTGGTACTATATTCTGTCATTTATAATAGGCCGATTTGTCAGAAGAAGGGGTTATAATTAAAGAAATCAAACTTTGAAAAGTCCTTTTGATGGACTCTCTTCTTAAAAATAGCAGTACACCAATTGGCTTGATGAGGATTCTATATAATAAATGGTATTTTAAACGCCGTGGCTCTAAATTATTGAAAAGATCAGAGACAATATTCACCGTGTTCCAGAATAGAGGTCTTTCATGAGTCATTGTCCCTAATGAAAGCAAAACAGTTGGTCCACTATTCTTCAGTGTCAGAGATAATGGAAGTCTCGATTGCCTTTGCTGTTAAGTATCACGCTTGACTTTGAGTTTCAGAATAGTATCATGTAAAATGTTTTCGACCTAATGTACCGTGTTCTTCTTTACGTGTCTGTGCTTTCTTTTTTGAGTGGCCTTGTCATTGATTCAGGGAGATGAATGGATTTTAGTAGGCGAGGAGAAGCCTTGACATCTTTTTTCTCATCTGTTGATATTGGTGGTGGCCTGGTGGTCGTATGTATGACGTCATTTACTTCAATGATTGGAGTGACATCATATGTACGGCTGCTAAACTGCTACATGGGACATCGGCATTCTCACACAGTTTTGTTTTTTTTAAGTACATATATTACAAGAGTTTATCAGACAGGTAAGAATGGTATTTTTGGTCAAAGAGACGGAGATCGGAGGTTTGCATCTCAATTATGATAAAGCACATGGAGACAATTTCATAGGAAAAGTATTACCATTCCTTAAATGATTTATTAAATGCAAGTGCATGAGCCTGACACTCTGAGAGGCTTAAATTTCAGCCCAAAGAATGTGTGAGATCAGTCACACAAAAATGGGCTCCTTATCCTTCATTGAGCATCTTCGTTACTAATGCTACCTCCAAATACAAACAATAGAGCAGAGATAAGATTCATTTGGAGGAAATAGGCTGCTTAACTTCTTTTGTGAGCTCCAAAACACACTTTAATGGGTTACATGAACAGTGAGTGACTAGAATTTCAAAGCGGAGTAAAATCCTCATCAGATCAGCTTTGAATTTGCTTCAAAAACCCTGCATGCATATTCTTCCATTTCAATCAGGAGAGACTTGTTTTATAATTTAACAATGATTTATTACACATGCATCAAATATGAAATGTGCAAAGTCTTTGGCATTTGGACTCCATCCTGAAGTAATATCAGCGAGGGTAGGGATACTGAGGTCCGATAGGCCTAATCCCCCCTGGAGTCCAGACACTGGTGGTGGTGGTGGTGAAAGGAGTTGCTGCAATCTGATAATGAATCAGGAGCATGACTGTGATGCTGACTGGAAGTGACTGGGTGGAGGAGGGTCGCATCTGCTTAAAGCTGAGATGACAACTGATAGCAGCGGAGAGGAGAACACTTTTCAAAGTTTGACAGCAAGATGTGATTGGCTGAAGGAAACTGTGTGCAGAATCTGGTTGGTTACTTAAAAGTGCACGCCCCCAATCAGCTGATAGAGTAATTACAAGGAGAGGAGAGACGGCGATTATGAATCAGTGTCTTCCTGACTGAACTTGCGCTTAAGCTTCATTTAATTTTTTTTATCTTACATAATGGTGCGTGTCTTTATCTAAGCATGATGAAACTGTGAAGTATTGTGAATTTCGATATCATCATCATCATCCAAGATAATATTTATGCTTTATCTTTGACAGTCAAGGAAATGTAGATCAGAGCAGCAACCACAACCTCCCTCTCTACACTCCATACTCTGTTCCAAGTCAAGTACGGACATGTTTTCTTCCCCCTTCCTCTCACCTCTTGTGTCATGTTGTCTCCACAGCGCTGGGTGGCGGGAGGCGCAGAGTCAATCTCAGATCCATCACTCAGGCCTGGACATAGCATGACAGATGGACATGGCCAGACGCTGAGCAAGGGTCAATATAAATGTCTTGAGCTCTCCCACAAAGACCACCAAGATAACAGAACCGGTGAGAGGCCCAACTCATTTCAAGGCTTCTTAAGGCCAAATGGATTACCTTTGGGAGAGCGTCACAGGTGTAATGGTGTTGTAAGGTGGTGGATTGGGAGCAGAACTTATTTAATATTCTTGTTCAAGGTAATGATAGTGTTGCCACTGAGGGCTTTTAGATTGGGAGCTGTAGCTGTAGGGAACAGAAAAGTGTGTGTTTGTAATAACACGGAATAGTCATTACACTTTTTTTCCTTTTTCTTTACAAGTTACCTTTTGTGGACGCATGTGGGATGGCTTATTGTGCTGGGATGAGACACCAGCTGGGACGTCTGTAACACAAAACTGTCCAGATCACCCAGACCTGGACCCAACTGGTAAGAAAGATAAGCCCTTCTCACACAAATACACAACAACAAGCTCCCTGACGTTTTTAATTCCAGTTCAGCAGGCAACATAGAAAACAATCCAATTTCCTGTGTGTGATGGAGATCAAAGGTCACAGGGCTGATTGTATGACAAAAAAAAGGCCCACTGGCCAGCATGGGACTTCAGGAAGCTAGGAGGATTTTATTTTGTATTTGATGTGCAACAGTCAGGTGAGAGATGGTTTTAAGATTCTATCAACTCATAATGCAAGAACGGCAGGTATTGTCACGGTGCCAGTACAATAATATAATATGGTTTTAAAATGTAATCAAACTACTGAATGGCATTAGCTGTTTTATACATGCTTCACAATCACTAACTCATTCGTCAGCTGTGTGGCTACCAGCTGACTTGTAACTCCCAATAAAATTCATTCTTTATTACTCTGCTGATCCACCATCCCAACAGCCTCCTTATATTTTTGGTATAGTTGAATTAACTAAGATGTAATGTCCACATGTTTATTAGGGAGGGTTTAGTTCTTCAAGCAGAAATCGTGTTGCTGCTCAGATTCTTTAGATTCGTTCTGCTCCCTCAAAGAGCACTAAAGCTAACCACAGTATTTAACACTTTACTATTCATGGTCAGTTCCTTAATGCAAGTGTCTCCGACTAAAGCGTATAATGTAATTGCATTTTATGCATCATGTCCAAAGCAGATATGATTTATGTTGAGATGTAAGTGTATATTTCCTCATTTAAAGGAAGATGTCATGATCAATCATTACAAGTACCGGTGCTGTAGTGCTTTTGCCCGTCATTTAAAACAACATAGCCAGTAATGTGACATATTTTTGGGTGTCTTCTGTTCTGTTTTGTAGGTCATACTCTGTGTTGATTGTTGTCCTTATTAAGAGGTGCATTATAAAAACCAAGTCCTTTTATTTCCATCACTTTGGTCCTGACTCAAATACGTCTTGAACTAGATTGTCAAATGCGGTACCAATATCCATTGTGCCCAGAGGATGAATCATAATAACTTGATCTACGCCCATCAGAAGGTTAACATTTTCACTTGAAATATCTCAATACCTACTGGATGGATTGGCATCACATTTTGTACAGACAATCATGGTTCCTGAGGATGTAATGAATTCGATGATCTTAGCTTTTTTTTTTTGTGCCACCAGGTGCACATTTTGGGTTTTGAGGTAAATGTCTCAAAAACTATTACAATGATTACCAGGATAAATTCATTATGGCAATCCCTTGACTTTTCATTTAGTCAAGATTTTAATTTGTTTATTATGTTTGTGTATGATGAAATAGCTGCAGAACTACTGACATTCCCATCAGCCTCAGCTGTACTAAGCGCTTATAATATTCTAAATTAAGATTGTGAACGTGGTAAACATTTCACCTGCAACCTCAGCATGTTAGCATTGTCTTTCTGAGCATGCTAGCAAGCTAACCTTAGCATTTAGCTCAAAACATTGCAGCTAGAATGGCTGACTCTTGGTCTTCTTAATAACTAAAGGAGGAAGACTTGCACAACAGAGAGTGCAAAGGAAAGCTAGAACACGATAGTCGTAAACTAGATACAAGGTAAATCAGTATGTTTTATCAACCAGTCTGAATCAAAACAGACATACAGTATATTTATATTGAATTTGACTCGATCATGTGATTTTGGATCGCGGTGTACTACACTATGAGCAGTGTTTTCATTGTGAGGAATGCATGGCTCAATAATGTCTGGTTGAAGAAATCCAGACTCGAGTCATGTCTGATTTAGGAGATGCAGGGGAGTGGAGGGGGGGGGTTAGGAAGAGGACAGAGATAGACTGCAAAGAAAAGAGGGCTTACAAAAAAAACAGAGAAGTCGGAGTCAGAGAGATGGATGGGGAGAGAGAATATGCACGAGAAGAGAGAGATTGTGTTTTTGTAAGACAAAGCTCATAAAGGATATTCTCAAACTGCCTGTGACGTTAAGAGTCCCCTTATGGCTGCTCATTTGAAAGCCAATGCTGCTGATATGAGGCTTCAGGTGGAGACGTACAGTTGGAAGTGGATGCCGAACAGTTGATGAGCTGACGAAGAAGACTAGGCCGCCAGGCTACGGTTGCTGTTGTCAGGACCAATGTGATCGCATTCTTAGCCCAGTCACAGATCTACAGTACAAGTGGTTTGAAGCTCAGCGTTTGAGAATTAGCCAGAAAATTTCTCCAAAGAGGGTATTTTCTGTTTGACAGAATGTTTGATAGTGCATGCCACGTTCAATTAATCACAGTTGCTCAGTAATGCTAAAATTCAGGTTTCAATTTTTGTGTTTGGATGATGCTGAAAAACAAAGACGGAGTAAAGAACATGGACGAACCTAAAACAGAAGCATTAATGTGCCAATAAGTAATTTGATTTAGAGCTTTCAGGATAACCATTGATGAATTATTCTGTTGTCAAGCTGATGTGAAGTAATTGCATATTTTGTTATTCTTTCCAGAAAAAGTGACCAAATATTGTGCCGAATTGGGTAACTGGGTCCAGACTGGGTCCACTTGTCAACCAGCTTCAAAGAACAAACTAGAGGTATATTGTGTTACTGGCTTTTTCCCTTTAAGTAATGGAAGAACCAGATGAAGCTATAGTCTCAGCTGCCCTGTACACTAATTTCCACGCTGAACTTTCCTTTTTTTAATTCTTAGAAGGAAGTCCCCCATTGTTTAAGGGATGCTGCTGGAGAGCCGGCCACAGAGGTCAAAGGGGTCAACACAGAAACAGGTGGTGTTGTGGAAAAAATGATCCTCGAGAACGAAAAGAAATGCTCAGAGAAAATGAAGCAAGATCCATCTCATAATGAATCAGGTAACACTCATGCGTAACTTTGATCTACCGCCAAATTATTTTATTATGCATCAACATGATTTGTACATGAGAGTTCAAAACTTATGAACAAGAGGCCTGTAAATATATATTGTTGGTGTTACAGGGCTGTTCTGCAGTCGTAACTGGGATGGCTGGCTGTGCTGGGACGACACTCCAGCGGGAACCTTCGCCTCCCAAAACTGTCCAGATTATCTTCTTGACTTTGAACCCACAGGTGAGAATTTTGCTTTTGTTTTAAAGGTCGTCTGATATCTTGTTAATCTCTTCTGACCTTATTGTCCTGTATTTGGAGAAGATTGACTATAAAGTTGCTGTGAGGATTGATTTGTGAATCTAATTGGAACACAGCTGCACAGATTTATAGACTGAATGTAGAGAATTTGTAACATACAGTATAATTCATCACATATTTGTTCTTTTTTAGAAAAGGCCACTAAGTACTGTGGAGAAGACGGGCAGTGGTTTCACCTTCCAGAGAGCAACACGACTTGGACTAATTATACACTCTGTGCTGTCAACAATAAGGAGAGGTTGAAGGTAATGTATCCTGATGTACTGTATTAACTATGCATCCAGGATTTATTGTACAGATTATGATTCTCGGTAATTAAGCTTAATAACAA
>NW_022280044.1:2638244-2680174 GCF_004355925.1 Anarrhichthys ocellatus | reverse complement strand
AAAACTGCCCCAATTATTTTGTCGACTTTGACCCGACAGGTGAGCAGCAAGATTCAAAAGTGTCGCTCTTTGAAAGGTCTGCTGATGCATGAGGAATCCATCTTTGTTGACTGTTTTACCAGAACGATAAAATATGAATTGCTTTGAGAATGAATTATTCACCAAGGCTAACATAACCTGAATGTATGGACACAGCTGTTTGAATGTGAAAACATTTGAGAATATGCATTTATTACTTGATTGTTACTTTCAGAAAAAGCTGCTAAGTACTGTGGGGAGGATGGGCAGTGGTTTCGTCACCCGGATACCAACAGGACGTGGTCCAACTACACACTCTGCAACGAAAACACTCAGGCAAAGTTGAAGGTGATATATTTAAGATAAAGTAGCCTGCTATCATAGATCTACTGCATGATGGTCACAGTGTGATGGCTCAGCATTATTTTTTCCTTTTTCTGCATGGAGTCCTCTGTTATTTGGAGCATGGGCATATGGGAGAAAATGTGGAAACTGGAAATACTGTATGTAGTCTGACGAAGTTGGCCATAAATATTCTAAGACACACCAACATTAACAGGCATTTTTTTTTCCAAAAACACATTACTCTTGTATACTGAGCTCCGCAGATCAGAGATGGAAAGTAACTTGTAAGCCCTCTGTTCCTCAGGCTTAATAGTTGTCATAAAACACAGGCCTGACAGAGGAGTCTCCCTACAAATAGCCTCGCGTTGACACCATCACATATTAACAACCTTCTTATCACCAACAGCACCAGGCTGCTGTACCAAGCCACCAACAATGTTTCCTACATAACCAGACCAGGAAACCACAGAGCTCATTCCAGTATTTGGCAATAAGGGACATCAGAGACACACTGATATGCATTTACTCACATGACTTTTAATCAGCACTCCAATTCACTTGTGTGACGACCCTCTCTGCCTGTTCGTTTGGCTGCCTTCCTTGCAGGTGTGGAGGTGGGTGTGGCAGAGGGTCGTCAGGCAGAGTGGAAGCACCTGAGGCCATTAGCAACACTGGCCCTGTGTGCCAGAGCACCCAGTATAAAAACCCCTCTGGATTCTCAGTTGGTCTCTGGCTCCTTCCTGAGACACCCATTTTGGTTTTGATTGTGGTTATGGTTTGTTTCGACACTATACAACACTGCATATACACTTTACACGCACCCACTCACTTACACTGCTGAAATGACTGACTTCACATGTCACTGTTAGTTTATGTTTGTCTTTTATATTACTTTAAACTTAATAAATAATTGATAAACTGCTTCATTGAATGCGTCTCCCTTTTTTGTCATGGCCGTTTGGCCCGGTTTGTGACACTTGTGTACAGATTAGTTACACAATTTCATCAATATTGTCTTTTAGAGAAAGTGGTTCCTAGAGGTTGGTGTGGTCATCATGATTCTATATTAATATTGTGTTATGTCATTACTTTTACATCCATCCTCATTATTTTTTTTTTAATTTGCAGTATTTTAACCAACAGCTTTGCACCTTTCAGCTGTGATGCAAGAGGTCATGAATAGATAGATGGTCAGCCGCTCACAGAAACTTGATCTTTGCTGACTCAGCCTCGCAGCTTCAGGAAATGTCGAGAACAAACAGCCTCAGCAGTAGGATCCCAAAGAGAAATAAGCCAAACTGTCCACGACTAGCTCTCAATTGAGACATGAAACCATTGGTGTAGTTTTATCCTTTGTAAGATTCTGCCTAATTTCTCTGAGTTTATCAAAACTGAGTCCTCGTGATCTCATTTTACTTTCACCAAGAGCAGATTATTAGTTGTGCATTTGGGGCTGTAGGAGCCGGGTGTGGCCTGTGTCATTTTATATGCCCTTTTTTGTCACTTCCGGTGATTGAGTCACGTGGTGCTGGGAATAGCCACAATGGGGGTTTATCAGCTGTCAGTAGAGTTAGACTAGGGGAAGGAGAGGGGGTGAGAGAGGGAGCCTTATTTTTTGTTGACCGCTATTTCATGTTATTTTTACACGTTATTCACATTAATACTGACAAATTATTGAGTTATGATTGTATGCTATCTAGAATCAACGTTTATTTGTTGCCCATAAATATACACTCGAAACTCATCCACTGGATTCCGGAAGTCATTTACGTTACAGCCAGCGCGTCCGCAAGTTTAATCTCCTCTACTTAGCCTCTCGGTGACTAAAGGAAAATTGCCGATAGTCATCTACAGGGGCCTTCGTTGGGGAGTCGGCCCAAAATGTTTATGTTTCAAAAATACAACATGTAATACCGAATGGACTTATTTTTCTTATCTTGTTTTTTACAGTCAGCGTACATCCTGTTTTACATGGCAATTGTGGGTCACGCTTTATCCACAGCCTCCCTGCTCATCTCTCTGGCCATCTTCTTCTACTTCAGGTAATGGATTCATTAGTAATTTAGCTGCAATTGCAGTTACTGGTTTGATGACGCACATTGTAATGAAAGTAATAAATATTCAGGACGGTTGTACCAAGATGAAAGCTGATACAGAGTCATAATGATAGCTTTTCAGTCAATCGTGTAGTTACTATTATCAATGGATCTGACAGGCCCACGGATGATGTTGGGCTTTCACTACAGTCTTCTCCAACCATTTCATTGCTCATGATAGGCAGTACTTTGGTCTTAATCTTATGTGCTGTCGGGGACATCCAGTCTGCCGTTGTCCCACCAGCAGAGTGAACACCAGAGGCACACAGAAGGTTTTTCAGTGTTGATCAGAGTGTTGATGTCACATTTTATAATGTAATCAAAAGAGCTGATTCACTCAGAGCTGTTCAAGGGCAAGTAACATGATCTAAAAGTCTTCAAAATTAATGAAAATAGCACACTTTGTTAAATTCACAGTAATTAGAAAAGTATTACCATCTGAGCTACTTAGCCAAATTAGTGCCAACTATCAATGTAAACATTTCTACTGCTTCACTGACTGTAATTTATATACAATTTAACTGTCGCTAATTTCATGGCAACTTGGTTTCCTTGTCCTGCACATTTATTTCATGGATATTTAGGATAGAAAACCGGAGAGCTGTGATGTCCATTGACAGTTGGCGCTTTGCTTTTGCCACAAACCTGCACCTGAGTGCATTGCTCATTAAGGTTGTTCGTCCCGATGAACTGCTTAATCGCAAAGGGACAAAGTGCGCAATTAAAGGAGATACTTCTGCTGAAATGAAACCAGAAAACAGTTCAACACAACAAAGCAGATAAAGGCAAGAAGGGTATAATATTCAGTTAATGTATGTGAAATTTGGAAGTGAGAAAGCCTGAGAATAAGTTAGCAGACTGATTGTTGAAAATGTATAGTTTAGTAAGGAAGAAACTCAATCAGAATTATTTCCAATGATGCAGTAAGGTTTATAGTTCTACAGATATCTATGAAGAAACCTGAATATGGAGCCTAGGGCGTAAATTAGTTTTATGTTCTGTAACAATATTTGGAAAAGTTTATTTGTTGGCACTGTTGTCCATGAACGCTGCAGTTGTAAAATCTGACATGGAGAAGTGTGTTGACCTCCAACGCAGCTGTTATTCAAAACCGATCTTGTTGGAGACCCTCAGTTTTATACACACTCGTAAATCTAACGGCCGTGTTTAGGGCAGGTGCATTATTGCAAAACCTCACGACCCGCTGAGAGTCCAACTCTTAACTTTTAACTCGGCTACACAGAAACTCAGCGGGACATTCACAATTCATTAAGTTCAAAGTCACGACAATTAAGATCTCAATAAAGTAACACAGTTATAGGCTTAGAAAATCTTTTGTTTTCTTTTGAACCATGACCTATTTATAGCTAAAACACTTGAAATATTAGAGGCTTACGTTGTATTATAAGATCCAGATGTGAAGCTTACACTGGTATGCGATGGTGTACAGCTGCACTACTCTGTTATTTACAACTCCACATCAACACTGTCAGGATTCCAAGATAAAAATGCTCCAGCTTGCCGTGGAAAAACAGACTAGGTTGAACAGTGCTGAAGATGTTAGGACCTGGGACAGTCCGTAAAACGCTGCCATAAGGATTCAGTCTGTGTTTTGACATCCCACTTTAGATCAAACTCTGTGTATATAAGCATTCAGCAGCTCCTGCAATTCCTTTTATGTCTGGAGCTAAAACAAGATTGTTCTCTGTCGGAGATATGCACGGCCAATGAATAAGTCAGTGAAAATGCAAAGTTGTGTATGCTGTTTTCTCCTGGCTTGAGGAATCGCAGCGGTCATGAGTCTCTGGGGTTTTTATGGCTCAACAAACATAAGATTCCCCATGAGCAATAAAATTATATTTAACTCCTTAACCTGTAGAGGACGCTCTGTGAGCTACAGTACATTTCATTGCTACGCTGACATTAGAAAACATTATTTATCCATTACCAACAATAAAGCTCCTGGATATGAATGAATTTTGATTCTAATAGATATTTTCGCTTTGATTGTCAAGCATGTCATTGTGCTATAAGGTAAAGAGATGCACCCTTGGGGTCCATTGTGAGCATTTCGAGGCCGCTCATTGATCTTCTTTTACAAACGAATTCTGAGATGATCATCAATGATTTTGATATTTTAAAGATTGCATTAAATTATTAGCCTGCCAGTAACTTTTTCTCCTGTTTATTTCATCAGTTGTAATACTTTTTTGTCTTCTTAAATGTTATGTTTGTGTGTGTCAGAAGATAATTCATTCCCAATTTTTAGAAGGTCTTCTTTTGCTTATCACATCATATCCTGGTGTGTAACAAAGTCAATCATGGCATCGCTCTTCACACAGGAGTCTGAGCTGCCAAAGGATCACCCTCCACAAGAACCTGTTCTGCTCCTATGTGCTCAATTCAGCCCTCACCATCATCAACCTCGCAGCAGTGGTCAATAACCCTGCAGTGGTTGTCAGAAACCCGGTGAGTACAGCCGCTGTCGAGTATCTACCGAAATATTACTATTAGCAAGACTAATAATCCCAGTCTGTTCGACTTGATAAAAGCTGACATGCTCACAACATCGATGCTAACATGCTTGCGTTTAGCAGGTATGTGTAGCGTGTTCACCACCTTAGTGTAGCATGTTAGCATAAAACATATAGTACAGTGGAGGCTGACTGGAATATCATTCGTTTTGCAGGTATTTGGTCATAAACCAAAGTATTGTACCTGATAATGGCACTAGAGGAGAAGTGATTGTAACAGTATTACAAATCATCCTAAAGTCTTGTGGTGGACCAATATCCCTGGAGTCAGATGTTAGCTTTGCTAAACAATGGGTTCATCCCTGTGTTCCCAGGGTATGTGTCTCTTTATATAAACTAACATTGCAGGAGATTGGTAAGGGCTATCCACTGCGGAGATATCAATGTCTTAAGTCAAGAAAACTGTCTCATCTGCAAATTTGGGCACATGAGGTTTCAATGAGTATAACACCAGTGGGCCATAAACAGTGGGGGATTTCAACATTTGAACTTGGTGAAAACATTGCTTAGATCATAAAACCTTTTGAACAGTCTCCTTAAAGAGGACTTATCATAAAAAACTCACTTTTGTAGTGCTTGTGCTCATATATTTGGGTATCTGGAGTGCCTACCAAGCCACAAACTGTGAAATAAGATACCCAGTTTTTTTTCTGTGCTGCCTAGTTCTCAAAACCACAAACATCGCCCCCCCCATCTGAGTATCTCTACCCACCGCCTGAGCTGAGAACTATACCTTTGTAAAGGTGTACCGTTATGTTCTCGCATGCCAATCAGAACGGGTGGGGGCCTTCAAGAAACAGGCGTTCAAATTGAGTGTTTCAGACAGAGGGTGAATTCAGGTATATTCAGACAGACAGTTTGAGAACTAATTAGTTTTTTCAACATTAAAGTATATAAACATATTCTAGTACAAAACTCGAAGAAAAAAAAAAGTATTAACCTGAAAATGAGCACGATATGCCTCGTTTAATATGTCATATTAAGAGGATATTGAGCTGTGGAACATTTTGACCCTGCAAACTTAGAAACGCTCAAAAAAAAAAGGCTTTTTACCAGAATACAGTGTGAGGTGGAGGATTAGTTCCACGGTCTTAAAATGAGATACAAATGCATTCACAATTTATGCTAAACCATAAAAATGCTAATGTTAAAATGCAAGGAAGAATTTCAATGAACTTTTAATAATGAATTTGCTTATGCAAGGCCAGCCGAGTTGCTCTATAGTTTAAATATTTTAAAGTTTGTACAACAGGCTTAAGTACATCCTAATTAGATTTTAATCTCACTGTGGCATATGTTGGCAGTGTTACTCAGTCAGTTTTTGCCCTCTTCAACATTCTCCTGTCAAGAGTTTTGGAGCCACACTGAATGCATTATGTGAATTCTTTGAAACCCCGAGGTCTGCTTTGGTAGAGATGATAAATCTGTCTCGTAGGAATGCCTCACTATCAGACATGAACATAAATTCACGTGTTACTTTTCAAGAACCACTTCTTTTTGGAAATAAAAATAAAGACAATCTGTTGACTCGGTGCTTGCTGCTTGTTAAAAGTTATTGGAGAGTGTTTCCAAGAAAGTATCACATCTTTCCTTTTATGTTGAACACAATAAAAAAAAGCACATTCAGGCTCCAGAAGTTCAAGTGTCAGAATATTGCCATTTATCAACTTTAAAAATCAAAAACCGTCATCCTCCCAAAATGTTAATGTGCGAAAACCAGATAAAATAAGAGAACTTTCGATGATCAAAGTGACGTACAGAAACAACTGATACGCTTTTAGAAGTTGACTTGCTGTAAATACAATCCCATTACACCCCAGTCAGCTTTCAGCCGGAGCATCTTTGGCGCGACAAAGTACTAGAAACAACCAGGAGACAGCGGAGGCTTCAGCTGGGTTTGGGTTTATTCTGCGTCCTGCTGCTGCTTCTTTTTCATGCATTCACCGAATCTGTCTGGCTCATCCTGATTGCCGTCTTTACTCACATCCCATCTCTAAATGTGTCCAAGTAGCAGCCGGGCATGACAGCCATCATCATCAATGTCAAGATATGTATAATTTTGCAATGGCTCGCTTTCGAACCTTTCTCGCCATTTATCAAAAAGGATTGTGTCGAATCTATTACTTTCCGACGTAGAACTGTCAACTTGTGCTAACTTGCTGCAGCATGTCAAAACACAATTGGTCACCGTGGCCCCGCTTCTCAAGAGGATGCAGAGAAAGAAATCATAAGCACCATTGGTTGGGATTCACGCGTGTCTGCCAAAGTGCAACTTATGAGCCTGTTTTCTGCGCTGGTGATTTAGGAAAGGTGGATTGTGGTGGAGATTTGCTCTCACAGAATTTACAAGCTCTTTTAATTCTCTCTGGTGTGGTGAGATAGAGTCTGGTTTAGCCTGCCAGCAATGTTGGGGGAGTGAATCCCCAAAGCTTATGTCAAACCAGGGAGGAGGCAGAAAACATGAGAAACATCGACATGATGTATAGCAGCTTGATTTGTAAACCAGAACAATGTCGGTAACTTTAGACAAACCTCGGTTAGCTGCAATGAAAAACAGTTGTGAAGTAGAAAAGTGCTTTTGGTAGACTGTCTGCAACGACCACCGCTGTAATGTGTGATTGAATGAATACAAACCACAATTGTCCCCTGTCTAGACAACAACCATATACATACATACATAAATACATACATACATACATACAAGTTTCTTACTTTGGTGTGCATTTCAAGAGAGGAAAAATTAAGAAATAAGATTCCAAACTGAAGCGGTTGTTGATCAGTGATTTCAAAAGTGGGAATCACTTCAACCACGAGAGGTCCATGAGCACACAATCATAAATGAGTACCAACACTATTAGGGTGATGGGTCCAGCAGTATGCAAAATTAGCAGTGGATAGACAGACAGAAGCACACGCATGCACACAACCAAAGACATAATCTCCTCGCTACGTCTGGCGGAGATAATTAGTAAAAAGTGGTTGACCTAAGTCTGCGTGCAGATACGAGTCCATGTCTGCTATAGTGCAGATTCCTCAAGTGGAAAGGGAATCAAGGGAGAAACATATGGCTAAAGGTTTAGAAGTGAATCATTGTTGTGTGTTTTGGGCTAAGAACACCCCTGAGAGCAACAGTTTATAGCAATGCCAACATCTTTGAATTATACTACTGTGGCCGCACACATGCTCTTTATACACAGGACTACAAATCAGAAATCCTGATGTGAATATATATATATATATATATTTTAAATGTATTGGTACAAATAAAATAAATTGGTACAAATACAGAATGACTGAGTATAGATTAATACCAAGGGGGCTAATATTGATCCTTGTGGGACAACTTTGTCAACTGATTTGAAACCATCTGCATCAATCAGCTGTAAGCAGAATCAGCAAAACATGAAAAGAAACTTATTTAACAAAATGTTATGATCCATGGCATCAAAAGGGACCGTTTTAAAAATACTCTACAGTATGATTTTGTGCTTTTTGAATAATTACCATAGACTCAAGAGAAACATTGGTGTAGCAATTTACTTATACATTACACATAACTGTCTAGATGAATGTTTGATTTGGTTTTACTACTTTCAGAAAGGTTGTTTCTAAGAGAAAAGTTGGGACTTTTTGAATAGACATCAGTACAGACAAGTTCATTGGAGCCCGTGTGTAGCAGTCATTAGCAGACTGACAGCTTACGGCGCATACACAAACATTTTTGCAATTATAACATTAGTAGACTGTGGAAAGATAACACTGACATCATAACATGGCATCCAAGTCATGTCTGCCAAACAATTATAATAAGGATTTACTCAAAAGAACAGAACACATAATGAGATATGTTGTCATGTTGTCACAGTTTGCTGCAGGCATAATTGGAAAATTGCATAGTAGGGTACTAATATGCACTTGCAGAGCATGGCGTTTTCTCACTTCCTTGTGCAAAGTGAGACAAACACAAAAAAGAGCACTCCAAGTACAAAGTAAAATCATCAATTCCATCTCAAATCATCTCCAGAGTGGGTGAATGAAGATCTCTGTCTGCAGAGGGTAATACTGGCTAACGGGTTTGTGCCATGAGTGCAGAAACATCCTGTGTGTTGCAATACCCAGACTACCACACTATTTAGTTCGCTAGAAAAAGATTACGTAGGTCCCAATAATACAAAGAGTGTCAAACGCAGTATGCCAAAAATACAAGTATGTCCTACTGCATTCGGCCTCATCTTACTTTTCTGGCTATTCTGACCCACAATCCTCTGCGCAGCAGATATATGAGCAAGAGTGTCGAAGTTCAAGGTGCAATGTTCTGATGAAGTACTATGTACCACTTGAATGCATACTGCATGCAACAGTACGTACTTTGTAAGGGCAGCTGCAGTATGTAGTTAAAATGTACTTCTTTTGTTTAACGCAGTGGTCCTCTTAGATATTTTGTGTGTCCTGCTGAGATGTCAGCAGTGTTTAAATTGAACCAACTTAATAGGTATTATTTTATATAGACAAAACAAATAACAAACATCCTTGTTTTGGCTCTCTCTGCAGGTTGGCTGTAAGGTGTTGCACTTCTTCCACATGTACATGCTGGGCTGCAATTATTTCTGGATGCTGTGTGAAGGCATCTACCTGCACACGCTCATCGTGGTGGCCGTGTTTGCAGAGGAGCAGCATCTGCACTGGTACTACCTCCTGGGCTGGGGTGAGTCCGTCTGCATTTGATTTTTTTCTATTTGGTTTATTGTATTATATTGTGTGTCTTTAAAAATAACATTTATGCCTTCACTGGACTCAGTCACAGCTTCAAGACTTACTGAAAACAACAAGACAGAACACATTCTAAAAGCCAGAGTTTACTCACACCCGATCCTCGTACAGTATTTCAACCTGGACATGCTGGCAGCTGAATTGGCCCTCCTGTCGCTTAGTGCTGTCCTGTTTTTCACCTTGTTCAAAGCAGGGATAATGGGTGCAGTCTGTCAAACAAGGAGGCGATGGAGCTAAATGGATGTTCAATAAAATTGGGAGGAAAACCTTGAGGCCTGTGTTTACAGTGTGTATGTGTGTGTGTTTGGAGCCAATTTAGGTCCATCTGTGGCCGATATGCTGCAGTGCCTCAATGGTGTCTGACAATGGACCACATGGATTCATGTGTTTGTATCCAGATGAAAAGTAAAAAACTAGTCTGAGCCCAAACTGTGGGGTTTTATAGACATAACGTCAAATTTAATTGGACTGTTACAGAAAATGTACCATGTGGTGTTGTTTTTTGAGGTTGGAGCTATACGATTGCAAAAAGAAAGTCGATCCGCTGTGGATCAGCCTTTCCCAGAATTCATACAGTATTTGTGAAGAGATAATGCATCTGATGAGGAAGTCTAAGACCAAAAAAACAACTGACCAAGCTAACCACACTTTTTACTGTTGCGTAAATGACAAATGAATTTCCCTAAATTCACTCAAGACCTCACATGGCCACCATCTTTTCCCCATCCAAGGCTTTCCTCTAGTGCCTGCATCCATCCATGCTGTGGCAAGGAAAAAGTATTTTGATGACAAGTGAGTAATGTTCCAGAAACTTCTGCAAATAAACAGTAGATGTTTACATACGCGCTCGTCTGTGTGTGGCAGAGAGCGAGAGCGTGCAGATCCCTACACGTGCATGTTTTTGTATGTGTGCGTGCATGTGTATTTTGGGCCGCAGACAGCACTGACTGATACGTTTTTCCTTCTGTAGCTGTTGGATGAGTGTGGAAACCCATCTGCTTTACGCCGTCCATGGTCCCATAATGGCAGCGCTTATTGTAAGTCTGCTTATCCACTGTTCCAGAGAAATCCTTTGATTTCAGAGTGAAAAAGAATATTGTTGGTCCGTTATTTTGGTAGTAGTTTTAATTCTTAAAAGATAAAATATTAGAAAGAATGGCCATATGTTTGTAGTTATTTTTTCTTATATATATAATTTTTTTTTTACTTTCTGCAGGTGAACCTCTTCTTCTTACTAAATATTATTAGAGTGTTGGTGACCAAGTTGAGAGACACACACCGGGCAGAGTCCAACATGTACATGAAGGCAGTGAGAGCCACCTTGATCCTGGTGCCCCTGCTGGGAATACAGTTCGTCATTATTCCCTGGAGGCCAGAGAACCGCCTCGCTGGCGAGGTCTTCGAGTACATCATGCACATACTCATGCACTACCAGGTAGGTACTGAGCTGACAGCAAGGCGCTGCATTCATCAGAGTACCAGGTAGAAGCTGAGTTCAAACGAGGAAAGAAATGCTGCTTCACTGCCCTTGTGGGTTGAGGTGTTTTGCACATCTGGTAACAACAGATCAGGAAACCTGTCAGGCTTGAGATTTAGACGTTAGACACTTGAATGTTTTCACTCATAAAAGCCTTTTTTTATGCCTCGTTGTTTGATTTGAGTCACTGCTGAATTACATTATAAAGAACCAGTTAGATGCTCCATTTACTTTTTTTAACTACCAGTTAGGCACCTAATTAAACAACAGGAATCAGTTCATTCACTTACCAGTTAGGGATTGCTCCACAAGATACTCTCCATACTTTAATTTTCCTTTTAAAAAAAATCGCTACGATTGTGAAGTTGCTGACTTAACTTACTGCTATTAAATTCCATTGCTTTTGAAAAAAAAATGTTGATTTTGTCTACTTGTTTTGCTTTTAAGGGATTACTGGTGGCAACAATATTCTGCTTTTTCAACGGAGAGGTAAGCACTGTATTTATGTGTATTAGCAGTTTGGCTAACCTACAGTGGGGGGGGGGCTGCAACACAATGTTGTGTGACGTTAAAGGAAGAGTTCGACATTTAGGTACTTGTGCGCTTTTTTACTTTTTTTTGTCAAGAGTTAGATGAGAGGATCTAAACCACTCTTTCATCTGTAAGCTTTAGCCAGGTGACAGTTAGCTTAGCTTAGCATAAGACTAGAAGCAGGAGCAAACAGCTAACCTGGCTCTGTCCAAAAGTTGAAAGCACCAGCACTTCTGAAGCTCAATAATTAACACGTTATATCTTGTTTCTTTAAATAGTGAGCTAGAGCTGGTAGGAGTACTTTGTTAACTGTGGGAAGAGTCAGGCTTGCTGTTTACCCCTGTTTCCTCCAGTCTTCATGTTAAACTAAGCTAACCATCTCCTGGCTGCAGCTTTATATTTAGCGGACAGACATGAGTGGTACCAATCGTCTCATGTAAGTCTCAGCAATAAAGCGAATAAATGTATAAGGCTCAAAATGTTAAACTATTCCTTTAAGAATATTGTATTCTGGAAAAGTTCAATTCTTGGTGCCATGTATGACGAAATAGCGCCGAAGCTCTGATTGAGCAATTGCCCTTTTATGAAGGTCAACCTGCACATGTTACTCTGGAATCTGTTCAGCCATGGAGCAATAAAACCGTTCATTGCTTATGTCAATAAGTTTGAGACATCAGACTCCATCAGGCAAAGCATTTTTACATTTTGTTTTTTCCAGGTCAGATCTCTGGCATCTTACATCTGTGCCTGATGGCGTATCAAGAAGTGACCCAAACACTGACTCAAAGTTGGGTTTTGACATTGAGTACTCAAGTAAAACAATTGTAACTTCACAAAGATGTTACATCTGCCATAAGTCCAATTGTAACAGGTTATAAAGCATTGTCCTACTCGTCTCTTCTGATCTAGTGCTGCGGCAGTAAAAGCTGAAGGGTCATGTCAGGTGAAGAGTAAGACAGTTTATAAATGGCTGTGTGGTTTCCAAGCCCAGCTGGAAATTGACTCTCCTTTCAAGTCCTCCTGTCAGCCTTTTTAAGTCTGTCAGCAGCTGTCTGACTGCGAGCATCCTTAACTTGGATCAAACACAAACGAATGAGTTAGATTTCCATTAAAGCCCAGACCTAAGTTTAATGTTGTTGTGAAGACCTTGCAGCTCCATAGACTAATTGTGTGACAGATGCTTTCAAACCCAACGGTCTTGGCAAAGTAACGCACCAACAATACGTGCTGTAAGGGGACATTTGGCATTTTGAGCAGGTCCCCATGGTGGTGTGAGTTTCTACAGACAAACTTTTACTGTGTTTAAAAGCAATATGCGTTAAAATAACAAGTGAAATACTCCGTCAGCCAAAGAGACAATGAGGTTGTTTAGATGGACAGAGACGGGGCAGAGATGCCTAAACTGACTGCCTGGAACAGAGGAACGAGCAGTGGAGTTCAGCCTGGAAAATAGGTCAGCTATTAGAACTTACATGAGCGGAGAATGCCTCCGCTTATTCGTAAACAATGCAAACAATGTAGGGCGTATACACAACGTGTAGAGCATGTGTTTAAAGGACGAGTCCACTTTCAGAGTGATGTGGGGTCAACTAACACAAACTATCACAAGGGAATGAGAGGGTTTGCTTACTTCACCCGCATAATGACCAATTTAGCTCCCTTGATCAGAACACGGGTTTCTGGGGCAGGTTTCAATTATGTTCTTTGATGTAAAGGCCAAACTGCACAGACCTGCCTTGTTTCCCCAATGGGCCCATTGTGATGTCGGGTCAGTGAGACAAACAGCTTGCATGCTGTTTTTGTGACATCAAGCAAGACGTTCTACATGCGAGCTGTAAGCCCATACTGCTCTTTTGTCTCATTATAACAATTACTGTCATAATTCCCATCATTAGATCATTAATATACCCGCAGTAACTACAGTAGTATTTGGGTGTTACAGAATCAAATAATGAATGTTGCATTGCTGGAGGATTGGAGCTGTGGTTTCTCTTCTTAGGATTTTCAAGTTCACACACAGTAAACACAATTGATTAGTTCAACAGAGAGTCAACAACATTCTTGGTAATCAATCATTGATCAAGGAAGAATGTCAAACATTCACTGGTTCCAGCTTCTCAAATGTGCTCCATTTCACTTCCCTGACAAAACAAATAACACATTATTCCTAAAGCCCCACATCCATCTCACAACAATACTAGCTTCTGGGCCGGATTGGACACCCCAACACACACACACACACACACACAAACATTACCCAAACCCATAATGTCCAGGAATCAACCAGTATTTCTACGCTACAATAGGTTTTCTGTATGTCAATTTACGATAATTCATAAAATTTGTCTTTATGAAAGCATACTATTAACATTTTTGACGCTGGGCCCCTCTGTAAAACAGGAAAAGAGTATTTGGTAAAAATGCAGAAATCACCTTACGGCATTTACAATTTCAGTTTTGAAGTGTGCTTAAGTGGTGCATTGTACCAAAGGAAGTAATTGCAACACAGCTGCAGGTCAAGAACATGTCACCACTACAAAGATGCTGGTTATTGCTAGTTTCTGTCTGAAAAACATGAAAGGATTCTGTTCAGAGACGGAGTCAATGTATCATCAACTAGAAAAGAAAGACAAGCGTAATAAATTAGAATATTGTAATTTTGCCATTTCTGTATTTATTGAATGTTCAGCAGGTGCTCATGAGCAGCTGGAGTTCCCTCGGGCATTTAGGCTTCTGGAGGGTGGAAAGTGTGTTGTCATTCTGAAGTTTACTAAACTTCTGAAAGGGTAACCATCTTACAGGAGAATTAAAGGTGCTCTATTTAACATTCAGTGCATTAACAAAGCAGCAAACAACAATTAGCTGTGTAAAGATGTAGTGGAGTAATGTCTACCTGAGCAGAGAATGAAGTCACTCTACCTCTGCGTGTGTTGCTTCTCCTTGGTTTGTTGACATTGCCGGACCGGCCTTTAGTGCATGTTAGTGCATGTGAGCGTGCCCCACTGGTTAGCTCACGGCCGCTGCTCTGCACGGCTCTCATAAGGCGGTTACAGCTGATGACGTCATCCTGTCAGAAAGCATCGTCATGAAAGTTTAGCGTCCACCCTTCAGTTCCTCCGAAGGTAAACACTGTTAGCTCTGTCGTCGTTTGCATTGTTAGCACAGATGTACTGTGGGGGAGAATTTATATGTATGATTAAATAATTAATATAAAGCTGAATATACATTGCATTGACTACCTTTTAAAACACGATGATCTGGCCATGTGCACAGCTTGGCCACATTCCAAGAAATGTGACTTTGGTGTTTGCGTTTGCTAACTGGCGTCTGTTAACGTGACGGAGTGATGTACACATGCTGCAGCAATTATGCTTGCATCAGTTAGGATCACCGTCGGTTGGATTAATATTTTCACAAGATGGTGTTTACATGGGCTCAGCCTTACGCACATGTCATAACCGCGATTTGATTTGCATGTAAATCCGTCTGGTGGAATCATTTTCTGGTCAAAGCAGATCAGGAAAGCAAAACAAGGCAGTTTGGAGAAATGTTTGTGATGTGTACACAACACATAGCTCAAGGTGACAGCACTGAGATGTGGTCTTATGGAGTATGCAAAGACAAAAGGTTTATGTGAGAGATGATGGATGATGACTTTCATCATCTCTTTTACCTGTGTGCTTGTGTGTCGCTCAGGTGCAAGCAGCTCTAAAGAGACAGTGGATGCAGTACAAAACCCAGTGGGGTCAGAGACGAAAGGACCACTGCTCAATGCGCTCCACGTCCTACACGGCCACCTCCATCACTGAGGTACCCGCCTTCATGTACCACCATGACTGTAACAGCGAACACTTGAACGGCCGCCACACTGAGGACTCTGAACTGGTGGCCCTAAAGTCAGGAGAGACATACGCTTGAGCCCCTGAGCCACAACGGAGGATAAAGAGTGTGGCGGCGGGAACAGCTGACGACGAGCAACTGAGCAACGGAGATGTACAGTAAGAAAGGAAAATCCAGTTTGCCCGCCATATCTCAGTGATTAAATCTCAGAGACTGACACGGGTTCGCTCACCCGAGGACGATGATACAGGTCCTGATTCATCGGGATGGAGACGGATTAGCTTCAAGGCTGACATTTCATTTTACTTTACTCTGATGTTGTGTTTGTTTTTCCGAGAACTTTGATGTCAAGAACTTGTGGCATGAGACAAGAGCTGCTTCTGACACGTGTCACTACCTAAAGCTGCTAAAACTATTGTGAGCACACTCTCAGTGCGACGGAGGCTGGTGCTGGTGTGGAGACAGAAATAACTGTGATGAAGGCGGCGGTGAGGATGGTATTTGTTCTGATTTACATGCGGTACAGGTGAATAGTGTTTTCGATGGTGTCATGACGATGATTTTTAAGGTGAAGTAGAAGAAACAATCCTTCCTAACCTCACCTATACCAAAAGGTACTGTATGTTGGTGACAGCTATGAGGGGGCGTACCATGTCCAGCTGAGCACAGATGAGGTACCCTGAAGCTAAAGACACACACATAATCTAATATAATAATCTAATAACTAATTTCACAAACCTGATCGTATGTGCAAGGAAAGAGGTCAAATTTAAAAAACAACTCTGCTTGAAGCTCTGGAATTGTGTACATAATGTATGTTTCATTTGAAAAAAAAGTGTTTAAATGTTTTTAAAGGATTTTATTTTTGTTTATATTAATATTTTAGTCTTGCCAATTACTAAGTATGTGCTAAGTGTGTGTCCTGTGATGCTGCACTACCAACTGCTTTGTTGTTTTTGCAGCTGCTGTATTTGTGCCGATTATCACAGGGCTAAGAAGCAAAAAGAAGCTAAATGCACATAAAAAAAATATATGAATAAAAAACTTTATTTTCAGGTTGAACAGCCACAAGAGTTGTTTCACTGCATATGACTTAAGTATGCTAACAGTTGTGCTAATGGTTCTGACAAAGGGGCAGTTCCTCTGCAGTGCGGAAGCTGCACAGATTTCACTCACGATCATCCTTTGTCACGCTCACGAGGCCTTTAATCTATCCCCCTCTTTCTTTTCTTTTTTTTATTCTGTCGTCGGTGCATATTTACTCATGAATATGGTAGCATTGTTATTAATAAGCATCCGGAGCAAAGTGAAAGGCTAGCTAAAGATGAAATGATGAAAAGGTCACATTCATACTGTAAACACAGAGTCAACACATTCATATCTTCAAGGCATGTTCACATCTTGCTCATAATTTAGCATGGACAGCAAACATGAATAATCTACTCTTTGTCCTAAATACGTTCATATGACTCTATTGTCATTTTATTGTTGCTTTGTCATAACTGTGCCATAGGATTGTAGAGGATGAAAGTTAAGAGCTAAGTCCACAACGAGTTTGCTTTGTATCAGTATAGCCACCATTTCTAAAACTGAATTCAGTGACTTGCATATATCTATAAAAGTTCCTTAGAAGCCCAAGGAGCTTCTAAACTGCACATTTAATAGCAGTCTAATAGCCAGGTAGAAACATGTATTATCCTTAAGCATACAGCCAATAAAGCCTCTAGCTGATTAGTTTGTTGCCACTCACTTTTTACGTACTGAAAGACACGGAGAAGGTGCATCTTTGAGGGTACAGCTAGGATATTCTATTTTTCTGTTATTTTGTTAAATACAGTTTACTTGTTTTTTAAAAGCAAAGTAATTTTCTATAAGAGCAGTGCATTATAGTTTTTGCAAAAGTTACAAAAACAAGAGTAGGGAGTGTGTTTGTCGGGGAATACTTTTTCATTAATACACATTTGGTTCACTGGTGAGTATTTACAGCAGCGGGACGATGTATAAGACAGAACCCTGGGTCGACTAACGACGAAGAAATCACAAGAATGCTTGAGTTGCAAAAATAGGTTGAGATGCTTTTATTTACAAAAAAATTGTGAAGAATGAGAAATTGGACGTTCACAGCAAAAACAGAAAGACCAAAATGATATGCAGTTCACAATAGACGTTTGACAGTAGACAGATAATACAATACGTCATTGTTGGTTTAGTCGCTTCATGGGATTTGCTGACAAAAACAAAGATACAGATAGAAATATCACCAGACTTTTTGGAATCATTTTAAACCTAATCTGAGATGACATGTTTTGTTCTGATCACAGACTCACTACATTCTCTGTCTGCATGGGTGCTACTGTGTTATTATCTGTTGAATGTCTGGTCATAATGTACGTGATTATTTCTATTCATTATTGTCAACTGGGAAAAACAGGATTTGTGTGGGACATTGGAGGGTTAATATGAAGTATCGTTTGAAATGTGTTTTTTTCCATGGACCTAAAGTGTCAAGCTTATACAATTTGCACATTTAGTCAGAATGAGGCTCTGAAGTTGATCTTTACAGTATTTCAGTAAGTTCACATTGTAATAATTGGCTTATTAATCACATTAATATATAATTAACTATAATTAAAGATATATTGTCAAAGCGGAAAGCACAATGTATCTAGATAAATAGCGGCATCCAAAAAAATCACCAGTGGAGGTGAACACTCATTGCGAGCCAATAACATTGAATTGGACTAATTCGATTAGATCAAATCAAATCATATCCAGTTATAAAAGTCAAGAATGCAGCTCTTTACAAGATGTGAAGTTTAATTTACCAACAGGAAATACATTAGCCTCCCAAGCTAATTTTTTTGTAGCTACATTCCCCCTAATCTCCTCCTGAATGAAACAGTCAGGGATTATAATATTATAATTATATGATCATATTATAATATTGCAATATTATATTTCAAATACTTTTTTTTTTTTTGCGAGCCAGGTATAAAGAAAGAAACAGAGACAATCAATATGAGAGACTGACATCATCGTATGATGGAAGAGTTTGTTTTCCCTTTCCCTAATTTTAAAGTATCTTATTTATTTAGTTTGAATTTCATCTTCATCACGGTGATTTGTCACACTGTAAGATATACTGTACTATTAATCTTTTGGGGTTTAGGGAAGACTGATTCTGTATATTTTGTATGTTCAGGCCATGTAAATACGAGCAGACACTGTGTTTACGATAGATTTTTGCACTGTGAAATACTCTGACAGCTATTTTTGTTATGTTCTTGTCATTTATTTTGGCTTGTGTTGATCTCCTTCTCCCTCTCAGCTCGGGCCTGCATCATCTCAAAGCTGATAAAAACAATTTGCATTTTGTAAAACCAAATTGATTAGTGTGTTTTTTTAAAAAGAATATTTAGCAGAAGAATACAGACATAAAAGACTCTTTGGTGTCACTCTTTATTTTCTGAGCACAGAGCGATCAGAGACACAAGCGACATGTGTTTGCAGAATAAAAAAACATGAAAGAATTTAGATGAAAATGGACAATTTGCACCACTTCTTTGATGATAAAAGTACTTTTCGATCTGTTGTTTTAAAATGATCTAATAAGATCATGGACTAAAGCAAGAAGAAGAAAAGAAAAAAAAAAGTTATTTTTTACAACCACCGCGACACAAACTTGGTTTTCAAGCATTTCTGCAGCAGCATTTTCCTCGCCAAGACTATTCTTGTCAATGTTTCAGGGTTGAGAGATTTTGTATAATGAGTGTGCAGGGAACTTACTCCATTTGGGTGTCTTTGTTATCCCTCGGTCTTGACAATGTCATACCGCCCCTTTTAATTCTAGAGGTTCAGCTCAATTCACATACCAGCACCAGATGTGTGGAACAAGAGAGAATCGACCGACACAGTTCGTCTCAAAGATGGATGGCCGCTTTTATCCTGATAAATGAAGGTTGTTATCACACCAACAAGGCAGAGTTCTCCTCTTTATGTCAAGATTTTTTTAGCTTTTCTATAGGCAGCTATAATATGCAATTTCAGGCTCTGCTGAATGCTAGTGGTACAGCCAAGTGAAGGAGACGTACTGCCCTCCTGCATATTCACAGCCCTTCTGAGCCCATGATATTATAATAAAATGATGAAAAAGTTAGATGTGTACTTCTTAGGGTTAGGGTTAGATATTGTCCCCTGACAACTGCATAACGCCAAATCCATCAAAAGCAATCTTTAAATGAAAATATTCAATGCAAAGTCTGAAATTGGATGCAAACTGTATTGCGTACGAAGGCAGAGATTGAGGAATTATGCAAAAACAAAGATACAATGAGGGTGAAATCTCCATATTTGCCATAAATCCTCCTGTTATGGGCTTCTCCTCAGCAGATTCAATGGAACAGCAGAGCAGAAAGTTAGAGGAAGGAGCCGTAAATTGCATTGAACAGCCTCCATCTTGAGAGCATGTTTTCCTGGGAAACTTCAGGAAAATGTCATGGCTTTTTCAGGCATTTGGGAAAGTTCCCTGACAGCGACAATCTCGCAGGACACCAGACGAATCCAAGAATGTGTCATGTGTGCTCAGGAATCGGCTGTGAAAGTGAACGCGTGCTTGGTTTTACTCACTGGAGTTAAAACAGGAGATGACAGTAGTCCAAATATACATCTATGTTTAAACACTCCTAAGGGGAGTGTATTTCAGCTGTCGCAGACAGAAATCCGTTACAACTCAGCCTCACTCACTGCAGAAGGCACAAGGACAATGGAGAAAGGACACATTTTGGTTACGCACAAAGCCTAAAGTAAGTTGTCCAGGTGTGTTTTTTTTTTTTTTTTAAATAAGCCCGTAGTGGGTTTCTATACCTCACCTGCACATATATACTGTTTCTATTTACCTTTTTTCTGTCCGACCTTTCCATGAAAATGTGCATTTGCCTGCATGTGGTATAGCCAGCTTTAGTATTTTGAGCATTACATGAGAGGAAGGAACCCCTACTGTGTTCAGTGCGGCTGTCTTAAAGAAAATAAATCAAACCATCAAAATCTCCTCTCTCTCAGGGACTAATCTGCCGCATCGTCTCTGTCTGCTCATGAGAGATAGGACTCTTGGGTCGTGATGGGATTTAACAGCAGTGGCTGCATTCAGGCATTGAAAATTGCAACTTTTGCATCGGGGCGGAGCACTGCACGAAAGGAAGGACGTGGAGGAAATATGACAATTTCACAGCAGAAAAATTCAGTTTTTACATTCAAAATATAATGAGAAGTACATCAGCCCCAGAAATATTAACTGACTAATATCAGAGACCAACGTGTCGTCCGTGCTGTGTTTTCAACGTGACACAATCTTAGCGCTATTCCACATTTTAAAGGGCAAGTCAAATTATTCACAAACCCCAGAACAATCAAGGTTTTTATTGAATTTTTAAATTGCACTCGATGGTGTTTGCAGCTTCAGGAAATTAGCATCCCACCGGAAGTCTATACGTAGTGAGGAGTAGAGATTACTTAATGAAATAACTCAATGCAAGGCTCGTAAATTATCATTTTGAAATGAGCCTTGTGTTTTCAAACCCTTTGATGTATTATTGGAAGACAATGCTCTCTGCGTGATTATTATCAAGGCCCTCTTGATTTAATCCCTTTGATATTTACATAAGTGCTGAAACAATGCCCTAAGGCCTAAGCAGATCACAGATCCACTTGTGACAATATCTACTGGCACATTCATCTTAGTATCATATTTTTTATCGAAGCAGGGGAATGAAAGACCCGAGGCGTTGTGGTGGCCGTGATCTGTAGAGTTGAAGAAATGAGAAATTAGAGATATTCATGCATGTTCTTATAACCTTCGAGGGGTGAAGGATTGATCCATGTGCTGATGGCTGCTGCATATTGTGCCATGCAGCTGCTGACCCCACTTAACTGAGTGATGTAGTCTAAAAAAAGAAAAAACAGTGAAGAAACCAGTGAATATCTGCTCAATCACAGTAGAAAGCCTAACACAACCTGATGGTGGGGAGTAGATCTAAGAACACAGAACGATGGGCTTCTTTTCTTGTTTGTTCTAAAAGCAGCGGTGAGCCTGTCAGTCTGCCCATCAGGGCTTACAATAAGTCTGAGAGACAATAACCATCGCAGTCGTGTCTCACTAATAGCCCTTGTTCCCTAATTGTGCACTAATGCGATTTGTGAGGCAAATTATTAATTATCAGGGCCCTTGATAGAGTACATGCTGTGGCGGTGGAGAAGCTTTCCATGAAGCAATTTATTTTTGCCCATCCTTCGTTGAAACTCACATCTTGCTCGAAAGCATTACCGTGTTTCTGTGTAGGTTAGTTTCAGCACTCCTCCATATGTACATATGCAATTCTTCACAATGTCAAAATATTTACTCGCACAATGCAATTTTCTAGATTTTGGGGAGGCAGAGCACATCATTTTTTTTTTTACATTTTTATATTTTTGTTTGGCAGTGTAGAGCAAATTAATCCATCCATATTTCTCTCTGTCCTCAAATGGTTTTAAAATGCAGGAGGTTTTCCTCAGTCATGTGGAACGCATCAGTGTAAACATTCAGTCTACGTTTACACGAACCAGGACTACAGTTCATAAAGTGAGTTTTTCAAGGATTGAAAACAATTTGATGTAAAATCAAATTGAAGGACATTGTTAACTTTAATCCTCCTGTTGAGCGTAACCAAAAAGGTAATTTGCCTCTTAGACCCTGTTGTCAACCACATTCACTCAAAATAGGGCTGATTGAAGCACATTATTATACAATAGGGTGTAACATTGATCCACACTGAATATATGCTCTGGGAAGCTTCACTAAGCTGTTTCAGTCAACCTACAAAAATCTCTCATCCCATGTGGCTAAAATACAAGCATCCATAACCCTTGAGCCACAGATTTCAACATCTACTATGCAGTAATACGGATATTCACCAGTGTTGTAATTCTTTGACACACAGAGCTTAAAGCGACACAGGCAAAAACCAAAGTGCTTAAAGTTAAGGGACCACGGAGCCTCGTTAAACGCCGGGTTAGCGGCCAACGTTTCCCTTCCATCCATAAGCTGTGAGCTCGGATTTTCCACGGTGCTCAAAAGCGTTTTATGAGGGGTCCCACCACAGCGGGAGAAGCACTGACTTATTACAGTTTTATTACCCCTACAGCGTGAACTCAAGTGAGGGTTTGAAGAGATACAGCTTTTAGAGGCATGTGGAAATAAGAGACAGACTGCCTCAGAGGTAGAGGAAATAAATTAGCTGAAGCAGAACTGAATAGATATGGATCAAAGAAAAGCAAGAGTCTTTGAAAAAGTTAGATAAGGGATTTCAGCATGAATTCAAATGCTAAAATACCTAATTCAAAAGTTCAGGTCAAGCTCATATTGAATCTTCAATTATCCATCAACCTGCACCTTCAAAACGTGCAAATAACATGTTAATCAGCAAAATATGTCCCTTTTACTTCTTGTTATTTTGTTCTGGCTTCAGGGGTGCTGATAATGCTAAGCTAAGCTAATCCCCTGTTGGCTGTAGCTTTATCAGTCAGAAATACTGGTACAAATGAGTTTAGTTGCTCTATTTTAGAATTAAATAAAAGTGTGTATATATATATATAAATATATATATATATAGTTATAAGAAAAATTTAAATAATTATGGACAAATTTGTGAATTGCACAATAATATACAATGAATATGTAAAAAATAAATTAGAAAATAAATAAGTAAAAATATGTATACTACAATATTCAACAATAATGTAAGTATTATCAATGCTGTAAAATGGGATCTTTAAATTTAGTGTACAGATCTTCCATCTAACTCTTAAGTAAGAAAGCAAATAGCATATTTCTTTAACTGTTCATTATGTGGGCTACATAATGTCTATTATTACAGTGGCCAATAACTCTTGCAAGGTACATTTGGCATGGGAGTATTCTATCGAGATAGACTTGAAAAAGTCTGAACCCACATTAGTGTCAACAAGATCTCTTCTCATTTAAAAAAAATACATTAAACATACAGTATACCCAGACGTGTGTGATATGTTCTATTGATAATAAATACATTCACGTGCGTGTTTTAGCCGCAAATAGATCCTCTAATTGCTTCAACATAAACAGCCCACACACTCGGCTACTTCAAGGCACTTTATGTACTCCGGCTATAAGTCACACACTTAAAAGGAAGTGTGTGTTTTCCCCCTCAGGGTGATATAGCTCAGCAGGTTAGGAGGGGACAGCCAGCCACAGATAAGGCATTGTTTACTGTCATTCAAACCTGCCTGGGGCGCCCTAGCCGGTACACACGCATCACCACATCACCTATAGCAAGCTTAAATCGAGCCCAGATAGCACCAATCTGTCTCACTCCAAAGGTGTTAAAATGTCTGCCGTAGTGGTAGATTAACATCAGCGAGGGCCATGCACACGAGCAACAACACACACAACCATGACAATCGAAACGTAGATATGCTAGACCAGAGCATCCCGAGCACGGAGACAGGACTCAGACCGGGACAAAGTTGAGCAGGATCAGATTACCCGCATGTATTTATGAGATCCTTCTCTTGGGTTTTGCCTAAATAGTGGGATTGGTTGTGTGCATACAAGCCAATTCGCTCACACGACGCTGACAAATACACAAGGCTGCAAATATTTTAATAATTGGGGGAAAATTCAAGCACATGCACAAGACAGATGCATAATGCATCCGCTTTAGTGAGTTCACGAAGCAAACCTCAAGTTAATCCTGCAGTTAATTTGAATATGTAAATAATACTGGCTGAGGCCCAAGTGGGATTGGACGGTGTGATTTATCCGAAGTAGGTCTCTGTCTGCAGTTTTCTATCATCCACGGAGTATAAAAGCTGTCAGAGCTCAGTTAGCCAGCACCATCTGTGTGTCTGCTTATAAGACTCATTCTCTGAGCACACATCTAAACCCTCAGGATTGCCAACATCATGATCAATAATGGCCAATCACGGATGGCACATTAACTAGGAAATCAAGAGGGCTGTCGGTCATCTTGTTCAAAGTTGCTTCAAGGCAGATGTCAACAGACTGAACTCAGAAAGACTGTATGTGTCTTCCGGAGTGCTGCTGGGTGGGTGTTTCCAATATAACCTTTCCATACATGTTTAATAAAGGATGAATATGGTTTATTGCATCTTGGATCTCATCATACTTTCATCCTTGGCATTTGGAACTGCATTTAAACCTTTAAAGTCAACATAGATGATTATTTCTAGTGGTGAGGATTATTGGAAACTCTGTACATCTGCAGCTTCTGTACAATCTAGAAGGTTGTATTTATCTAGAGACAATTATATTAAGGAATCAAGCATTTCCAGCAAATATGGATGCAGTTGGATGTGGCTGAAAAGGCTTTGCTTTTTGAGGGAGCTCTCAAGGAATCCGAGCAGCAACGAGATTTCCGACGGGAGAACTAATCCCGCCTCAGTAAACACACATGAAAAGCTTGTTATTCTTTTGCGCCCATCAGACTTCATAGTAGCAATGTCGCCCTGTTCCCGGATCTCTGCCTCATGACTTTGGTGACACTGATGTTTTCTGAGCCCATAGAAATGATGGCCATAACTACGAAAATATTAGTAATGATTAACTGGAATTATCTTTGACGTCCGTTCTTTAACCCATGCTATGAGAAAGGCACACTGCAGGGGAATAGACACATTAGCGTTCACTGTGGTGTGTGCATCATACTGCATATATTACATGTTATATACTTGAGTTATAGAACATATTACTTATATATATTTTGTATTTCTATATCTCTCTCCCTCTCAATCTCTTCAACACACACACTTACACACTGTCAGTATGGAAGCGAAGCAAAGACGGTGTGTAATTGCTGTTAAAAGAAAAGCTTTCACGGTATGAGGTTAGCTCTGGACCTGTTAAACCTTCATTTGCCGTCGCCTTCAGTCTGAACTCCCTGATGTGTAGGCCATGACTTGCCTCGGAGTAATGAGAAACAGGGAAATCCAGGAGGAGCATGCTGGGCCTTATGATAACCCAATGATTGAAATGGAAGGTACAGTGTACAGATTGTATTACTAAAAGCAATGCGAAGGAGCCTTTGACAAATTGGTGGGTGAAATATTGGTCTATATGGTAAAAGTGGCTGTGAAATGCATTTTTCCACAGAAGACAGAGAATGTAAGCAGGTCTACTGTCCCTTCTATGATGAATCGCTTTCATTATTTTACCATCAAGTAAATATGAAAATACTGTAATCATTTCTGGGTCACTGTATCGAGGCTCTCTTGTCAGCATAGTGTAAAAGTGAAGAAGTGGCATCTTTCTTGTAACGTGATGATGTTTGATTTTTTCTTTATTGCACTGGAAGTTGTAGACATTAATTTCCAACCATTTCAGCCATCAAGCAAAAGAGACAGAATCGAATCAAGTCCAACATTAGTGACCTTCTGCAGTGGCATCACAGTTTCTTGTGCTCCATTCTGTCTACGAGTGTTATCTAAAGGGCAAAAATGGGATTCCAGTATGTAGATCTAAATTCTTGTTGCATCTTTGACTCTGAGCTCAGGATCAATAAGGACAATGTTAATGTCATTTAAACGTGCAGTAATGGTGAGTCTGTGTGTTTCAACCTTCAGGTCAAACATGTTTCTTAATCACAAAGAGTGGATTGTTTGTCTGCATTATGATGACTATGGTCAACCCTGCAGATTGTTAATATTGACCCAGACTGTGTATACATGTATCCTCACAATACAATACAACGCTGCCCTTTTATTATACTTTAAGTCAACAATACATTGGAATACACACGACACTCGTCAGAAATATTTGCATATTTTGAACCCTTGAATAAACTGCAAACACGATTAGATTTGTGAGACACTGTAGCGGATGGAATACAAAGACTCTCTCCTTTGTTATCTGTCTCACTACTCAATAGTCATCACGGTTTGCAGTGTTGTGAAAGAGAGGACACAAGAGGGTGGGGCCCATGAAATTACATGCATGGCTCTCTTATCAGGCACAGTGGATGTGAGTCATTTGCTATTAGGAAATAATGCCAATGCAAGAATATTAAAATCAAATAAATATTCTGCGTTTTGAAAAGCGGCCTCAGGACACTGATGTTTAAAGTTCAAAGTTTAAAGTGCAATGCCATAAAGAAATGGGATTCAAGGATCATTTGTTGTTGTTGTGCACCCTAAACAGGTCGCCAGACTATTGCAGGGCTGACACATACAAACAGACCTACGGGGGACAGAGTCATCCTGTCTTATTTTATTTTCGTGTACAGAGCTGCCCTGAAATACCTATCCATAAAACTTCCCTATTCTATTTGCTGATATTTTAATTGACAGCAAATTACCTTGAACTTTGAATTGACAGCCCCGTACCTCTGCGGTATTAAGGAGCCCTAATGTGTCCTGAAAGGTTTTCTGGCCCTGCTCATGTCTTTACATTCAAGCACAGCTAGTCAAGCAACAAATTAGCAGCGACTGGTGGAACACGATTCTCAGAGGGCGGCCGTGAAAGTTCATGCAGCGGAGTCCGACATCCAATTAGCTGCTTCAATCCGTAATACCAGTCAATAGGAAGGGAAATACTGGCATTATGTCCATTAAATAGTGAAAAATAACAATTTTTATTGAATGGATTGGATTTGAATGAATAAATTACCCCTCTCATGCATTCTGCAAGTTATCTAAAACTATTTCCGGACACTAAAGAGCCCATATTTGCAATTGGCCCGATGTAATTCTATTTTGGGCTATAGCAAGCAGAACCATTTTATTAGTATCCCCAATTTGCCCAGTGCAATAAATGGCATACTCATTTTTGAACCACAAGCCATTAAGACTTTCTCGGCTCAATAAGGTTTGTGTGGTGACGGGGCTGAATCAATAAGAGTGCTTTTAGAAAACGCTCTGTGAATACACCGGGCTGTCATTATGAGAGAGCGAATGATCTGAGCACATAGGCCCCTAGCTACAGTTTTCGATTTTCTGCTCTTACAGAGTGAGACACTGAAATTAAAAGGTATGTGTGTGTGTGTGTGTGTGTGTGTGTGTGTGTGTGTGTGTGTGTGTGTGTGTGTGTGTGTTTACCCGGATATCTCCTGAGATGAACCCTCTTTCTTTTCCTCTCTTCTTTGTCAGATATGTGACAGCTGACCAGACAAAGGGGTATATGAAGCTATTTAGCATTTTATTTAATTTTTACTCTAATTATTTCCATGTTACATTAAGAGAAAAAAAAAAAGAGAATAAAACTAAGAATAAACGAGCCAGGTACAGATAATGTCTATGAAGACCTAATACCTTTGAGCAGAGGTGGGGAGAGTTCTAGAATATGTCTCTAAATACTGTAAAATGTACTTCAATATAAGTAAAAAGTAAAAGTACTCTGAGTAAACGTTACTGCATTACATTTTGGCGGTGGTGGTGAGGGGCATACACTACTGTTAAGTGGAACAAAATCAGCAACAATACCAAACAACACTTTGCAGCCTGTTTATCGACTAAATAAACTCCAGAATGGAGACAAAACTCAGACACTTGTCGATCGATTATAAAGTTTCGGGAGGTTTTTAATAAGGTATTTTAAAGCTCAATCTTTTAAAGAGAAGTGATTATCAAAGCCGGTCCTATGCCTGAGAAAATATAAAACTTTTTGTCATAGATGACGACCTTTGTAACAAAATAAAGCAGCTTTCACTGAACTTTCCAAAGAACTCGTGATCTAAATTCATCCGTTCATCTTCTACTCAAGTATCAACCTTCTCTTTCATGTACAACCAGCACATCTCATCAGCATCTCCTCTTGTTGCCACAATTACTTTTACCCTCTGCCCCTCCACTGTCGCATCTTGTCTTGTCAATCATCATGCAAATTAAACATTACTAATAGGCGCTAACAGCAATTGTTCTCCATTACATGTGTATAAGTAGACATGAATGAAGTCTTTGTGAATGCACATCAGACAGTGCGGGAACAGAGGCCATGTAGGTCAGTGTTTGCGATTTCTATGAACTAGGCTCATGACATTTTGGCAGAGGGGCAAAAACACAGGGGCAAAGAGCACCTGGTCTTTTATCTGAAAGGGTAACTGGGCCACGGCATCGCAGGAGGGGTACAATCCAGCTGGGCACCCAAATGAGTCGGGCAAGGACGGCGAGAGCAGCGGTGAAGGTTCGAGGGCGGGAGGGTGAAGAAAGCTCTGCAAGAAAAAGCAGCACACAAGGTTCAAATAGTCAAATACTGCCACACTAACTGCGAAAAACATAAACTAAAGGTCAGACTAGATCCACACAGGAGCCCGGATGTGAACTAATTTTCAGATGTTTGATTCGTTTTGTCCAGGTTTATCTGATGATAAAAAAATAGTACATGACAAATTAGGTTATTTTGCTCTTTCCCTAAATGTGAAGTTGTCTATATGTAAAGTAGCCAGTAGGCCAAGTCACCTGTGTGATTACACACACACAGCACAGGTGTGGATGGTAGTCCACTTGAGGAAGAATAGCTTCAGCTTGATCACATAGTTGGTAGAAAGGTCGTATTATACAAAACAGTGAGTCATCAAAGTCCTTCGCAGCTCTTTCAGCTCAACCTGATCAGCAGGCTCCTCCCTTAAAGGGAGGCAGAGGGCTTGAAGCCACATGAATTAATCTGACAGCGTCCGGCTCCTGGCTGAGAAAAGCATCATTAGGACGGACAGCAGCGCTGCTGGAAGGCAACACTCATATTCTGATAAACTGCTGCAGCACAGAGATTTTAAAGTTTGGATATGATTTATAGATTATGCAGTTTATGAGTGGCACATGTAAGAATAACAGAGTCCATTGTTAGTGTGTTTTATTATGTCAGAATCATTTTTTTTTGCTTCAACCTACAGTTCTAACACCGATTACTGATTTTCACTCTAGTGTAATTGACCCTTTACATAATTTGACAATGTTTAAATATTTCTATCAGCTTCAGTTGATAAGTTACAACATACTGGGAGGTGATAAATGACAAAATACACTTCCAGCGAATATCATATAAAAACCCAAACAAGACACAAAGCAAGAAATAAATACAGACATTGTTCCAAACATTCACATTTACAGTATTTTTCTTGGAATAGTTGCAATCATAATTTGAAGCCATATCAAAAACTGTTAAACCCCCCCCCCCCCTTGACAGGAAATCAATCACAGTTAAACTACTAACTCATGATAAATCACATAATCAGTATCTGACCGCACAAACCCACGAAACAGCTTTCACTGCTGATCAAGAAGGCCGGAGACTGAATTCAAAGATAAGCTCTTTCACAAAGTGCTCCTCGGATACGACGAATGCAGCTAGTGCAGATATATACTCTATATCAACGCTCATTACAGCAATTTATATTATTTTCAGAATCATCATTATATTAGATTTACGTAATTCATGGACAAAACAAACGAAACAAACAAGCGGAGCATCCAATCAGGCACAACAAATACCCTGAAGTGAAATAATACACAGCAAACATATGGGCTGCTGGAGGAGGAACTAATTAATGATTAAAGTGAACAATAACCCTGATTTACTGCATCTCCATTGGGGGGGGGAGACATTCAATCAAGCTTTAAATTAGATAGTGGAGGTTTATTACTACTACAGACTCTTATTGGATCTGTACTTTGGATGTATTTACCACAAAACTTCACTGAACTATCAAATTTAGCAACTCAGAAATCACTTGTTATCTCAAGATCATTGGTTGTATCAGATGTTGAGCACACCTGGTGAAAACAGATGGAGTGCTTCACTTCACATTAACACGGTTAGATCCTGTTTTTGTAGAAGTTTTTATCAGAAACTCAAGATCCTTATGGTCATGGAGGAGATTGAAAAGGTTGTGGTTGCGGACGATTTGCAGGAAAACTTGAGCGGTTAAATGAAAATGTAAGGGCATGCTTTATGGTACATCTACTGTAAGCATAGAGTAACTGCACCATGCTCGAGAGTGAATATGTTAGTCTTGTGTTGTGACTCCATAAGGGCTGTATACTAAGCGATAACTAGCATCTGGCTAACATTTGAGCTTTGCTGCATGTATGTGCTGTACAGCTTGTTGAACACACCGCAACATTTACGCTGTGAACAGGATATGAAAACATTCGACGCTGAGCTCCACTGTGGGAGTTCTTCGGTTGGAGTGTCCGTCTGGTGGATACGTTCAGGGTCCGTTCATCGAACTATCTCTTGGGTCTGTCAATGTCATCGATGGCCGCCAGGAGTTTCTGGCGAGCCTTCTTGTTTATATGTGAACCCAGACAAACGTTCACCAAGTTGGCGAGCTGCTTCATGGAGTACTCCTGCACAAAGTCAAAAAACGTGAGTCAGCAAAACATGCCGTTAGCATGAGGCTACTAGCGACATGCAGGGGTTAACTACCTAAAGGAACAGTGTGTTGCATTTTGGAGGATCCATTTGCAGAAATGGAATATAATATAAATAAGTTTTCTGTCGTCTCACCCTGTGATTCTTGATGAACTGCTCCATGTCATTCTCAGTAAGGTAATAGGCCTTGATGTAGGTCTCAACGAACTCTTTATCAGGAATGGGTCGCAGGTCGGTCAGCTTCTCCAGCTTCATGAGGAACTGTTGGAAGTCCAGCTGCATCAGGGCCCGGCCCTCGTTGCTGCATTTCTTCACATTAGCATAGCTGGAGGACAAAACAGCAGAGAGAGAGAGGAGGAGATTAGCATTGCTCAAAGTATTCAGGTAGCGGTAGGTAGGCAATGACTGGAAAAGCAAGTGCATTCTGTGCCATTTTCCTTTTGATTCATGAAAGTCATCACAGGTGTTGGTCCTATGTGTCTTTTTCACCTTTTTCTACCCATAATGCACTACCTTGCTAGCCACCCAAATCTGTCACTAAACTTGTCTGCGTCTGTATAGTGAGGAGAAAGTCACGAGGCAACTGTTCCCTACTGTGAATTTATTATGTATTAAAAAATGTCTGGAAGATGTGTTTCAGCTCGTCAGCTGCCAATTTCTATCACCATTTCATTCAAAAGGAAAATACTGTCAAAGCTTCAGCAGCGAAGTAGACAAAGAAACGTGTCGTAATTTAAGTTACGGGAGCAGTCGGAATCCATTAAAGTTTTTAAAAGTGTAAAAAAAAAAAAAAAAAAAAAAAAAAAAAAAAAAAAAAGAGTTGAGAGGCGTGAATGTACTTAATATTTCGGTAAAAGTGCTATTTGTATGAGGAATAATGAAATCTGCATGTCACACATGTAATAGAGCAGTCGACCAAGACTTTTTGGGTTTTTTAAATGCTTCAATTTTATGCACAACACCTTGTTTGTGTGACATTTGTTTGTTTCATTTCATATTGTTTGTCTTTGCATGTGTTGGATTCTATCAGGGTTTTTGGTTTTCTTCCATCTTGTTTCGTGACTATTTGGACAAGCAGGTTATACGCATGTGTATGACAGAATCAACTCAAACTCAAATAAAAGGTTAAAAGTAATCCCAAGTAGATCATTCTAACACATTTTAAGACTAGTAAATGCAGTGTGTATGTATTGAAAGGCTTACATGAGTCCTTATGTCCGTGTCTGCATGTCTTATATTAAATATGAAGTCAGGTTGTTCTGTGCCATGTCAGTAAAAGTGTGTGTGTGGGCTCGAGTACACATGTATTTCAGTGTGTGTGTGTGTGTGTGTGTGTGTGTGTTGCAGGTGTTTGGCAGAGGGGGACTGTTGGCAGGTCAGTGTCAGTGACATTAGTACATTAACACACCACACGGACAGGTCTGCTCTGTCTCACACTTTTTTGCGTTTCTCTTTTCTGTTTCCATTTCCTGCCTCAGCCTCTCTCTCTTTCTCTCTCTCATCACCTCTCGCTGTCATCCTCACTCTCGCTCTCTCTCACTCTTCTGCTTGTCAGGCCTAACAGAATTTGCCGCCGAGTGTTTGAGCTTCGGCTCAGAATGCTAACGGAGCCTTTTCTGCAAGTCTAAGGTAAGACGAGCGCTGGACAGAGAAATTGAATAACAGGCTGAGCGAATCGGAGTGGAAACAAACAAATATGAATACTTCTCCTTAGTGTGCCAGAGGAGTGGGAGATATACGTGTGTGTGTAGAAAGAATATACTGGTAGAATCAAACAGACGGTTTGCTGAGCATCGCAGTCGTAATGGGCCATTTGCTCATTGGAAAGGGTTTAAAAGTTCTCTTATGCTCAGCAAACGTGCTGAGAGGTAAACATGTTCCCTGTTCTCAGTGGGTGAGGGCAAACCCTCCACCTCCAATGTTCTCTCTTCTTCTTTAAACACTTTGCCAGCAAGGGAGAAAGTGGTGAAATGCATTACATGGGATGTGTCGAGAGCATTTTACGGTTTGTGTGAGTGGCCTGTGTCATGCAATTCCCCGATGTAGAGATGTCTGACTGGCACAGAGGAGTTTTGCCAGCATGAGGACTGAAAATGGCAGCAGGAACTTAGAGTGGTTTTCTTTTGGGGATTACTCCAAAGGAACCTGGTAACAGAGTCTGCAGGTCTCTTATGTACTGTAGGTAATTTCCCCTTGTCTTCATGGTGCTTGACTACATGCTTTGGAAATATATATTTTTTCTTTTTCAATTTATGATGTGCAGATGTTCAAAGCGAGGGATAAACAAAGACAGACATGAAGAAGAGGGAAAAATTCCACTTCTCCTCGATCACTATCGCTGCAATGCGATGACTCACAAATGCTGTTTGGTTCAGTGTACTAGCGTAGGGACTCTAACCTGTAACCGGAGAGTAAAGAGATGTTTGAAAGCAAAAAAAAGGCTGTCATAACAACACATGACAATTGACTTACAATGTCCCATGGTTGAGAGAAATAAACCACTGTTGAGGTTGAGCAATCTTTGCATGTGAAAAAGCTGTTATTTGTGTGGTGATTGATGCACATTTAGAGCTTTATTAAAACTTACTTCAATTGTTTTTCCCGGATAAATAGACAACCTAGTACATTGTACACTTCAAGTGTCAAACTGCTTTTCTGAGACACTGACACGGATGGAAAATATGAAACTGTGTTTTTCTACAGAAGTTAAAACAATAATTCATAGTGACCAAAATAAAAATAAAAAGCTCTGGCTGCAACTTCACCAGAATGATGCCAGACTGCACAAACATCCCGTTGATGCTGAAGAGGTGTTTTATGACGTCCTTACCCTTCTACTAGAGTCCTGTTGGCCAGGCGGATGCAGTGCTCCCACAGCACGTTGGACACCGGCAGCGGGATGCGCACATGTCTGGAAACGTCCTGCAACCGCTGGTTAAATTGCTCAAACTCCTGGAAAGGTAGAGGAGAAAATAGATAAAAAACACGTTATGAGTTTGTGCAATAACTTGTATATTAAATAAACACAAACCTATGTACTGTACAAGGCATTTATTAGCGACTGGAAGTCATGAACAAAATAAAAGTCCTCATGAACTCTCTCTCAGCTACTCTCTGTGTTCCTGGATGACATCCAACAGCAGCTCCCCAAACCGACCTCAGAGAAGCGTTATGAAACTACCTCGTGCTGTGCATTGCACAACATCATTATTTACAGACTGTGAATAATAAACTGCATTAGTGGCTTGATTAATCTCTTTCCATAAGTAAAGACGTTTTTTACTTTAAATAGTGCTATAAGTGCATCAAATCAATCAAGGATGAATCGTATGTCCCCAGCCTACAGGACGTCTGCGTTATTGTACAGCTGCTCTGCTTTCACTGAGCAAATCTAATTATTTTGCCGTCTGAACTGATGAACACAACATTTGAAGAACTGAGCAGATCGGGACAGGAAGTATGAAACCACCAAGCCACAAATCATGCGTTTAACAAAAAGAATAATTTGTGCGCTGCTGAGCACTGTAGCTGGGTTTAGAAACATCTCAACCGGACTCGTTCATCAACTTTCTGATGTGCATGCAGGCTCTTACAGTCAGGTCTTAGGGCTCTTTTAATTCATATCTTGTAATGCAGTCATTCACAAAAACTGGGTTGGGACCCACACGTGGGGTTGCAGGAGATTTTATTACGGTCACCAAATAAATTTGTGGAATTTATTCCACATTCTTTAATTTAACATTTATATCTGCAGGACACTTTTGGAGACACATGAAGGGTATTTTTAATAACACATGCAGGAAACAAAGTTGTGTTTATCTCTTAGAAATGGCTGTTTGTGAAAAACCGCTCTATTACACACCTTAGATTACATTTAAGACGTTTTTTTGTCACATCTCCGCGGCACGTTATCTCATCCTTTCTTGTTACAGAAAAACATTTTCATGGCCAAGCACATAAAAAGGATACCAGCCATGAGGGTATTGTTACAACAGCCCTCCAAAAGGTTCTTTCTTTTATGTTCTGACACAAAAACAAGTGAAACGTCTCAGAGGAAGGTGCAGGCTGCAGGACACAAAGATGTACTACACAGCTTTGGTGTTGTGCCATGTTTTGATGCTTCTTGTTTGTAGCCATGAACACTCTACACAGCGTAGAGCGATGCCAAGCACTTGGCTGTGTACTCACTGCACTCTCAAATGTTACATTATGGATGATATCATCCCATTAGGATATTATGTTGCAGTACATACAGACTGTACATACATATGATGGATGTGTCTCAGGAGTATGTGGTTTTCTAATTTCTTTACTACCTTAATTCAAACCGTGTCATATTGAAAAACGAGGTTGGATTTTAAGGCATATAGAGCTGCCATTCATTTTTGCAGCAAAGAACGAAATGTTATTCATTCACAAACGGCTCCACAATAGTTTCTGGCTGAAGCAGTTTGTTAATGAAGTCATTCTGAGGCTGCCGCATTTCCTTGCCACTATATATGCAAATCAATGCCATTGTTGAATGCTAGTGATCAACCTGAACTCATGAATAAAATATTCTCCTGTATGCAGTTTAACAAAATGTAGCACACTCTTTTCAATCAATGCACATAACACAATCGCGATGCATTATGAGTGTCTTGACAAGTTGGCAGAGCAGAGAGGTGCTATTAGCAGCTGATGAGGAAAAGTAAATGCTAGATGTAATATGCACCGTGTCAGCCCATCAGCTGGACCATTTTGACACCTTTGGGCAGTTAAGCCAGGCCAGTGAGACAGAGATTTCCCCTGCAGGCTGTTTAGCTCGTATGTTTATGCGCTCATTAGTTCCACTTAAGTGCAGAGCTGCCGGAGCCAAAGATCGTCGAGCCATTCATGAATTCAAAAGGTGAGTTTGAGGCGATGACTAAACTGTAATTGAATATGTATATATTTATTTATCTATTTCAACAACATCTCTGTTTTGAACTGTAATTAAATCAACAGCTTCCTAAGACGTGCTGATGCATATTATGGGGATTTGTCTTGGTTTGGTGCTGGTCCGTTCCGGATTTCAGACCGCAGCCCTTCAGACCTCTTAGTCTCTGAACGCCAGAGGTGAGAAAACCAGTGCTGTGTGTTCTTACGTCCCTTGCAAAATTCATAATGGGAAGTGGCCAGCATGCATACAGCAACAGATTTAGTGGAAAACTTCCAATTCCAAAGATACGTCAGGAATTCAAATGTCTTTAAGAAAGCTGAAACTTCAGGAGAGATCTGCATTCAACTCTCCACAGCTCCCCCACCCCGTTCTACATTATTCACCCCGTCCCAAAGAATAAATATTAAAAAGGTCCCTGAATGAATTCAAACTCAAGATGGGTCAACAAGGAACTTAAGAGTTCTTGAATTGAAGTGGAATATAGAAGTACACTTTATGTAAATAGAACAGATGTTAAAAGGATAAACCCAGATTGCATTTCTCAAATAAAACAAAAACACCGTGAGGAAAATCTCCCGCTAGATAAAAGCAAATCTATTACAGCTGCCTTGTGTGTGTTCTACTTTTTGTTAATGTGGATAGCGCCATACACAGAGAGGGCTGCAGTGTACGCCATTTGTTTTGGGGAGAAGAATAAACATTGGGACAGAACTTTTACTTATTATACTTAATATAAAAAACACTACAACAGAAGAAATATATATATTTCAACAAGGATACCACGAGTATTAGAACCATCATTCATATTCAGCTGACAAAGAGCAATCTTAATGGGGAGGTGTTTGAATATTATCTCTATGAAATGTGAGAAGAAGCTGTTCCAATGAAGTCTCCATTCCTGTCTTTGAACATGATCTTAATGCACAAAGCGTTAATATTAACAGATAAAATGACTACATGTAATGTGAAACGGGTCAATCGTAGTAACAGATGTACAGATGATTATGAACTGACTCTGTAGTTTCCCTGAGCTTCACAGAGCGTTAGTGTTTTTCAGCTCATTGTTTTGAATAAAATAATGCTGCTTTAATGATTCATTCCCATCCTTTTTAGATCTAACCTACATGATCGCACATCAAATGTCACATCAACACTCACCTACGCATTTTATATGCAACATTACCTTTAACAGGACGTCCACATACACATTATGCTGCGACATTATCTCTCTGATGTCCCATTTAACGCCAGCCATCAGGAGCAACATTTGTTCGTAGTCGATGGCCTTTGCTGCAACAATCCAGTATATTGGTTTCCGAAGTTCGCTGGCTGTAGACACCGTCTGAGAGAAGGGAGAATACACGTATGCGAGTTATATTCAACATGTTTTTTGAGTTTTATGTATGCAGTAAACACCGTATGAGGCAAACACGAAGTAAAGGTCTCTTTGATTTCGCTTCGATCGTCATCAGTTGCACAATATTTCAAAAGAGTGAAATCACAGGACATGACATTCATTTGCTGATTGGGGGAAGATAGACCTGTCTGTGTACCTGAAAGTTTCAAATGTCAAGTGGACAACAAAAAAAAGAAAAGACGGGGAAAAGGCTGCCGGCGAGGTCATGAGTGACAGAATATTGTCTCGGTTGAGAACAGCACTGCATGCTGGGTTGCAGTTACACGGTCACTTATCTTTACAGAGAAACAGGCTTTTAATTAAACAAAGCAAAAAGACGAAGGGTGATGGCTACAAGTAAAAAAGTAAATGCAACTGGAATGTTTGTTTTAGTGAAAGACACTATGCCTATGCTACATTATGTTTTAATTAATGCACAATGAGTTGAAAGATGCGTGTCTCTTCCTTATGTGATTAAGAATTATTCATCATATACAAATAAAATGAATTAAAACTGGTTTGTTATGCTTTTCAAGCCCCAGAGGCAGGAACATGATGAACAAGACATTACTGTAATTGCACAAACTTTAGAGAGCAGGTGCAAGTATACCTGGGAATAAAACTGTTGCAGGAAAGGCTTCTTTGCTGCAGGCATCATTGTGTCCAGGTGGGACTGGAGGGATTCAAACTGTTCGGCCAGAAACACACTGAGAGAAGAAACAGAAAGCCATTTAATTTGACGCAGAGGCGGCATAATGCGACACATAAAAACAAAATGAGTATGTGTTGTTTCTGTATTACCCAAGAGAGGCAGATCGATCAACTAAAGCTGATATTACTTTTGATTGAGGACCGGATATTTCGATGTTACCTGTTAATATGATGATGTGAATAGATAAGAAATGCTCATCTGCACAAATGTTATCTCTGCTTCCCTTCCCTGACGCTAACCTGTACCAAGATGTTGCAAAAGTATTCTTTCAGTGTAATTACTTGCACCATTCTCCCTGTTGCAGCGATCTAATTCCTTCCGCGTGATCATTACAAATCTAATGTGATCAATGATTAAGTTGAACATAAACTTTCCTCGAGTATCTCAGTTCTGCACTTTGCGAAAGCTGCCTCTGATTCCAAAGCTCACAAAGAAAAGCAAAGAATCATTTCTATCAGGCAACAGGGATTTTCAAAAATGAATGGATTTCAATTATCTTGAAAAATACTGTGACTAAGTAACAGAAAAGGAATTACAGGGCAAAACAAAATCAATGCGGACAGAAATAATACCCCCATATTCCACTGTGACTAAATAAAGGCCACTGGACTCACGCCGATCGATGGTTTTATAGTTGTACCGTACACTAAATGAAAATGGAGGGAGTCCAGAGTTTAATGTGTAGAGCGCGCCTCACACAGAGATTTCTTTAGAGCTCCAACAACACACCTGATTGAACGGTGGAATTTAATATAAGAAAACAACTCAATGTTGTCCTGCCCCAGAGTCATACACTCCCTGCCAGTGGGACCGAAAACTACGCTGTCACTCCGAACATCTATCTGCCTGTGTCTTAATCGATTGACAGGAATCTTTCTGTTTTTATACCAACAAGAAGATTTATGTTTTTTTTTTTTGTTTTTTTTTTAAAAGGGTGGGATATAGGATTTTAAAAACACAAGTAAACATTGTGGCTGAATCATTTACTTCGATCATTGTGATGCGTAATCGGGAGCTCATTTTGGATGCATGGGGACTAAGCTAAGTCAGTATTTTCTTCTTAAAGTAAATTTCTTTTCAGATCTGGCCATAAATAGATGATCTGTAAGGATGCTGCACGACAGTGAACACTGGTAACCCCAACAGAAATCTTTATATTTAAAGCAATAACACAGATAAGTGCCACCTGGTTAACGCTAAATCTGAAAACACTACATTAAACACAGCCAGCACCCCCCCATAAATGAGCACAGTAGACATTTATTCTCTTCATGGTGCAGAGAAAATCACATTAAGGTTCGCTGGAACAGCTTGTGTTTACCTCGGCAACATGCAGTCAGGTAAGAAAAAGCACACCCTGCAGTTCACACTTATCTGATCACGCTTGTATAAATAGGACATCTGAACAACAGCAGGATGGGCAACTGACAGAGCTCTTATCTTCAATTTCTGCTCATTGGTTTGTCCGTGGTTTAAAATGGCACGTGCTTAAGATGTCAGAGGCACTCACAATACACGCTAAGGTTAGCTGCCTTTTCTAATCACACTTTTTCAAACTTTCCATGCAGTTCTGCCCAGAATAAGTCTGAATCCGTTCACACCAGGGGACCTTTTCCTTTCAAACTTTACCCAAGAAAGACATTTCTTCACCTCTGCACTTTAGCTCTTTTACTTTCATTATTCTTCGGAGCTTGTTGGCCACGTCCGATACATGAAAAACTGTGTGGGAGAGAGTGTAGGCCTATTCAGCACTTCTGCAGTGGTGTCATCTGGGCCCTTGGTTTACAGACTTTCATTGTAAAGCACTTTGTTCACTGCAGACTTCTCAGGGTCCAAGAGTTGTTGCACTGACAGTTTAACCTAATTATGTACGATTGTGCGCGGATGTAATAGACCAAGATAAAGAGGGAGAGCAACTACATAGGCGGCGCAAGAGGGAGAAAATAAATTCGTAAGTGAGCCACTGATTGCTAGAGTCAGACAAACAAATAGCAAATTATAGGGAGAGCCCTAAGAATTCTAATTAGGGGTAAATGAAGTCTCTCTGTCTCTATTTTCTATTTCAATTATCTTTTTAGGTAATGCAAATCTTTGATGGCCAGGCTGAATAATCAGCTTCTTTAACTTGAAAAGAGAAAATGCTTTGATAGAAATAACTGCCAAGTTACATCACACAAGTAATGACATGAAACAAGCCGTCACAATCGTCTCCGCCATACCAGAGGAATAAAGACCAATAATGCTGCGCGCTGTCTTAAAGTGCAACTAAATGATGTATTTTAAAATCATTTAGATCGTTGGTTTACTGGAGTGTTGTGTAGAGAGTACTTACAGAGACTCAGTGGCCACCACTCTCTGTGCGAGCCCATAAAGAGTCCCACCGTTAGTGAGGACCACCAGTTGGCTGAGATGGGGGCTCGGCACCTTCTCCTTTCTGTCCTCTGCTGCACTGTGGACCGTTACATTCTCCCCCACTGCCTCCTGGAAGACACAAACATGTATATTCATGTATATCATATTCTTGCCATTTCAGTTTCCATACACACTTTTTAACTTGTGAATGAAGCAATGAAATGGGTCAACGTCTATGCCTAATTGCGTGGGGTGCTTGTGCAGTTATACTTCCTCTGTAAGTGTAGTTATCATAATAATTAGAAACAGCACAGGGACGTGTGCAATAACCAGGGAACCAAGTTAGCGTTGGATAACATACTGAGAAATAATATAAGTTATTCGTAACCGTTATTCTGTCATAGTTTCTGAGGAGATGCTGCTCACTGTTACTTTAACAGCTAACCTGAAATAACAGATGGTGGTTCACTTGCAAAAATGAAGCCAAAATGTAGATGTATGCTGGTAAGCATAATCTGAAATTCAATCAACCTCGTGGAACTCGGTTGTATCCAAAGCCCACACACTCTAAGATTCTGCTGACCGAACACTCCGCAACAGCAGGCATTTATCTTCCTTTTGATATATTCCTCCACACCTCCCATCCAGAAATCCCTTCATCCCTTCATTTGAAAAACAATAGAAAAAGAAAGATTTCAGCCTAAATCCCTTCCCAACAATGATCCCAGTAATCTATATCTGCATACTAAGCCATTGAGAATCCATACAGGAGGTCAGGTTATAGTATTTTATATGAATCCACGATGAATCACATTGGCATGTAGCTGCAAAGCCCCCTGAAGCAGCATCTGGGAGATCAATAGCAATCACACAGGTAATGAAGGAATGGGAGCTATTAATGCTGCACCACATGCCAGACAACCTGTGGATCAGCTTTTATTACTGAGACTGTACAAAGTGCAGACTAACAAAGTGTGTAAATAAAAGCATAATGTACAAATAAATGGTCATTTCTGATGCATCTGAAAAACGAATAAAGGGAATGAAACATGGTAACAGGCCAACGTGTCACGAGTTTCTCTTCAGTGAAGGCAAGAAAGACAGCAGAAGGTAGAATACCTGTGTTGAAGACAAAGCAGTGTTGTAAAACAGGCAGTGATATGATGTAAAGTAAGATGTATAAACCATAAATAGACCAGCAGACTTAGATTTATGGTTTGACTGAGACCTCCTATGTGAAAACTGCAACCTCTCCACAACCTCCAAGTTATCTCTCTGCATCCAATCCAATCAGTGTCGCAAAAAACAGTGAAATAAAATGTGATCACATTTAGAAACGTATTATTACGTTTACGTATTACTTTTACAGCTTAGAGAATCTAGAGCTTCCCTACGGAGGGAGCAACATATCTCCCCCCAAGAGCAACTTTCTGCAAACATTGACGCCGTTACTATTTAAAAGTCAGAAAAGTGACTGATGTAAAACACTGAATGTAATGAAACAGACGGTAAAATCAAACATTACAAGCCTGAACCAACAAGGT
>NW_022280044.1:2625744-2633244 GCF_004355925.1 Anarrhichthys ocellatus | reverse complement strand
TGCCCTGAGCATACTAAAGTAATTCAAACCTGTGACCTACAAGATGTTAACATGCATCTGTCACAGATAGAACTAAAAAAAACGAGTTCCAAGAAGAATACACCTACTCACAGTAGAGTACTACTCACGGTAAAGTCTCTTTTGATTCTGCACTTGTAACATATGAACACACCAACAATCATACACTGAATCTAAATGCTCTAAGCTGACAACAGTATTCTTTAGGGTAAGTGACAGAAGGAGTTAAATTATCAACACAGAAATGTCACAGTTAGCATTTACATGTTTAAAAACTGTGACTGTGGCTAAGTGGAGAGCAGGGTCGTCCTTCAATCTGAGGATCGGCGGTTCGATCCCCGCCTCTCGCCTACGGTGTTGTGAATGTTAGTTGGAGCAGGAGGCATTGTAGCCCCTTCCATGGGTGAATGCTGACAAGTAGTGTTAAAGTGTGTTTGAGTGGTCAGAAAGACTGGAAAAGAGCTATACGGTCTATTTACCTAAGGAAACTATACTTCAAGAAAAGGGGGAGAATTAATGGAAAACACATGATTCACATGAAGCAAGAACAGATCCAGTATGTTCTTGCTTCATCACTTTTTTTGGACTATGCTCTATATCCTTTTCAGCATAATTCACTTCACACACACTTAATACACTTGACACAACGTTGGCCTTCAATGTTATTAATCCTGGCAAGAGGGCATTATTGAAAACCAAACGCCTCTGTCTCAATACACAAGAAGTTTATTTATGCTTCTGGTGTTCTGTGTGTTCTCTGTTCCATTTCTGACCAAAAATATCTTCCTGTCTTCCTGCATCCACAAGCCACAGTTAAGGTCAAACTAATATCCTGCACTCTTTGTTCCCGTGGTATAGTGTCTCCATTGATAATCAATAATGAATACAAGGTACAAAACAGAAGAGCGACTCAACACCTTTCAGAGAGAGTTTCTATATAGAAAGATATTACAGGTGTTTAGAAAAACAAACACATTCGTGCCAAAAGACAAAAAACAAATAGGAATATCAGCGCTTCAAGAGACATTTCACTGCAACTGCATTTATTCAAAGCCCAACCAAAGTTTGGACAGGAATTTTGGCCGGCAGCACCGCCCCAAAGCCTTCCGGAAGAATGTCTCTACTTGATTCTGTCAGCTTTGCTAACATCCAGTAGTTGAGAAAGAACAGCTTGCCTAAGAGTGCTAACATCCACTTCAATGTCCTTCAGGGCTTTTGTATAGTGTGGACGGGCGAAAGGGAAAACAACTTTCGTTTGTCTGTGAGGTATATCTGCCGAAAGTACTTTCCCCATGTGGACCAACAGCATTGTTCAGTATGAAGACATCAAGCATCGAAGCCGGGGAGCTTATCTACACTTGTGTAATGATTAGAAATTAAGCCTCGGAGTTGCCAATGAACAGAAAACATATATAAAAAAATGATCATCATGGGAGGGATTTGAAAACAGATAAGAGCAAAGCTTTGAATAGAAGACTTAAAGCAGTAGCTTGATGACTATCAATCCCTGTTTTTCCTCCGACAGATCAAAGACGAGAGGTTTAGATATTCAGCCAGATGAAAATGATTCTTTTAATGAGGATGGACGATTAAAACTGATGTATGAGTGTGCGGGTATATGTACAGTAATTGTGTGTGGTAGGACTAATGAGATTCTGCTGCGCTTTATGGTACTCGCATGGGACATGTAATCGCATGTAATCGCATAATGCCTTGGGGAGAAAGTGGCACTGAAGCTTTGTATCGATCAGTGTGAAGAGTGCAGGATTTCAGCTCCACGAGGAAACACACCAAACCTCAGAAGCATATTTTAGATTTTGTATAGGCCTGACTTTCAAACTCGGCTCTAGCATTTCTTATACGACACTATTGCAAGTAGCAACTGGCTGCCTCATTACTTAGCCACAGTCTGCATTGCAGGCCATGGGTTTTATCTTGGCTCAGACTAATTCTCTGTTTTTCTAAAGTGCTACGTCAGGCCCCACCTCTGCTGGAGCATCTGTTTTCTTATTGGATTTTTCCCTGCTTGTCCACAGGGTGATGTGTAGTGAGCAGCTCAGTCTGAGGTAGTTTTGAGGTGGGAATGGGAGGCCCCATCAGTCATCAGCAACAGACACCTGAGGAGGGACGGGAGCTCCCTCTCAGTATCAAGTCTGTCGGATCCATCAATTAACTCCACATTCAAGCATCAATTAGCTGAAACAATAAGATGAATAATCGCTCGACGGAAGATTATTCTGCGACAAGTGAGACTTCTCAAAAGCTTGCTGATTTTCTCTTTTAATGCTAAACTGAATGAGTTTGTTTGTTTAAACAACAACCAAGGTAAAGGTACCAGGGTAAGGGGTTGCACAGTGGAGCTGGAGCCTAACGAAGCAAAATAACAGCAAGGAAACTCTGACCTTTCAAAAACCAGCATTTGGATGGAAAAACTTTAAAAGTAATGCCACTTTCAAATGTTATTCCCCAGCAAATATAAAATAAACATCCTTCATTTGAAAGGCTCGGTGAACTCTAAGAGCTTGATCATTCTGTAATCGCCCTGGCCATGAAGGGAGCTTCCAGCAGGGGAGTTGAAAAGTGATCTCTGAATTGAAGTGTCTCAGTCTGTCGTGATTGACTGCTTACTCCTCTCAAATCCATTCCGTAGAGATTCATGGGCAAATTGAGTGGACTGCCTGCCAGGCAATTACTGTCAAGTGGATCCAATTGCACCTCTTTGTCACTCTAATACTGGAAATTTGGTTCTCATTAGATGAATGTCAAATGGAATTAAGGCCTTCACTTATTTTACAAGACACAACCGCCACCTCTGGCAACTTCTTTTCCCACAGCTGCTGGTCCGATCACCTGCGCCGGGATGACAACAGCCGCGATACACGGAGAAAACTTGAAATACAGCCAAGCACTTCAATTTTAGTTTAGTTCCATGTCTGTCCAAAATGTCATGACGTCATCATTTTATCCTATTAGACATTTGTGTGAAATTGTCAAAATGAGTTACGGTTAAAAAAAAAAAAAAGAAGAGTGTTTTGTCAGGTCACAGCGACCAATGACCACCAAAATCTAAGCACTTCATCCTTGAGTGCAGGTGGAAGTTTGTGCCAAATTTGAAGTCTTTCCCTCAAAGCGTTCTGGAGATGTCTGTTCACAAGAATGGGACGGACAGACGGACAACCTAAAAGCCGGAAATGTCAACAGTAAATGTCAATACTTGTGATATCCTGACAACTACAGTATAAACAGTCACACCATGGAGCTTAATTGTGATCTATAATCCCTGTCAAATAGCAATCCCCACTGGTGTGTCTGGTGAGATGTTAAACTAGTGAATAATAGGTTTGGTGTGTAGCGTGCGTGTGTGACATTAGCCAGTGCCTCTCATGAGAGGCGGCGTGGCCATGTGTGCGTTAGCTGTACCAAGACAGAGTAGCTAACCACAACATATGCTTAGGTATTATCACTCTGCTACTAGCAGGAAGAGAGCATGCAAAGTGGAAAGTCTGTGTGTGTGTTTGTCTGTTAAAGTTCCCATTCTCTTTATATATGTGTGTGTTTTCTTGTCTGGGAGTGTGTGTGTGTTTTTGTGTGTGTGTGTTTTTGTGTGTGCATCTCTGCAGGCACCCTCACTGCCAGAGGACTGGCTGCCAACACAGAAATCACCCGGCTTCTCATTCCTGTTTCAGTGCCAGGCATGAAAAAGGCTGAAGAAGTCTCATTGTACCCTGAGGACGCGGGCGTATGCACACACAAAACACACATCTAATCGACACATTATTGGTTTGACTTCAGCAACCGCAAGACTCAATCCAAACGGGAGAAAAACACGATCTTATCTTCATGGGTAACCCTGAAATAAATACACATACAAACACGGCATTGTGTATTCAGTCAGAAGCACCACATAAACTGGGAGCAACAACACAAGCGGAGCTGAGAGGTGTGTAATCACTGGAACACGGCGGATTAAAAAATGCAAGGAGGAAAACAAAAGGGGAGAGATGAGAAAGAGAGAGAGTTGGAAAAACAAGTGAGAAAAATAGAGCGAGTGATTGAAAGAGTAAATACTGGTGGTTTGAGTACTGAGAGAAGGAAAAGGACGGTGAACCAGAGGTGGACTTCGTCGCAAATGCTCGGCTGTGTCAGCACTCCCTTGCAGCAACGGCTCTCAACAGCTGAACGTTCTGGCAGCGACAATATGGCCGCAGATGGAATTAATATCACCACTTTCATCCGGCACTGTCATCTAACGTGCCCCAAGCAATAAAACCAAAGAATATTAATTTTTTTGTTTTGTTTTGAAAAGCAAGGATTGTAAGTAAATCATTATTTTATGCGACAGCTGATTCCTCTCAAGTGAAACAATTCAGTTCGGAGCTTCACAAGTTAGTATTTCACACGTGAACTAGAAAACGGCGTTGATGTCGCGCTCGGGATTAAACACTATGCCACGAGTGTTTTGAGGTAAACGAATATGTGAACAAGGAAATAACGTCTCTGCCACTCTCAGAAGTTGCTGCCTAACCTCCCAACCTTCCAAACACTCTCAATAACAACATTCAAAGTCAAATAGTTTTAATTTCGAGTTCACTGCCTGTCAAAACCCAGAGAAGCGACAGGGTTTCGGAGAGGTAATCAAGAATAGCAGAAGCAGAGGCAGAGACAGAGCACATAAACAAGGGGATGATCTTTTACTTTTTCCCCCGTGGAGCTCCCAATTTAAGCTGAAGCCCCTCTGTACCTGAGACGTGATGAGAAGGAATCTCACTGACGTTCATATGGGACTCGGAGTCATTACCAGCACATTGGTTTTGGACTCAAACAGTTGCGACGGCAAATCAGGGGAACAAAACCTCAAGGATTCGGCTGCTCAATTGAAATGCAGTGTGCAATTAACTTTGTAATCTGTTTACAAATGAGGTCTACCCTGCTGCAATCTCTGGAGTGCGTATTTGTATGCAGGGGTAGTGTGTTTGTGTACTCGGCGTGAATAAATTCTCACTTTGGAGCGAAGATACCTATATTAAGAAAATGAGAGATTTATAATCCATATGGAAACTCAATATAAATTGTTCTAAATGACAATATATACAGTATATATGTGTGTGTGTGTGTGTGTGTGTGTGTGATTTGTGTGAGCACATCATGATGTGAAACACAGAAGAGCAGTGAGAGAGTGAGGCAGTGCTCTATAAAAAAAAAATAGGGCTTTTTCTCCAACACTGAATGATTTATTGAGATGAGCTAAAACTGTTTTTTATACGAGGAAGGAGACTAAAAGCATTTTCCAATACATTAGAGAGGGGATGGGTGTAATTACAAAGCCAGAGTCAGTGTCCTCCGTCTTAAATAAATCTAATATCACGCAGCCTGTGATTACCACACAAAGTGATATGATTATTCCCATCTGAAGTGTGTGTGTGTGTGTGTGTGTGTGTGTGTGTGCGTGTGTGTGCATGCACGCGTTAAAGGTTTAACATCGTTTTGTCTCTTGTGAGAACTCAATCAAAAAAAAAAACACACGTCCCTGTACTCTTCCTCCACCCAGTCTGTCCGTGTGCAGCTCAGATGATAAACATATTCTCCACAGCTGAGCACCGAGCTCTGCCGACATTTGAAAATGGGCAAGAAATAATTGGGGTGTAAATAGTTGCTATAGTGCCCCCTGAGGGGAAGACGACATGATGCTGCGGCTCATCGCTTATACTGCAAATTTAAAGTTTTGATAATTCATCATTCTTTTCTGACTTTTATGGACTTTCTCACCTCCGCCTTACCGCTTCATTTAGTTTCAGCTTTGTCATTATTCTACGCTGTCAAATAAATGCTTTGTTTTAAAAAGGTGCTTTGGATGCTGCGTGCTCCCCTACTGTGGAAAACTGCTGATTATTTCTGTAGGAAAAAGTGATGCCGATTGAAAAAAAAAAAAAAAAAAAAAAAAATCACTCTGTACCCCTTTCTTCACATTTTGATGTGATTACATTAATGGCAGCTTGTTATAAAATTGTTATTGGCACTGACAGTCACCTGACTGCTAATTACAGTCCAAATCAGTGATCAACTTGCTGCCAGCTGTTTCAGAGCCAAAAAGAAAAGTGCTTAGTGGCACATTTAATAATTCGTCCTGCAGCATACAGTATGTGGTGTTGTGTGAACACAGAGATGGAATTAGAAAGGATATTTGAGAGACACAGAAAGCCCCAAAGGTTCTCAGAAAATGAAAAATAAAACAACATTATACAGGACCTCACCATGGGAAAAGAATATATATTGTGAGTCACAATTTGTGACATATGATAAAATCCAATTTAACCACGCATAACCAATATTGTCCTCTTTATTTTCCGATACAGCTGCTCTGGGCTGAATTGAAGCCGTCTGGTTTCTGGAGCTTCTGAATAATAATGTACATCACAGACACATAGAAATAACTGAATACGTTTTTAAAAGAATAAAAGCTGACTTTTTAGTGCAGCGATTTGAATTCAAGGCAGAAGGACTACAATGTGACTTCAGTGAGCCATTCCATCACACATCTACCATAATTAGACTCAAGCGACACAACTCATTGTTTTTCTCATTAAAAACAAAAGAAAAACAAAACATCAACAGAATTTTATTTTCGCCTTCAGGGGAGCAAAACTATTGCAGATTAGGGCCAAACTAAAGTCCAAGTAACGCTTCTTTAAACACAGGCCGTCTGATATGGAGACAAATGAAAGGTAGACGTGGGAGATGATACATGCTTCATCATTTAACAGAGGAGAAAGTCTGTAGAAAGATACGCTATCAGACATGAGTGTAGAAAGCTCTGCCTGCACCAGAGTAATCGTCACCATGTAGTTTTACAGAGGGGAGCAGTGATTGAGAGCACTAATGGAGTAACACACACATCCTCCCTGGTGCGCCACTTTAACAGAGAGAGGTGTGTGTGTTTGTGTGAGTTACCGCTGGCCAGTTAATGACGACCCATAATGCATTTTGTGGCGATACGAGCCGTGATATCAGACATATGGTCAGGGTGGAAAGAGTGGATGGGTAAAAAATAATGCAGAGAGAGGGGAGCGGAGAGAGCATGTTTGTGTCAGAAAATGAGGCAGACGCGATGAGCTAACGAGCGACGGTAAAAAGAGAAAGAAAGAGAGCGAACAGAAGAGAAAGTGAGACAAGGAGCAGAGGAAGAGTTTCAGTCTTACCATGTCAATGAGGCTCTCCTGGATCCGGTTCAGTGTGGTTCTCAGTCTGCTGCTGATAAGGCCCAGACCCGATGACTCATACTGTACAATTCCAAAACACACACACACACAAATATATTTACATATCTATCTATCTATATCTATATCTATATGCACACACACACACAATTAGTTTCTGCACCGTGCACAAACACCTTCCTCTTCCTGAACAGCACACACAATTCAGCAGAGTGTGAAGGCACACACACACACACACACACACACACACACACACACACACACACAC
>NW_022280044.1:2618152-2625734 GCF_004355925.1 Anarrhichthys ocellatus | reverse complement strand
CACACACACACACACACACACACACACACACACACACACACACACACGCTTTCATCTCACGTAGTGGCAGACAAGAGAATCTTTACTTTCGGCTTCTAGCCAAGTCTAATCCAAAAGAGGGAGCAGTAAACTGGAGGAGCAGAAGTCAAAATCAATCTCAGTGTGGAGAGGGAGAAAGCACAGCAAACTCAAACATCTAAATGCTACTGAAATCACTTTCACATGTGTTTGATGTCATTTCAAATCCACCACACCACAAGTGTTGACTATAGCATTTTGGACTCGCAAGGCAGGGGGGGAGACAACCTTGTGTGTTAGTCATTAATGCTTCCAGAGATCTACTCTTACCAAGCAAGCAGGGCCCACCACCCTGGCAGGGCCCGCGTCTCTGCCACCGTGAGTTGGCAGAGACGGGCTTGGGACAGGCTATGGATGACGAATGGGCAGCAGAAAGGAAAAACAAGAAGCAAAGTCTCACGTTAACAAAAAACAACAAACAAACAAAGAAACAGAATTACATTAATGGAAGTAATTGGTGAAATTACTCGTGTACACATCAACACTTGATTGTTGCCTCACATTAAAATGAAATTACATTTTTAATCTTGTACTTGTTCTGAAACTGAAACATACTTCCAGCTCAATAATCTCCCTTTCAGTGTGGTGATGTGGGAGAACGTCACTGAGAAGAGTTGTATAGTGTCTTCACGATACAACTTCCTGCTGTGTCTCTGCAGGAAGCTTTCCAAGGTTTGAAAAAAATAACTCTGACGACATCATCAGAGTTATCTTGTTTATCTCAGCATCTTTAACAGAAGGCTTGTGTTGAAAACTTGAGATTTGGGGTGTGAAAGAGGTGGGCACTGGGAGAGTCCAATGAAAGATGCTAATTATGTTGCATTATGGGGAATGTAGGATCAAACATTTTTTCTGAAGAAGATAGAAAGGGGTATTTTATTTTATTCTGCGTCACAGGAGACTGTGATGGTGTAAAAACTTTCTCTTGCACATGTGCATGCAAGATGCATATAATTCATCGGGAGGAACCGTCTGTGGGAGGCAGGAGCCGAGAATGAAAAATGACAGTTTCTTGCAGTATCGCTCATTTTTCAGAGAAGCCATCTATTCAAACATCAGATACTTTCCTGATCTGCTCTGCTCTGCTCTTTCTCTCTCTCTCTCTCTCTCTCTCTCTAGGCAGCTCTGTCTCAACACATCATTCCTACATCATTGTTTTGGTATCCAGCCTCTCTCCTCCCTTCTTTCTGCCATCATACTGCCAAACAGAGCAACACACTAAAAATTCTTCCATCTTTATCTTTCCTCCATCTTTCACCTCACATTTCTCTCCGTTTTAATTTAGGTTAATCCAATGGGGCTAACTTTCCATAATTCTGAAGCATTAATCACATTTCCAAAAATAGTTTATAACTCTGCCTCTCTCAGCCCCGAGCACTTAGAAGCCGGGTTATTAATGGCATTGGAGAATCTGTGAGCATGGCACATAATGCAGCTTTAGCATGTGTGTGACGGACTCAATGGTGCAGCTTGACTTGACAGGGTCAATATACACAGAGAATGGGGTATTTACCCTTTTTGAATATTAATGTCACCCATTACTCTTCAAGTGGGGGAGTCAAGCTGCTCCATCTTGATTCCAGCGGTATAAAGTGAGCAAAGCCTAGGTCAAAATAACAGCATATGTGCATAGCAATTTTCAGAAATCTTTTTAAAGATTCATGGGGGGCATTAGCATTTTACTGTAGGTGCCTCTTTGAGTAAGACTATTATTGAAATGGGCCGGTTCATGATATCACATTTAATGAGGACTAGAGGTACACGGGGGAAAAAAGAGTCAGAATTTCAGAGAGGTGCAGACTGGAAGGGGAACAGTGCGAGGAAAAAAAAAAAAAACAGAAGACGAACGATGACATGTGAAAGGAGCAGAGCATGTAAGATTCAGGACACTGGGATGAAAAAAAAGAAGGGGGGAAGGATCAGTAAAAAAAAAAAAAAATGACATCCAGTCTATGTGTGAAGAAGGAAAAGAGAATTTAAGATAAAGTAAACAGTAATACACAGAAAGAGTGATGTCAATAGAAGCATGGAGACAGAGAGAATGTGACAGAGACACCCTCAACATGCGGTACTTTAACCGTTAGTGGTCAGATCAAGTTGTCAATTCTCAACCAGTGTGTCACCTTCCCTCATCTCCCCATGGTGCGCACACACACACACAGACACACGCACACACACACACACACGCACACGCACACGCACACGCACACGCACACACAGACACACGCACACACACACACACACACACACGCACACGCACACACACACATCAATAATGTGCAGTGGAGCGGCCCCCGCGGAGCGTTCATCCTCTTCATCTTCCACCTCGATGGGACAGAAGTGTCATTTATGTTGCCATCATTATCACTTCCCCCGAGGGTGATACTGACACAAATGGCGTTTTCTCTCTTTGCGAGGCACTACAAATGACACGATAGTCTCTCCATGGAGCGAGGGGAAGTGGGCCCGCCGACTGTAAACTATCGTTCAACTTAAATTTGTACTGAGACAGAGCGCAAAGCGAAAAGACGGAAAGATTATGTACGTATATTATCTAATAAACATGAGAATTCAAAAATTCTAGCCTTGGAAATAGATGAAGGCAATTTTCTTAAAGCGCCGTACCACTGATGCAGCACAAGTAATATTTTGTAGCTGCAGGCATTGCAATGGAAAAAAAAAAAAAGTCCCCTGTACTTGTGGTAACTTGAAAACTCTTTATTTGTTGTAGCTCAGTTAGAGCGTCCTGTGAAGCAGCGATGTACCACGGCACTATAACACTCCGCTACATCACAGCTGGGTGTGGTTGAGCTGGGCTTTTTTATTTTTTTATCCTTCCAAGATCTAGAGTGGAATTACTCTAAAACATACCATGTGTTGATTTACTAATTCAACATGAGTGTGTAAAAGAAAAATACCGTACCATGTCATTGCGTCCAAAGAAAGTGTACACGGCGTACAGGTAGTAGTCGAAGAGCTGCGACACACAGTGGATGACATCGAAGGCGATCGGCTTCAGAATGTTCATCATCTGCATATACTTCCCTGTTGGTGACAGTGAATAAACAGTTAGCAGGAGTTTGTTGGACAAGCTTTATGTGCTCCTGGTTGCATAGCAGGGTGTATCGCAGTGGACACACACACACATTGGGTTTTATTTAAGGCTTAAGAGTTGTTTTTAACCCGGTATCCGTTTATAATAAATGAAATGCTTCGTGTGGGAGATTAAAAGACTTAAACTACAGGAAGTTAATCATGGTGGAGCTACATCCCTTAGGGAAGAACTTCAGCAGGAACGCATTGCATTTGCATACACTCGAGGGCAAGGATTCAGTTCAGCAGGAAGGTAATAAAAGCAATAAGTACAGAGGTACAGGGGTCTAACAAGGTTACCATTGACTCAGAACTGATGAATGGTGGGGGAAAGAAAGAAGAAATAAACTCAATCTAGCTGGTATTGCCACTGAGGCAGCACTATTCTCTCACACTCTTTCTCTTGAACTCAGGGAGCAATCTAACTCCATCACAGAGCTGCACAGACTGAATTAGTAGTGATTGCTTGGACTCAAACTTAGGCTTTTCTCTCAGTAAATCAATATCACCAGTAAGAGAACACACATTCTATTTCGTACTGTACGGTGTGTCCCGGGACGTTGTGAAGTACGCACCGAAGAAGGAAACAAAGAGGACACTTCAAATGAAAACAGCTGGTAGGAGGATCTGGTTTTTGTTGGAATGACAGAAAATCTGTATCATCCTCAATTATTAAATGAATGAAATGGCAGAAGACTTTTACATCCGTACAAACCACACGGCCAAGATAATTGCCTCGTCTAATTCCTTTCTGACACACGGAAATCACATTATGAAGGTCACACCACCGAGAAACACGCTTTGCCAAAGGAAGGGTTCCGACATACCTCTTTGGAAAACAAAAAGGTCAGAGCTCAGGTTGAAGGATAATAATTATTAGTGCAGCTCAGTCACACAGATAGCAAGCAGAGAACAGCAGAGTGCACTGATTGCAAAGAGCTGCTGGCTTTATTGGTGAATTAATAGATACTGTATCTCAGCAGGTTAGAGAGGAAGCCCACTGCGGCTACGTCTGTGCTGCTCTCAAGCAGGGCTAAGTGGTACTGGATGTGTGTGTATGTGTGTGTGTGTGTGTGTGTGTGTGTGTGCGCGCGCGCGCTCAGGACTCACCGACAAGCCGGATGACATTGAGGGTGGTATTGGTGAGAATTGGTGCATTGGTCTTATTCAGGTTGTAGTCGGACTTTTTCTTGCTTCTTATGGTCTCTCGGGACGCACTGATGATGCGTGCAGGGTGTGGGGGGTGAGAGAGAGAGAGAGAGAGAGAGAGTCGGGCAGAATCATGAGAAGAGGAGAGACTCAGTAATATACTGTATGTTAACATCACTAATCCTCAGAAATGATCGGCCAGGTTCAAAAACCTCAGTGCCGGTCCGATTCTTCTAATTGATCAATCAGAAGCCATTACACAATGCAGGAGACACAGATGGACCCACAACGGTGGAGTTCGTGAACCGGTGATCCTGGAGCTGCAGACAACCTGACACTGCTCATCGAGCCATATTAGCCAGCAATCATTACACGGGCCTTCTAATTTCCAGATGTGACCGTGCGACCTATTCAATAATGAACCATTAGTGATTCCTGCTGATAAGAATGGGGAATTAGCATTTTAGTGGCTATAGGCTAACGCCAGGTTAATACACATAAGGAACAGGAAATCGAATGTGGTGAGAGTGTTTAAGCATGAATATCAGGCCTGTCAGATCTGTGAAATAACGAGACTGAGAACTGAGCACAAACATTAAGACACCATTAATAAATCATTGTGAATTACATGACAGGGAACTCTTATTGTAACAGTGCTTCTGTAATGAGGAGCTACTGAATAAGTAATTGTAGTTAGTATTTTAGTTTCCTGTGCAAATCTGGTGTCGGCTCTCAGATATGCACAAACACGTACACACACAGGTTCTTAATATTTCAGTCCATCGCATACACATGCAGACAAAAACATTATGAACTGCACAAGGAGGGTTATAAAACACAAAAACGAAGACGACATGATTAATTACAGCTGTAACATGTTAAGAAGGTAATTGTTTGCATGAATTACATCATCCTTAGAAATAAACGCACCCTGATAATAAAACAAAAAACAAATACAAAATTTTGCATTCAAAACTCTCATTTAAATGAGCTGAATGATTTTTACACACGGTGCAGAGAAGCACGATTGCCTCTGCTTTTGTTAAACAGCGATTCATCTTTCAAAAGTCGCCAATCACGTAGGCGGAGGTGGGAAGAAAGAGAATTTTTCATGGGAAGACAAGACGCTTTACACAAGCTTTCTGCCTACTTAGCAGGGTGAGGCAGAGGGGAGCGGAAATGATCAGCGCTAAATGCATAAAAAGTGGCGGAATGCACGACTTCCCATCCTTTTAGAACCGTGTTAAAAAAAGTTCATTGTATAATGTTATTTTGCATCGGTGATTAACATGAGTTACTCCTTTTTTGTGTACATTCACTGACTTTCATAAGTTTAGAATAGCCAGGAGCAGATCTGATGGACCACCGTAACTTCACACGTCATACCCTGAGCTGTGCGTTCTTCGGAGTGGCGTAAAACAGTTTGAATTGGAACTGACCTCTTGATGGGGGCATCACCCGTCTGCTCGTCAACATAGTCCTGCTTGAGCTCCTCAGGGACATCGCTGTCACTGTCGTAATCTTGGTACACACTCTTCTCCAGCTCGTCTGACTCGTACTTGAATTAGGGAAGAGAAAGAGCAGATGGAAGTCAATGGAAAATGGTCAAATGGCCAGTGCAAAGAAGAAATGCTGTACGGATGAACTGAGTGGAAGGGATAAAAAAGTCAAACACTGTTGTAACATGCTGTGAAACTTTGCTGACACATCACCAGTTGTTAAAGAGGAGGAAGAGTTGCGGAAGCGTGAACAAAATGATGCCATGCGAAATCGTGTCATCAAAAAAACCGCTGTAAAACCAAAACCATACAGCTGTAATTAAATGATCAACTTAAATTATCCCCATCTTTTAGCCCTAATGGGTGCATAACCATGAAATGACTGGCTTGAGAAGGAAAGGCAGAAAATTAATTCACCTCACCGAGGAGAGTCTGGCTAAAGCTCCCCTGAAATAAGACAAAACTGTCTTTGTCCTTTACTGCAAGCTGAAGCAACACAGCAGCCATTTAGAAAGGATTACAAGCTTAGAGAGTGAGCGAAGCTAGGGCTTCTGCAAGCCCGACATGTTGGATATTGCTTTTGATGTTGAGCCTGTTAGGAAAATATATATACAGTTGTGTGAAAAAGTGTTTGCCCCCTTCCTGATTTCTTATTTTTTTGCATGTTTGTCACACTTAAATGTTTCAGATCATCAAACAAATTTAAATATTAGACAAAGATAACACAAGTAAACACAAAATGCAGTTTTTAAATGAAGGTTTTTATTATTAAGGGGAAAAAAAAATCCAAACCTACATGGCCCTGTGTGAAAAAGTGATTGCCCCCTAAACCTAATAACTGGTTGGGCCACCCTTAGCAGCAACAACTGCAATCAAGCGTTTGCGATACCTGGCAATGAGTCTTTTACAGCGCTGTAGAGGAATTTTGGGCCACTCATCTTTGCAGAATTGTTGTAATTCAGCCACATTGGAGGGTTTTCGAGCATGAACCGCCTTTTTAAGGTCATGCCACAGCATCTCAATCGGATTCAGGTCGGGACTTTGACAAGGCCACTCCAAAGTCTTCATTTTGTTTTTCTTAAGCCATTCAGAGGTGGACTTGCTGGTGTGTTTTGGATCGTTGTCCTGCTGCAGAACCCAAGTGCGCTTCAGCTTGAGGTCACGAACAGATGGCCGGACATTCTCCTTCAGGATTTGTTGGTAGACAGCAGAATTCATGGTTCCATTTACCACAGCAAGTCTTCCAGGTCCTGAAGCAGCAAAACAGCCCCAGACCATCACACTACCACCACCATATTTTACTGTTGGTATGATGTTCCTTTTCTGAAATGCCGTGTTACTTTTACGCCAGATGTAATGGGACATACACCTTCCAAAAAGTTCAACTTTTGTCTCATCAGTCCACAGAGTATTTTCCCAAAAGTCTTGGGGATCATCAAGATGTTTTCTGGCAAAACAGACGAGTCTTTATGTTCTTTTTGCTCAGCAGTGGGTTTCGTCTTGGAACTCTGCCATGCAGGCCATTTTTGCCCAGTCTCTTTCTTATGGTGGAGTCATGAACACTGACCTTAATTGAGGCAAGTGAGGCCTGCAGTTCTTTGGATGTTGTTCTGGGGTCTTTTGTGACCTCTTGGATGAGTCGTCGCTGCGCTCTTGGGGTAATTTTGGTCGGCCGGCCACTCCTGGGAAGGTTCACCACTGTTCCATGTTTTTCCATGAACTCAGCTTTCCAAAGATGTGATAAACCACAGTTAATTTATGTT
>NW_022280044.1:2597419-2618052 GCF_004355925.1 Anarrhichthys ocellatus | reverse complement strand
TATATATATATATATATATATATATATACACACACACACATAAAAAGTGGGTGTCAGGGCACCTGTGTACTTTCGTCTCCCCATCCTTGAAGAGGAAAACTGTTTTGTTTAACAAATAAGCCTTGAAGGAACAACCCAAATGATTTCTGACTTTATGCTCGTCAAAGGAGGAGCACTTATGTATAACATCCACAGTACTAATATTCTCTGGATCACTGTATTCATGCATTCGATATCTGGTTGAACCCAATAGAAGCCTTGACAGACATTAGGTGTGTTTTCTTCTCTCCGTCTTGTGGTGTCACATCAGTCTGTGATCAGAGCTGAGAAGTGACAGTCGTAATGCACAAAAGATGTTATTATTATTATTATTATTATTACTACTACAGCAGTAGTGCTGCTTACCAAGACCATAAGACCGGCAGAGTGTTTGAGCTCCAGTTGCCTGCCGAATAATAAGGATTTGTCAGCTACAGAGAGGCAATGCTGCTGTGTGTGTGTATGATGGCAAAGAAAACTTTCCTCAAGGAACAAGAGGGTCTTGACGTAAGACTAGGGTAGCTGCTAACAGTACTTTGCAAATGCATGTACGAGGAATGCACCGATCCAACTTTTTTCTGTCTCGATAGCGATTTCTGAGCTTTGGGTACTGATCCGATACCAGTGTTTCATTAATAAGCTGTATCCCTCACTGTGTGGACGTGACTGGGATCCATCTTTTATGTGCAAGGCAACATCAGGCCTGACCTAAATATTGCTTTCCTAACTCTGTAAAACAAAATGCAATAAATAAATACATAGATATATTTATTGAAATGTTATTTATTATTAGAATAATCAATCGTGCAACAGCAACTTGGTCAACATTTTTCGAAATTAACAGGAACTGCAATTCAAGTGTAAACCTTTTTAATGCAGCAACAATTGGTCAACACTTAAAGATGTTAAAATTAATTAAATAAATAAATGTAATGTATATAGTTGTATTGTCACCGATGTTTGAGTCAGCACTGGCCCAATATCTGATAGAAAAAAAACGAGAAATGAATTCATCTAAGTGTTTTCAAACTTTAACTTTTTTTTTTCCGTGGTCCTGGTGGTCATCAGTATCGGTGCAGCACATACTGCAGGATGTGCATTGTGTAACCACACAATAGGAGCCACTGTTGTTGCTCAATATAATGGTACAGACAATGCCCATTATGTTTTCAGATTAAGATTCGTCAGGCAAGCAGAAGAGCTTGCTTTCAGTTGTTGGACAAGACAACAGGCTCACAAATTAAGCTTGGCTGCTCCTCTGGGTGTGAAGATGCAGTTGCACAAAGCACACTGATGGATGAACGGTGAAACAGGCTGTTTAAAGAAAAAGACTACTAAGCAGTGAAACATTTTTATTTTAAGGTAAAGTGCTGCCTATTTATATTTAACATAAAACAGAGTAGAAATACGTTTCTACGAAATAAAAAGGTTTCTAATATATACTAAACGCTACACTGTAGACTACACAATAGTACTAAATGTTGCTAAGAAAAATGTGTTGAATTTGTTGCAGCACAAAACAATCATCGAATATGACTACATTATTACATGCAGCTCTAATATTAAGTTTATTTTTTGCTTTGCCAATGAATCTACCCAAGGAGTTAATTTGCTGTTTAACAGCTGATATGACATGTCAGACCATGTGTCAAAGTGTTATAACAATCATGCATCAGAACGTAGTGTGTTATGGCCCTGGTGAGGACAGCTCAATGGCTGCTGTAAACAACTCGATGACCCACAGTGATTATGTCCCGATTAATCAACTTGGATCTTCATTACCGTGTTTGGTGATGCCCTTCATTACCGTGATTTGGTGGTTGCGGTTTCCACTTACCCCGTTCGATGCCAGCACATCCTCCGTCTCCTCCTCTTTGTTCTCAGCATGCATCTCGAAGGGGTTTCCCTCCTGAAGGTACTGCTGGAACAGAGAGAGCTCGTCCTGAGCCGTGCTGGTCGAGGACGCGGCCCGTTTGCTCGGGGAAACAGACGGAGAGCGGCACTGGCCCATGAACTTAAACTCCTGGATTGGAGAAGACGGGACAGAGACAGACAGGGATTAAAGGGTTAACGGTCATTGCCTGTTAGCCTATAAGTAATGTATACACACACTATTCTCAAGGCATAGGTTTTATTATAGGGATTCTTGGGCATGTGTGTTTGTTGCAAAACGTGCCCAAGCAAGACAGACGTGAAAGGGAAAACAAGATGCATGAAATTGAAATAAACTAATTTGAATTAACTCCATTTGTCTTTGGGACAGCTCTATCTTTCCATTTGTCATTTCTGTTTCTTTCTTCTTCTGTGAAGTGAGCTGGACATGTAAACACAAGGATCTTTTATGTGAGTTGGTTATATAGAATATGTCCGTGAGATACTGGATATCGATACGTGATCAACATTACGCTCCGATACTCTTCATCTGTGTTATATAACATGCAGTGAACTTTACTCCTCCTATGGGAGGCTGACACACTTGCACACACATAGACCATTGAGCAGGATCCCCTGTGTTTCATATCATTGTGCAAATTTCACAGCAGGGGGTGCGTGCGACGAGAGACAGCGTAGGATGGATGAATGCTACCGTGCTTCCCTTTCTCTCCTCAGTGACGGGATTCTTACTCACATGGAGCTGGGCGATGTTAAAGTTAGACTTCACTGGGCAAAGTTCCCACGTCTCATTTTCCAGAAACATCCTCAGCTCTTCCAGTCGTGCCCTGAGGGGATGAGAGAAAAAGAAAAAGTTACGCGAATAGAGTAAGACACGAAGAAGAAGAAGTGGAAAAGAAGAAGTGGAAAAGAAGAAGTCAACATGTGTCCATCGCTGACCAGCAGTGAATTCAGGTCCGTTTACAATCCGAGAGTCCAGATTAAGTGTGCCGACATCAAAAAGCCTGCAAAGGTCACTGATACACAGTGAAAAGGAAGGTGTGTGTTTGTGTGTGTGTCATGTTTCCATGTTAACTGTCGTCAGAGCTCGAGACAGCCACCCTGATGGTAGGTCAATATCAGGTCTCGCTGTGTGAAATGTCAAAGCAGTGGAACACTGCAGTGGCCCGTGTTACTGAAAGGTGTTTGAAGTGTGAGAAGTGACAGAATAAGGAACGGTGGCGTGAGACAGGGAAGCCTTGTGGCACAGAAATATGGAAGGGATATCAAATGCATTGAAAGTCAGTCCCTGTTGGTGCATGCTGGCATCTTGTGCTGCAGTTATATTCCTCTAATGGAATGCAACGAGAATTAAAAAGGACATTAAAGCTTTGAAAACATTTCAATCAATCGGAGAAAATAAGTTGGGGAAAATACAAGCAGACATTACCAACGGCGCAGCTCTTAGATACTTATCATGTCTGAACCCTGACAATGTCATTCTGTCCTCTGCACCCGTAGGCCAACAACACACCCACCCTGATGACTGAGTGTGTTACTGCAGGCCGCTGGCAGACCAATACAGGCAGCAGCCAGTCAAAGTTCACTGATGGGTAATCTCTTTGGGAATGACACCTGGCTGGAAAATGAATCAAACCCAATGTAAAGATGATGCACGCTGGAAGCCTGCCGGCCACCAGAGCAGATGTGCTGGTGGACACATTAGAGGCGTTGATAATATGCCATCACAATGCTGTCTGGTGTTCGCCTCCTCATCTTCTTCTCTCTCTCTCCCTGGAACTGTCACCTCTAACAATCTCTTTTTCACTTCCAATTCACACAGCATCCCATCATGCCTCCGTGTCTACCTCGATTGACAATTTGTGTCAAAGGAGTGAAGCTTTTTTTTTTTAGTGTATCTTTTCAGTGTATCTTGATGGCTAATCATAACACTGATCAATGCAAATCACATCTGATGATGTGTCGCTGTCTGCTTGAAAGCATACATATTCATGTGGTCGGCAGGGGGTTACATAATCAGGAGGTAAATGTGCTGCCAGCTCAGTGAGTGTTACCGTGTAATTACACATCTACTCCGAAGAGGGCTGCGCTGGGAATAGAGCACGGTTGTGATTGGGTGTAAAAGTTTCTGTCAAGCGACCCTGCTGTCTACCATCGTCTCAACGGCTTCAAAAACAAAAAAAAAACAACAAAAAAAAATTAAAAATGATAGATAGATAGATAGATAGATAGATAGATAGTCCAATTTTTACGCAATCAAGGTGACGATCCAGATGCAACAAAAGACAGCTCACCTGTGATAGTTTTTAAAGTAGTTGACACTCTGGCGCTTGATAGACTCCTGCAGGACCTCCGACTTGCTGCCGCAGAACTCCTCGCCCACCTGCATCAACCTGAAAGAGAAGGTTAAAGGATGAGGAAACGCATAACGACAGACCAAAATGAAGGGCAAAGAGAGAAGACAAAGGGATTTCTCACTGGTGCAGTTATCTGATGGAGCATGTAGTGAGATTACCCAGTGTAAGGAGAGTAGTAGTGGACTCTTTGATGGCTTGCGATTGATATTTAATTTATATGTGGTGCACATGCCTACAATGATGCAACCACCACAAGTTAGGGCTACCGTGATAAAGGTCATGATTTGATCTGTATGAGTAAATCAATGAAGTAGTCATTTTAAGGGTTTATTGCACAAAATATATACATTTCACTCTGTATCTTGATAATATGTGCTTCTGCATAAACCATCCTTAAATGTTGTGTCGGTTTCTTTTGCAGTCAAAAAATGTAAAAGTGATTTTCTAAATGATCAAAAACAGCCCTTTAGCCTGAAAGCCTCTCCAGGAAGACCACTGTGTGTGTGTGTGTGAGAGTGTGTAGGTGTAGGTGTTTGACTGACAGCTGAGCCAGCAGGGGCACACAGACACGATGTAAACAGACTCGCTCTGGTAACTGTAAACTGCCAGTCAAGGGACAGATAATGTTTTGTGAGCAGTGGTATTGAAGAAAAAGGACTACACGCGTGTCTGAATCTAAAGTAAGCCACCTAAAATAATCTATTTTGACATTTTAAGGTAGCTGAATACATTATCTCATCTACAGTGTGTACACAGATACCAACAGTCGTGCAAACAGTGGCTCCATTAGATCAACAAACACTAAATGTAAATTTCCTTTTTGGGGGTTTTGATTTGGGTCACAGGTCCTCAAATTCACAGAACAATTCAATAGGATGTCACAGATAGATACACATCATTTCAGGTGGACTTGAAAACATTAACAATAATATCCTGGATTCTCTTCCCTCCACCCACAAACTTGTTCCAGTCGAGTACAGGCTTCACTCCCACATGCAGCAGCAACGAGATGAGCAACGCGCAGGTCACTCCAAAGGGTGTGTACGCTTCCTATTTGTCGTCCATAGAAGTGCAAAACACACTGGAGTACATTATCATAACCAGAGTTAGTGTAATTATTAAAGTGTGGTGTTTTAAAAGGGTTTGGACTTACTGCCATTATAATTTCAACAAAGTCAATGATCATTTTCTTATTGGACAAAGGATTTTGTGTTTGTGTGTTAGTGCGTGTTCGCATAATCTCATTCAGTTAGTGAGCAAGTGACTGAGGAAAAAAAGAAGAAAGAGAGAGAGAGACTGCTTGTGAAAGTATATCGACCTGGAAAAAAGATTTAAAAAGACGAGGCAGAGAGAGGGACAGCAACGGCAAGATGATGAAGACCAATTAGAGGAAACGAGGGTGATGAGCTGGCTGCTCTGGTCTTGCGGCGTACCTGCTGATGACATCAAGCACCACTATGAAATCGTCGTACTTGAAGTTCGACATGTCAGTCCCCAGGATGTAGGCCTTCGCTTTCAACTGGACGTCCTGAGGACAGAAATGAGAGGGACACGGTGATTTGGACAAAAAATAAATAAAATCTGAGAAAATAAATAAATGAAAAGCAAAGCTAGGAGCGGACTTGTGGGAAGAGACATGGCAGCTTGTGGAACGACATGAAGAGTCATGCTTAGAGAGAGAGAGTGCACTATTCGTTCCAACCTGCCAGATCCGTGTCAGTCCGTGCTCCAGCTTCTTCTTCACGTAGCTGCGGTCCACCACAGACTCATCAGACTCTGCTGCCGCGGCACCATCTAGAGGTATTCAAAGACAGAACAAAGGCCGACTAACAACTGATAACCAGACTGAGGAAATTCAGTTTCCCTTTATCTGTTGCATTTATCTATTGTTCGACGGTGTCATTTGAGCATGACTCAAAGAATGGAATTTACTCATTTCAACGGACATCTGCACAATGATTGGATGAGCAGACTGGATCAGAATCCGAACAGAAGTCCAAAAGGACTATTCTTATAGCCGGTGAAGAAGCAAATGAAAAACATCTCTTTAATAATGATGAAATATGATTCCTCAGATGCAATAATAATGTAATATTATAATACAGGAGAAATATCACGTAGCTGATCTGCAGATCTGAAATGTGTGACTATTGTCCTTCATTGTTAGTTTGGCCATGTAAACAGTCTGTAGGCTGAATACTGTGAGACTTTTTTTTTGTCCAAAAGTGGAAGTCAGCCAGCATTTGACAGGTCCCTCAAGTCCCTCAAGTCCCTCAACAGAGCAAAGACTGACAATATGACAAAACCGGATGACACTTGCATAAGGTGCTGAGGACAGGCAGCCTGAAAATTAAACCAACGTGGTTCCTCCTCCATCACCTCACTGTCCTCTACTTTGTGTTGTTTTCTCACCGATCAGATAGAATACCATGTGGAGCAGCAGACACTACAATGTCATAGTAGCTGCAATACTTTCCCCTGGCTGGAAATTGCTTCAATCAGACTGAAGCTGCTGGCTCACTCCGTTTGAAGTGGATCTCTGGGAAAGCCAGCAGCAGTGTGCCTGTGAGCTCTCAACCCCACCTTAAAAAACTAAAAAAAGTGAGAGACTCATCTTGGTGACGGGTCAATGATTTTGTAGTTTGTCTTCTCTTTTGTTACTGGGCTTAATATAAGTCTCTTTTAAAATGAATAAATGCCACAACGTACACATTGAACATATACGTTTTAAAGTCTGCTATACAGCTACAGGGCTACGCTCCTCTTTTTGGATTTAGTGTCACCAAGATGATTTTGCAATAAATATGCTGGAAGCCTCCAACTCAATCGTTCATGAACAACATTCAGTGCAGCGCGGTATATAATAAACACAAATAACAAGTCCAAAAGCATATTCACAACAGTTTCTCAGCCGGAGAGAAAGAAATAACTCTGGTCATGGCCCGATAGCCAAAACCTCAGAAGAAGGACCAAGTGTGCGCACATCCAGGCAGAGACACTCCGGCGCAAGACAAAAAGTACTAAACTGCAGAGCACAAACGAGGTCTGCACACAGTTAGGCTACACATAAACAGTGTATTTCTCTTTTTAAGGAAACGTTTTGATCTGTGAGACCTTCCTCAAGCCTTTAAACAAGAACCAAAGTAAAACATTTAAAATGCTGCAGCATCCGTTTTAAAATATACTGCTCTCTTCTGGTTAAAAGCATTCTCTTAAAATACTGGACAAGAGTGATAATTTACAGGCAAACGAAACAATCCACACACTGAATCCATCTCCATGTGCTCCAATCACAGGCAGGAGATCAGATTATTGATGAGAAAGACATTCAAGAGGACAGAATTTAAGAGCCGCTCAAGAGCACTGAAGAAAACATAAAAGTGTCACCGCCTGAATACGTGTGGATCTCGTTTTGTTTGAGATCAAACACACACACACACACACACACACAGCCATTCATTCACCATGGAACCAGACGATGGTTAGACACATTAGTCAGGCATGAATCACGGGGAGTGTTTTTCTTATTCTGAAGCAGTGAGATGGTTGAAAGACCTAAAGCCTAAAACATACAAACACATAATTTAACTCGGCTTGACTCAAAGATCTCCGAGCTGCAGTCAAAACAGAGCAACTGTAGAGAGAACCCGCTAAGTGAGGTGTTTGTCTTCTGAGCGAGTCCATAAATAGCTCTCATGCCATTTAACCTGTTTATATAACAAATAAACACTTATTTCCCTTTTTAGGGCAAAGAATGTTACTTAATAGCAAAATGTCATATCGAATGTCACCTATCCAATCCATTAAAAGAGAGTCCAAACATGAACGTTCTTACACCCACACACTGAGTATATCTAATTGTGTGAATATAGTAACGGAGAGCAAGAGAAAGGGCAGGAAGAGTTGAAGAAAGCCTTCTCAACTGGATGAAAAAAGATAAAGAAAAAACGATCAAAAACGATCTCAAGAGGTTAAAAGGTTTGAAAAACCAAAAGACAGAAGTGGGGATCAGTGAGCCTGGATTAATCAGAGCTCCTCAGGAACCTCAAAGTGTGTGAAGGTATTACTTTATGGGGATAGAGGGGAAAAAAAAAGAGAAGAGCTTAATTCGCCAATATGACGCGTTTAAAAATGAACAGGCAGGTTGTTTAAGTGCAACACAAATATATGTAAGCGTAATCCTGGGATTATACATTTAGAGCTTTATATTAGCTGATGGAGCCAGTGTGCAGGGGTCGCTAGCAGCTCAAGGCTACATAGCCGCTAAAGGCAAACCGAATCTCCGACTGAAATGGTTGCGGACCAGTTGCATCATGGGTAATGTAGGCACCAGGTTTTGATGTGGAATAAAAGAGACGACATCTCTGGTTCTGCTGCACTGATTTTAGGGCTAAACGACTAATTGCAAATAGTTTGACTGATGCTGCAATTGCGATATGATTTGCGATATTTGTTTTATCATTATTTTCATTTAAAAAAAACATATTGAAATGCTTATAAACTGTCCATTGTGAGTCTGACAAAGCGATATAAGTGCAATGCTAAATGGGTTGAGTGCTCTTCGTCATGACTCATCAATGAATCATTACCAACCCTAGCAGCTGACCGTATCTCTGAGAAACCAAGTGGAAGACGACGTGCTTGTCCTACAGCATGCAGCCTAGTGCGCCTCACACGGTTTTCTCACTGTGTTGTTCCGTTTCATCAGTCTGTATGTAGACCCCCATTTTACCCACAGGACCCGTGTTAATCGCACTCCGAGGCATACCATTAGCAGCAAGAGAGGCTCTGCTCGCCCGTATTATAGATTCTGACAGAAGGCTCAATACACCAAAGAGGAGAAGAATCCTCCAGAGAGGTTCTCATGTCAAATTTTATTGCAATAGCTTGGCACAGTGGGGTTCCTTTAATATACGTCATTAATGGGTCCATGCCTCCCATTGTCCACCGCAATAATGTTAATAAGAAGCTTAGCCGAGCATTAAGTTCAAACTATATTTTGTATTTAAACAAGGAAAAGAAATTCTGTCAATTGAAGAATAAATCCTTGGTTTCAAATACAACTAGTTTAAGAAGTTTTTATAATAAAGTGTATGCCTTGTACAGCAATCTTCATTATTTATCCCTCATTTATCTCACTGAATTTGCAATCAAAAGAATCTTAAAGGCTATTAATATGCTTACGTGTTTGTTTCAGAGTCCGACAGTTTCAAGACAACTTTGGTTAATAATCGTACGAGTGCATTAAGAACATGAACCCGGGTATCAGGAGTCAGAACGGTTGTTTTAAAGGAGCTCTTTCACAATAGATTGTGGTTAACCTCTTCACCTACATCACAGACGTTTATCTTCTTCTCCCAAAGGCTGATTGCAATCATCACATTCAGAAGTGGGTGTGACACATCAGGGTTTTCCTTGGTGTGTGTATTTATATGAAGTAAATGGTCTCGGATTCCGACCTGCCCTGGGAGTCTGCTCATGATGCATTTTAAATCCATTGTCATCTTCTCACATAGTATTACCTCCACAGTCAATACTGTCCTGTTATAGCGCAATAATTTAACAATGACATCGTGGCAGGGTTCAATCAAACATGTCTGGGAATTTCAGAGAGTCTTTAAACTGGTTTTCAAACACTGTCCTTGAGAGCCCAATAACATTGGTTTGAGTTAATAAGGACAGAACGAGTTTAAACAATTGCATCACTCCCAAAAAAGCCAAAAGAACAAAGGGGCTTGGGAGAAATTGTGATACGTCAACTTGACATCTCTGGATCTCATTTAATGAGCACAAGTGGGAGTGAGAGTGTGTGAGAGCAAAAACATTTGGCGAGAGCATCACTGGATGCTGGATGCGAAATATATCCGATCAGGCAGGTCGCATTGAAGTGTGGACACACATATGGGGACACATACGATCCGGAGCATCCAATCAGAGAGGTCGCTTTGTATAGACGAGTGTAACCACGGTCTGAAACATGTTTAAAATGCTAAAACACAGAATACTATTGGGAAGCATTGGCCTGTCGCACTGCACCATATGGTTAACAAACCCCACTAAATTTCAAGGGATTACATTCCATCACACTTTAAACCCGATACATTTTTGATGTATTTATTCAGTGTTGATTTGGTGCAGTGTTTTTTTAATTCACATGCACACCGTAATGTGTTGAAAGGCTTGGTTACAATGTAACTTCAGAACTGGAAATGCATTTGAAGGGCTTGCAAATAAATCCAATTACTTTACACACATGATCTATAAGTATATCTGTAAATATAGAAAATAATTAGATTGGAGCTAAGTCAGATTTGCCACGGTGGAACATGAATAGCATGAATAGAAAAGTACGATGAAATAGGTCTATCAAAAATTTAATTACAATATGTACTGGTGGAGGTCAGTGAAACAAAACATAATTCACATAACACGCTCTCTAGTTTAGTTTATATGCATGTTACTAATGAGTAATAATCAGGCGTGAAGGCCAACTCCCACCCAGACTGCTGAAAGCTGATTTATTTTTTTATCATAGCAGAGCAGACAGCCGCCATACATTTCAAAATGTATGGCCATGCTCTGTATGAACATGTAACCGATGAACAAACTGGCCATTTATATTTTCTTTCACACACACACCACCCCCCCCCCCCCCCCCCGTTTTAATCTATTCCGTCAGGTCGGGATAGGACCCTGGCCCATATTCCTTCCTGAAATAACCTTTCCTTTCATCAAGTGACAAAATTAATTGCTGAAACATTACACTGACCTGCTCGATATGTCAGGTGGCCAAAGGATTAAATTCAATGCAATGCTCTTTTTGCATTCTCAATGAGGTGAGAGGTGTGTGTGTGCGTGTGTGCTTGTGTGCGTGTGTGCGTGTGTGCGTGCGTGTGAGGAGTGATCTTCAGTGGGCTTGACGGTTAAGACTTTGACGGCCTCTTGTGTGAGATGGAGGTCCCTGCCTGCGGCGGTCATACTCAACAAATGAAACAAAAAGCCTGCACAGTTAATCATTAGTCTGATGGACCCTGCACACACATTAGCGCTGAGGGAGGAAGGTAAAAGCCGGGACAAAAGCAGGGTCAGGGACACCTTTACACAATCAAATAGCGAGATGATAGATGGACCTCGTGAAAGGTAATGTGGTGTGTGTCCTCTCACATCTCATGAAGGACGTAGAGGACTGCCACCAACCATTCAGGACATCTTTGTGTCCTCATCCCGTCGCCTAATGAATTCTGTACAGTATGGGAAATGGAAATGAGCTACCTTTCAATACACAGCAGGAAGCTACCAGCTAATTTGACAGGTCTGTATTTGCAGCTAATATCTGACAAAGTCTTTGGCAGGGTGAATGATGAAACAGTGGTGAGGTGGAAGAAACAAAGAGCTATAAACCAAATCCAGTACGGTTTACTTTTTTTTACACCAGTAAGAAATTAAACTTCTTGTGGAGCTTACTGCTAAACCACAAAGTATGTATTGCCTCGACAACTGAGCTTCTCGCGGCTCATGTTTTCACATCTGGCTGACTGAAGGCAGGAAGGACAGAGGCTGAGACACAAGTCAGACTTTTCATGTTGATCCAGATGTAAGCTTTGGGTTTGGACAGATGTGGTGTTCAGTCGTCTTGCTGTTCTCAATGGGCCGTAACTTGAGTGCAGCTTTACGGAGTTTCCAGTGGAGAGTCGGTGTACTTTATACTGTCATCGGCACAAAATCTACAAAAGAAGAATGAGTTACTTGCTTTTTCTTTTCTAAAATGACAACGTTTTGGGATCTGAATGATATCGGAAGGTCAAGAATGTCACTGGGGACGACATTAAAAAAAACTACGAAATGTGGAAAAAGTCTGTCATTGTATCTGTAAACGGTACCTTCGTGAACTGCAACAGCTAGACATGAAGGTCCTGTTTGTATTAGCTTAAAAACAGAGCACACTCAAAGTCACGCATGACACATTTCCATAAGAAAAATATGCATCACTCATGCTTCATCACCTGTGCAAATATTTATCCTTGAAACCCATACGGCTGGGTCACTTTCATTTCACAATGTAAATCCAACAATGTGTACATATCATTTATATTCAAGTAATTAGGACAGATTGTCAAACCGATTTATATTTGATAACGCTACAAAATGAATACAAACAAACAACCAGAGAGATACTGCACATCTGTATAACTACAACATCTCTTTGTATTAATGGAGAAAGGAGGACGATGATCTCGACACTGAAAGGGAGCTTAGTAAATGCTGAAAAATATTATGCCTCTTCAGCACCCGAACCACTACACTGCACATGTTCATTACTCTTTTCATGTGCCAATCATTCCTTTCTGTGAGCTAAAACGCTGATGAACCCACGGTAAGTTGAGTTCCCACAGCCATGAAAGAGTGGCACTCCTGGGCCAAGTCTTTGTAAACTGAATCTGTGTAAGCAGAACGTAGGTTTTGTGTTTATGAAAATCTAGAGAGAGAAAACAGCTGACAAAGAGAGATTTAAAAATAAAAACCAGAATATTGCCTCGTTGTATACCTACCCATAAGTTTACATCCACGTATGTCCAAAATATCATCAATTCATCATTTTATACTATCAGACATTTGTGTGATATTGTCATAATTAGCATATACACTCGTGAGGTATGCGAGGTTGCCCTGGTACTGTGCATGTGCTTGTGTGTGTGTTCGTAGGTCCTTGGCTGGGTGCAGGTGAGATGCCAGCACCCTAATTGGGAACACCTGGCCGGTGATTCCTGCAGCTATTAAACCCCGCCTGCCCAGACGCCAGTCATCTCTGTCTGTCTCCACCAACCTCTGTTGCGTTAATACTTTCTTTCAATAAATCTGAGATTGTTACTGCAAATCTGGTGTGCGTCTCCCTCCTTTGTTGCGGCCCACGAGCCGGGCGTAACAAATTAGGACCCATGACCTTTGATCTTCAAAGTCTGATCAGTTCAACCTTCAGTCCAAGTGGACGTTTGTGTCAAATTTGAAGAAATTCCCTCATTCATGAGAATAGAACGGACAGACAAACCCGAAACTATAATGCCTCTGGCCACGGCATTCGCCGGCAAAGAGACATGAAAAGGAAAGAGAGTTTGAGGCGCCAAATATCAGTTTTTTGCAAGACAGAATGTTTCCAAGTGAGAGGTCGTTATTGTATCTGGTGTTTCCTAATCTGTGTGCTTCTACAAGGAACTGAGCACCTCTTTGTGGTATTTGGAAGGTCAGAACAAATAGAGTAGTGTTGCAGAATATGAAGTGATTGTGAAAGATTACAAAGGTCATCGGGATAAACGGGTACAGTCTCTTACCTGCAGTGGGCGTGGTCTCATGCCTGTCCTGCTCCTCGTGCCACTGCATGGTGCGGTGGTAGCTGAGCATCACCTCCCACAATGCCTTGCACAGATCTGTCAGGCAGGGAATGTAGCTGTCCATGGTGATATGCTGCCAACAGAGAAGTGAAGAGGAGAGAGAATATGAATTTAGTGTTGTCTGTTGCATAACCTAGCAGAAAAAAAAAGGAAACGTGGAGTTATGAAACACACACTTCTGGACAACTTTAACATAATTACAAGATTCAGAAAGAGACTCAAACCAAAAAAATAAGCTGATCAACTGTCCTCCGTTAAATCTAATTGAAGACTTTTTATACTCATCATTCAAGGACACTGTGTTGGAAAATATCCATTTTATGTGTCACTAGAAACGCTTTCAACTTATGTAAGAGCTAATTAATGTAAGGACTGATTATAATAATTATGTTTTGCACATTTGGTTATACAATGACAACTTGAGTTCAAAATGAACATCTGATGATTCTCAAATGGCTCTCACAGAGAGTACTATAGAGCTATAACATATAGAAATATACAGTATGTATATATAAAAGCAATACATCCGCTATGATATAATGTCCATATGCCCAAAGCTTGAAGTGAGTTTTTGCTTTCCACTGCCTGGAAAGATGTGTGTGTGTTAAAAGTGCAGCATGGCCCATGCTTAGCCACTGACACAGTTCAGGGCTCTACTGAACAACTCAACAATAGAGTTCTGTCAACACGTCCAGAGACAAATGAATCACTGTCAGATCGAACAGCGCTGACGACAGCAGCCACACTTTACTTTGTTCAAGCGGTCGCAGAGCTCCGCTTCCTTTCACGAAAGCACTGTCAATATAAACAACGGAAAACTCACACTCTGATGATGGCTGTAATAAAAAGACCCCAACTGTGCACTCACTAACGTGAGTGAAGCCCCACTCCTTCTTCTGGCTTTTGTCTCTGAGTGACAAACCACCACTTGCCAGGTTCAGTGAGACATCTGAGCTACTTTCACCACTGCAAGGAATCAGCAAGAAGTCAAGTAATGACCGCCATCCCAAAAGATGTTAATGACAGAGCTGTTGCCCAAGGCAGCTAAATTGCACAACAGCCTCCGCTGCTGTCAAGCACTGTCGTTAGAGACAGCGTTGAAATGCTATGAATTTATAGACCATTTCTCAGAAACACACTGAAGTTTAACAAGTGGGCAAACACTTGCAGCTCTACAAGTTAAAAGTGTGAAAAATGAAATAGTCAACATTATTAAAATAAAGAAGTTTGTGATGTACTAGAACGCATTAAAACACATAATATTAGAGGTGAGGTGATGCTTTCATTAACATCAGACGTTTAGCTATCCACTCTGAATTGTGTATTAAAACAAAACACCCTGCAAACCCTCTAATGATGACTATCATTTATGCACTTACCAGTGTAATAAATCCTCATTTGAATTTGTTTGCTAGAGTGAACATTAATCACTCTTTTCTTCCTCATCTCCAAATTATCATTTCAACACCAAAACAACAAACCTGCGTGACCACAGCAAACTGTTCACAGTGGTGAATAGTACACTTAATCAATCACACAATTAGGGGAACTTTCTTCTTTTTTTTTTTTAGGAAAAGCAGTCTATGGCACCCATTGCAACCGCAGAATGTGCAGTCAGGTGTGTACAAAGAAATACAATAAAAATAAAAGCTTGTGTCTGTAAAGAAATGCGCTCTAAATACCAGATTATATGATCCCGATAAATAATCTTTCAAGTTATGTCGCTGCACATTGTGTCACGTAAATCTACTGCGGTCTAGTTCTAGTTCCTGTTGAGTACAGGGTGCATGATGCAGGTGCAACTGTCAATAAGGCTGACAGGTCTGACATAGTAAGACAGAATTGTGGTCGTGAAAAATGAACCCTAAAGATACAATATCCATCACAACACTGGACTGCTGTACAATAACACCTAAACAAACTTGATTTTCTGCAATATCAATAGTGCTTGTACTAAAATATAACAGTATTCTGGTTATACCATTGATGTGTGTCCACTATCAAACATGACATAAAACACTAACAAACATATCCATTATATAGTAATAATACATGCATTACTAATGTATAGTTTCTACTATGGGTACTATACTAGAGTTGTTATTTCCCTGAACAGTCAAGGAAAATAGTTGATCACCGGTGCTGAAGTGACCTGAAGTAAACAAATACAGAAAAAAATATAGCTTCAGTTACAAACCGCCTCCAGAACCACCGGTCAGAGAGGTAAGCTAATGAACCAGCTTGGACAAAACAAGGCTTACATTCGACATCCCATGTTCTCCACCAGTCAACCACATCACAGCAGCATGTTGCCGGGCAACTGAGGTGAGGGGAGATGATGGGGGGGGGGGTTGTGTGTTGGTGAGGATCTTCAGTGGGTTTGATGAGAAGAAGTACACCTGCACAGCACTGCTGTATTGTTCAGTGTGCAATGTGCATAAGTGTGTGTGTGTGCGTGTGTGTAGAGGAGTGCGCATGAAAGAAATGCCACACATTTTACAAAAAGAGATGTGCAAAGCGAGGGCAGGTAACCCTGACTTAGCTGATTCACTTTCTTTGGGAGAAGACAATCACACTCCGCCTCATTTCAAAAAAAGAATGGATAAACAGATTAACCTACAAGAGATTAAAAAAAAAAAAAAAAAAAAAAAAAAAAAAAAAAAAAAGTCAGCAATCTGTAAACCTGCTTTTCTCACACAAACACGCTCTTAAACACAATTTGGTGCACAACACATCTCGGCAGTTACGTGCAGTGTCAAGTGATTCCTCATATCTACTCAGAAAAGTCTCTTGAAATGACATTTTAAACACAAATCATATCATTACTGATTTATTCTACTGGACACGAAAATGATTGTCGTCGTTAAGGAGACGTTTCAGATTTTTTGGATTCTGGATGGCAAAAAAAAAATCAGTCTATAAGTGAATAAAGTCCAAAGTAAGTCAATGAGACATACAATTATCCTCTACGTAAAATATGACAAATGTATAATATAAATATTAAACCCTGTGGCTGAGTAAAAAAAAATAAATAAATAAATAAAATAAAATAAAATAAAATAAAAAAAAGAGTCTACTGCTTTACTTGAGTTGTTACTTACTGATGCTATCGCTAATGATGTTTTTGATAATTCAATTAATAGATGGAAAGGGACATATTTATGAACATCTGCTCCCCTGTTTCATGTTGTGCTTTTAAGCGCTTCATCACAACAAACTTGACATTTGCAACAACATCAAGGTTCATTGCACATGACGACTCTGTCAAAGGCATTGATGAATCTCCCTGGAATTCAGAGAGCTATTGCTATTCAAACCACAGATTCCCCCCCGAAAACACACAAGAACAATTCAGGCAACTAAAGAGAAAGAAATCGAACGAGAATCAAAAATCAAACAAATCATTCCTCCTCTGGGAAAAAGAGTCAAAAATAATGTGACAAACTATTCACCACAAACAAGACCAGTTTCCCTCCAAACGAGCTGCGGTGATATGATGGCAGTGGATTAGTGTCACTGTGTAATGATGCCATCAGCAGCCGTGATTAACATAGGGTAATAGCACTGCTTAACATGAAAAACGCAACAGTGGCATCATCCACTCCACCGCCTCGCAAAACGGTCCACACTTCAGATCCGTGACTGCACCGACGGGTCAGCCAATACCAAAATAATGGGACACTGCACCGTTTGAGAGTGGGATGGATCACGGTGGGTTACTGAGCCGTTGTTTGATATTATTGGGGCGATATCATGGCTTTCTGAAAAACAACACTAAAAGGCTAAAGTCACACGAGCAGCTTCTAGAGGCTGCGATGTCCATTACAGCCTATGATAGGACAGAATGATGAGGAAAGAGGCTGGCCAATAATGATGAGATGTGGATGTAAAATTAATAAGACCCTTTCATAATCACAACCGACCTTTTCCGAGTGTTCCCGTTTCCCTTGAATTTTAAGTTGCATAACTAAGAAGGCAAGTTCAGGAGGTCTAATGTGGCTCTAACAATTTTCTTAACCTTTATTTATCGGGGGGGAACAGCAGCTGAATCGACAAACACACAGAGTCCACAACATTAACACGTTCTCCATACTGTGCAGCTCCACTGGAGCAGGTGACCATCCAATGCCTTGCTCAACAGCAAACCATTGCCATTTGTTGAAAGCGTGGAAAGCTTAGTTTATTTCCCCCAAACACATTCTCTGCTGATTTGAAAGAGAATCTTACTAGCGAGAACGTCTTTGGAAACCTCCATAAAGTCCCAAACAACAGAGAAGCCACCTCAGTCTAGTGTGTGCGTGTGTGTGTGTGTGCGCACCACATCAGCTACATAGACACTTATTTCACATGGGTTCTTCAGTTAGCTCTCCTTTTGAAGGCAGGTACAATAAGATAATCCACCGTAAGAAGTAAAAGTAAGCAAAATATTTGCGCTCCCCATAAAATTCACTGCACACCAGAGGTGAGCGTTGTGTTGTCCAATCAATGGGTGATCCGATCGTGAGGCGGGGCGGCGGGAGGAGGAGGAGCTAAGTCACAGGGCGCCAGTGAAATGACAGAATGGATGACTTGTTTGTGTCTGGGTTTTACCCGGATGCCAATATAATAATCATCTCAGCGTCTGATGGAGCTTTAACATATTCAAAACCTTTAAGAGAGACGGCCAACTGGGTTGTAATTAAGGATTTAAATTTACTCGTCACTGCTGATTAACAGGGCTCAGCGGGCGGACATGCTGCTTCACCAGAAACGTCTCTAAATGCACAATAGGGTGCAGATTCTAGAGATTATTTTTTATTAACATCTTAGTTCTGATAGTAAGTTAGTTCAAATTGCCTTAATATTCATTGACAATCATCCCTTGTAACGTCACTATACGATCAGCAATCAGCGCAATACTACAGCAGACAGGCTTCAAATGCGGCCAGCGACACAGATGGACAGTCTGTGGGTGTTCACATGCCTCTTCATTTGAGTGTGCGCCTGTGTGTGGATGTGTTGCCCCATCAATCACGATCACACAGCCCGGGGTGCAACGGCACGTCCCATCAATCTTAAGAGTGTTTGTACAGTATAATGTGTGTGTGTGTGTGTGTGTGTGTGTGTGTGTGTGGGGGGGGGGTATGAGTGGGATCATCCAGGCAACACGGTGCGCTGACAGGTTATCTGACACAAGTAAACACTAGCATGTGTCCGTAACTTCTGAACAGTTGCATGCACACGATATTTGAGAGGATCCATGACGCAGATGTGCAGTAAGTCGAATGACAGTTGAAGGTTCTCCATTTGACATAAACTGAATATAAAACATCACAAAAGTGTGGGAAAAATAGAAAGAAGTCCATTCATTTTCATACTTAAACATAATTTAGGTCATGTGAGGCAGATTATCCTGTTTTGTGAAAGAAATGCATAATCTGAATCTTTCAATTTCTCTGAAATTGTGTTTTATCTTATCTTTTGAAATTCATTCAAGATAACGGTTTAAAAACAAGCGTGATTTATAGATAAATCTTTACTGTATTTACATTGTTTCACCTTAAAACTAAATATCAAGTTTTATCAAATTACTCCCTGATGATATTACATTAAAGTGTCTTTAATAAAAGCGTATATATTAAGAGCTGTCATGGTGACACTATTCTCTTATGACAAGTCATTTTCCACCTTATTTACAATACCAGTACAATATAAATATGCACTTAAAGTTACGGTCATAAGCATTCATAAGCAAATTGTATTGTTGATACCGGTATAAGAATCCTGTAGTACAGTGAATCAGTGTATTCATAGCCACTCTGGTAAAAGGAAAGAGTGGAGCCGAGTACATCATGTATAACAGCAGCCGCTGGTGAAACTAACAAGCCAAACGTCCTTGCGAGAAAGCTGTCGCCCCACAACGATGAGAGAGAACTCTTACTGAGAACTCATTAATATGCATCAGCAGCATATATATATATATCATGAATTGAACATTGCTTCTTCCATGCCACTTACCAACTGGGGAAGGAAAACACGCATAAAGAGAAAAAAGAAGCGGTGAGAGACAGAGAGGTAGCACAAAGGTAAGAGGTAAAGGGCAGGGCGTTGTAGATAAGAGCACAGCTGGCAATGCCCAGCAGAGTAAAAGCTGTGCAGTCAGACAGCAAGGCCACACAGGGAGCTACACAGTCAGGGAGAATCGATCACAACCGACACATCGGGAGAGACTTAAGAAACAAATTGTACCCTCCGATGAGGCAGGGATAACCTTTACCTACATCTCCACACGGTACTGTAGGTCACACTGTAACACCACTCCCTGGGAGAAAGAAAAACTCACTCTCAGCAGAGCTAATGATGGACTGGCTGAAGCCACGGCTTACTGGCCATGCAAATGATTTATTTTGATGTGGAGGGAAAGAAAAAGACAGAGAGGGAACTGAGGCCGGTGGGCCGGTATGGAGAGCCCCGTCAGAGAGCGCTGCTGCTGCAGTGCATTGGTTCTGTATGGCGAGATTAATCGTCTCATAGTGAGGGGCTGCGATATACGTATATACACATTTCTTTCCTCTCCATGAATCGCTTTCTCCTCTACGCCTCCATTTCACTCTACTGTGGAGAATCTGTAGAATCCCTTGTCATGAAATAAGGCTTTCTTCGAGGCTTTCTTCTAAGGCTTTGGCAGGAAATCAGGGGCACAACATGAGCAGCACGGCGTGGGAGTGTTTCATATGAACTTTCATCACAGCACTCTGCAGGTTTTGTTTTCTGTTCTATAGTAAGTTTTCACTTAACAGAGTGACAGTTTCACTGTCATCAAACAAAGAGAACTGAACAGAAACTTTTCAGGCTAAAATGCTATAGTATGCAGACAGAATGGGTGGAATAAATTGGCTTCACACACACACACACACACACACACACACACACACACACACACACACACACACACACCACACACACACACACACACACA
>NW_022280044.1:2577198-2597319 GCF_004355925.1 Anarrhichthys ocellatus | reverse complement strand
ACACACACACACACACACACACACACACACACACACACACACACCTTACCGTGCACAGGTCCTTGTACTGCATCTTCTGGAACTTGGTATCGGCGTTGCCGGCACATAGCTCCACATATCCCAGCACCACTTGGAACACCGTGTTGTGGATGGCCTGGGTGAAGTGCATGTGGAGCTGGTCCATAGCAGTCTGCAGAGAGAGAGCCAACACAGTGTTATGAAAACCACTATGTTCAACATGTCACTGTCATCTGCCAGTGTGGATCTGTGGAAAGGCAAACAGCAGGGACATTGCAAATCAAACCTCTTGGAGACTCGCTCTTATACTCGATATTTTGAATTGCATGCAGACGTATTTTGTTAGCTACACAATACGGCATTGAGGGAAACTGTGCTGAATATCTAACAGGATTAAAACAGATAAGTGCTCGAAACACTGCTGCAAGTAAATCCTTTAACGGGAGCTATTTAGTGTGCGGATCTATGTGTTTTAATCCTTGAAAATGTTTTTTAAATTAAGCATATGAAACATCATTAAAAAATATTGACTCTCACCCCAACCAGCCTCTTCCTTTTCTACTTTAGCTTTCCTCCTTAAAGCTGCATTAATTGACATTTAGGCCTCGTGGGGGCAGCTAAGGATTAGAGAAGTAAAGACACAAAACTCTGGTATTTTTTTTTGACAACCACCACTAGATAGAGTGTCGGTAGCACTGCCACCATTTTGGACTGTGGCCATGAATGTATAGACATCTGTAAATCAGAGGATCTTATTTTAGGTAAGTCAACTTTCCAGTACAAACACTTAAACAATGAAATAGAAATAATTTAGTTTTACTGAGGTCCTTTAATATACTGTAGTCGCCTTCAGTCCAAGAGGCGACCAATTAGCTTTCACTTTTCATCAATGCGAGTTCTTTGGAGGCAGCGCAGCAAGCTGCAATCACAACACTGACACATTATCACCTCATGGAGTTGATATGGCTAATATGTTAGCAAGCTGTGGCTTATTTACAAATCAAGCAAGACACAGAGCAACATTTGCATTCATTTGGAGTTTCTGGCCACCTGATGAATGTTTAAAAACTCCAATATTCCCTCTTCTTTTAGCTGACAGTGACCTAAAATGCCCTAAAATGCTTCGTAGAGCTGAAGACTCTTTTCTCCCCAGGCCACCCATTTCACATTACATGTTATAATCTGAGAAATTGTTAATAAAACCAAATAATAATAAAATATAGATGAGAGCAACTTTTTAGCAAGTAAACACAAAGAAATTGCTCTTCACCATGATTTGACCAATAACACCTCCAAGTACAATCTTGCTCCACTGCACTGAGCTCTGTGACTTTGCAATCCAAGTCTATTATAGGTATTCTCACAAGTTGCATTTGCCATTTGGCAGCTCCCGCTCACAGCCTCGCTGCGGGACCCTAGTGGCTTGAGGACGCCAGAGTCGCAGTCCTGCAGCGCAATTAGATTGCCTCACTGCAAGCTCACGACCGCAGAGTGGAGCCCCCATCCATTCTGACTGCCTGCTGCCACAAAAGTAATCCAAACATTCCTTCCCTCCTTTCTGAGGGGAGTTTCACTTCATCTGGCTAAAAAACACCATTAAAAACTGCTGGCTGAGCAAAGCATGGCCTGTAGACATGAAAAAAGGGAGTCAGCTAGCAACTCATATTGTAATAATCTTCATCTTTCGACACAATTATCAATCAACTGCAAAAGTAAACTCATTCATCTGCAGCTACATATAGTAGACAAGCAGATGTTTCATTCAGACAAATGCAGCAAACTGTGTGTGATATGAATATATCAACGAATATGTAAATGATGCAAATTATTTTATAAAAATGTGAGCTAATTTATCATTTGTTCTTCCATTTAATTATGGAAATATTTTGATTGTAGAAAAACAGTCATTTTATAATTGAGGCGACCAGCGTTTACCTCTGGACGGTTTAGATTGTACGCCGGGCGGTTTGGGAGCGTAGTACATTATGCCGCCTGGCAGCCTCATCCTTGTTAAAAATGATCATTTATAGTTCGATGGCGACTCATTTCAGCAAGTTGGAGTAGAAAAGTAAAAAATATTTCAAGGATGACAAAGATTATGTAAGCACAATGTTTATAATTCTTGCTTACAACTCCAGCCTTGACAGGAGTAGGGAGTTAAGAAAGTATACGGTGAGGGCTATGAGAAAGAGAAGACAAAATGTAATTAAAAGCAGCAGAAGAGAGATCAGGGCCACGTGAGATGTTGAAGATGATGATGGAGTGTGTGGGTTATTAAACAGCTTTGTAACACAAAATACAAGGACTGGAATGGGATTTAAGGAGTAAGGAGATTAAGACACGAGTGATAAAAAGACAATATCTGTCATTTAAGCTTATAGTCCTTTATTTTTCTTCACAGGCATTTTTAACAGAAACTACAGTATCTTGATTATTGTTGTTTTTAATATAAATGTTTTACAGCTTAAAATGAGCTACAAAAAATGTCACGTACAAACATGTTGTTGTGACTGTATCATCACAGCCGAGAGCTTGTTTTATATTATCCAAGGACTATTTTGAAGAACTCTGTTCCTTATTTGTGGGTGATTTCTGTGGGTGTGAGCTGATTGACAGCAAGCGGAGAATAACGTAATCACAAAGGATGACATGCACGCCCCGTGGCCTAAAATATTCTCTACTCCAACGACAAAACCCTGAAAACACTCCACTGAGGCCAGAAGGAACAACAACAAAGAGAAACTTAAATAACCCAAATTACATTCTCATGTTTTCTACAATGGTTTAAGCAGCCTGTCTTATACTGTTCTAATCTAAATGGTGGAAACAGGTCGAGGAAGTAAGGAAATAACATTGTCTATATATCATCACATCCAGTCACAATCCCCCCCGTGCCCCCGTAGACGAGTCAAACCACTGACCTGTGTCTTGCCCAGCAGCGTGTAGGCCAGTTGGACCTTGGTGTAGTGCGAAACATCAAAGTGCTTACAAGTCTTCGACAGGGCGACGTCAAGCTGCTCCTGGAGCCAGAAATAGATAGATGACAAAGGGAAAGAAAAGAGAGGGATTATCAACGATAAGACCAGGGATTTATATAGATGTATAGCTACCACACAAGGCCAAGGGTAATTGGGTGTGGATGTGGGTGTATACATGCCAGTGTGTGTGTGCGTGTGTGTGTTCGTCTTTGACAAAGAGTTAATAAGAGAGGTAAGAAAGTAAGTCAAGGTTAGCAGGAAGTTTGGATGTACAGGGATGTGTAACAACCCTGACCCAGAAGCCGACCTCAAAGAATATAGTGCTGACAAATGCTATAAGTGATCGAACGCATTGCATCACAAACGCATCTTCTCACGCTTCACGAGATGTACTTCAACATGGAATTTCAACGATGCTCTATGATGGGTCATTTGATGATTAAATGCAGAGTTTGAAAATGTTTTGGGGTTCCTGCCATTGCAGTTTTGAACAATAATGTCAGCATGTGAAGTAGGAAAACGAGCTAGCAAATGATTTTGATTGATTGTCAACTTGATGTGATGCAACAAAAAATGACAGCGGATAATACGATGTCTGGATTTCTACTGTGTCTGATCATGCATAGAGAGGAGTCCCTTTTTCTATTCATTGAACAACTGGCTTCTCTCGGCTGACTGGGCGGTTGCTCTTCTATGGAGGGCCTGGAGACGGTTAGCATGCTACGGACGATTGGTATGTGCCTGTGCTGATATTGCATTTTTGCCAATGTGTTCCGCCTCTTTTGCTCTTCACACGGACTGTTTACCTGCATTCAACCAAAGAATGCTCGGGAATGATTGGTCAATACTACTCGGGCAACAAACGGAAACAGGTACTGCATATGAATACAGAGATTACACACTAGGCTGACCAGCAACCATTGACAACTCTATTCTGTAAAGCATACACACAGTATATGGTGTATATGTATGTATATGTGTGTATTTATAGAGTGTATATAGTGTTTCTGGCTCTTAGCATTCTTAAGATGGTGTTGAACACTAAAATCCTACTTGATGTGTGTTTGTGTGTGTTTACCTTTGTGATTTTAGAGGATTTCGCATTGCTTATTCACAAACTCATGCTGACAGGAAAACAAATGTGCACCTTGCTGCGTGGCTGTGTGTGTGTGTGTGTGTGTGTGTGTGTGTGTGTGTGTGTGTGTGTGTGTGTGTGTGCATGCACGCGTGTTTCTTGAGTACAGACGAAACCGTCAGTAATTAATCTACTCAAGCGCAGCGGTGCAGAGAAAATTGCTTTGCATACCATTTTTCGCGACACAGCCAGAGATGAAACTGATATAATTCATTGTGCTCGCACACAGATATTAATGACGTTCTGAATGTGTCAATATTTGGCAGACCCAGAACGGCAAACTATCAGAATGTCAAAATGAAGTATAAATTGCTTCTTTCAGATGAGGGCTTGTGGAAAAGTACAAGGTTAGAGCCCAATCTTATTCACTGCTAAAAGTCTCTTCACCGATATCGCTCTCAAATAACGTAATTAGAGATAAAGCAGGAAGGCACATACCTCTATTTGCTCCAGAGTGTCTTGTAGTTTGGAATTGAGTTCGCTGTGAGGGAGGGGGGAAGGAGATTATTGAGAGTTAGCAACTCTATTCTGAAAAAGAATACAGAGTCAAATAACTTGTAACTTCTTTATATAAATATTTCAATTAATTCATTCTTAAGATATTAATGGTTTTAGTCCAATTACTAAATTAATGGAAAATACCCAATCAAAGTTACTGGACTATCTGCAAATTTTTAAAAAAATGTCTGTGTTTGTTTTTTGATAGTTTAACAAATATACTCAATTTCCAATGATATGAAACACAAGCAAATGATATATTCTAACATTTAATAATGAAAATAGCCATCAACTGATCTTCTTTGAATTGATTAGCTCAGTAGTTTCTTATCGGAGCCCAAATTAAAAGTCATGTAAAGCTGAACCACGTCATTAAAAAGCTGCAGCCCGGTCTCTCATAATTCTCCTCCTTCACACAAACAGGGAAAAAGTAAAAGAGATGGATGAATTTCCAACCGATACTTTAGGAAGATGCGTGTCTGTGTGTACCAGAATATCACGAATGCAAAACGCCTACACACCCTTGGACTGACTCGGATTTCGCCTCATCCTGGGAAATGCTTTCAACTTAAAAGCTGCAAAGTAGCAACCGAAATCGTGACTATTTTGCCCGTTCCTGGGACATCAATTCAATTCCCTCGTGACTCCCCCCATGCACTGCACCCGTTCATAATCATGCTCTGTTCCTCCGCTTCCCTTCCTCCGTCTCTGCTGTGCTCGGGGTCTTTTTCAGGTCAGCCTGCATTTACGTTGTGCCTTGTGAGACCGCAGTCGCCCAAGGGAGAGTGTCCTCAACAAATTGCTAATTAGGCGTCTTAGCTTCAATTGGGCGTTGAGTGAGGGGAGTGAGAGGTGTGGGGGGGGGGGGGGGGGGCAGAGAAACACAGGAGACTGCAGAGTGAGTCCCACAGGTCGTTTGCAGGTAACAAAATGAGCATACGCCATTTCAAGATGTGATGCACTGTTAGCCTGTTTTTATTTATCTGCCTGTGCGTGTGAGAGAGAGAGACATTGTAGCGGTATGATAGACAGGACACACAAATGTTTAAACAAAATAAAGAGAAACTAATATATGGCCAGTGAGTGAGTGCTACTCACAATCTCTATTCCTACCTCACGATAGCTAAATCCAATGAGTTGGTATGCACTACAGCGTGATAAGATGAGACATTCTCAGCTACAAGCTCAGTGATTGCCAGTATTCGTATTCCACTAGGACACCACAATGGGAAGCCAATACTAAAAAAGAAAAAAAACAAAAAAAAAAAAAAAAAACAAAAAAAAAAAAAAACACGCAAAGTAAGTAAGTTGGCTCAACTACATAGGGTTGAGTGGATCAATGTCAGGTCCTGGCTACTAAAGAAAGGCGTCTGAATGTCCATATGTGAGGCCCAGGAGAGTGATAAACAAAGGCTTTCAGCCCTGGCAGCCACACTGAGGAGATACAGCAGAGGAGCAGATTCCAACAAGACGAATGCCCTGTTCATCACAGAACTTCCTTTTATACTCCCACGCTGCAGTGTGGTAGAGTAACAAAAGCTGAACTACAAACTGAACAGTATTGGAAGAGCATATGAGAGAAAAGGAAACCGGTGCTCAGGGGGCTAACGCACCTGCTGCTATAGGTTCGCATTCTGGCCAGCTAGGAGACAGTCACCATCACAGAATAGCAGACTAAAACGCTCACATTAAAAGGAGATGAAGATGGTCGGTTTGCCTTATATTACACCAAGCATCCAATGATCCACGTGTGTGGCATTGAGCGCTCTGGTTGGTTTTCCAATCCCATTTTAGACTTTGCTAACAGGGGTTTCCGTGATGTGAAGACCAGCTGTTAATTACAATGAATATGTTATATTGTTTGTTAAATCCACATAGAAACAGAAATGTAAAAGCAACAATTTGTGGTTCTACGGGGAGTTAAGTTCTGTCACTATTTCTTGGCTAGGCCAGCGAGGAAGTCACTGACTTGGCCCGGCATTTGTTGGGAATAAAAACAGACAAGACAGGGTGTAAATTGTGAGCTTAGAGGTGCTTAAGACAAAGCCAGGCTAGCCGTTTTCCCCTGTTTCAAGTCTTTATGCTAAGCTAAGCTAGTTGTCTCCTAGGTCTAGCTTTATATTGACTTTACAGACACGTGGACGGTATTAATATTCTCATATAACAGAGAAGCAGATAAGAGTATTTCTCAATTTTGTCTTTAGGAACTCGCTGAGCTTTTGAAGAACACAAGAGGTCAACCCAGGTGGTGACAATATTAGAAGTCCTCCTGTTTTTCTTTCTATCCCATGAATAGATGGCCAAATTACACTGTCCAGTGAGTGCACATGTGTGCGCAGATGAAGCTCCTCCCCGCATACTGGCATCCTTCCATGATCAGAAAGAATGCATAAATAACAGATGAGGAGCGAAAACTAATTAACAATCTGTTCCCTGCAGGGACCATGAGGATTGAAATAGTTATGTGGAAATAAACGAGTGTTTTTTTAAAAACCTGCTTTCTATTATCGCTGGCAATAGGTGCCCACGGGGCCGTGAGGCAAGCCCCTACACAGGGACTGCTGACATGCCACAATTTGGCAAAATGTGGACTCCTGTGCTTCAAAAGGTTCTGCATGATGCTCAGATTTTGTGAGGATGCTTTGCTGCAGTCATGTCAGCCGCTGCTACAAGGCAGGCGGAGAGGCATCACGGTGGCAGGGGAAGAGCTTCAAAGAGGGGAAGATGGCGGGAAGGGACATCGTCAACCATAATTACGCAGATGAGAACGCAGATGAGGGTTAGGGGGAAGTTAAGAGTTTAGCAGAAAAAAAGATTTTGGAAGGAATTTCTAGAAAGAGCACTAGAAGAATTGATTACACCAGAACAGAAGAATGTGCAGCGATTGATTTCATTAAGTGCAAGGTTTGATGTAATATTTAGATATGTAGCTTTGGCCCTTTCTCCAGTTCTGACTTATGGGCTCCGAGGTCACATGGGACACTACAAGAACAGTTGACGACCCGACGCTGCCTCATGAGAAACAACTTCATATCCATTAGGTTCCATTATACCTTTTGTTTGTTTGACTTCTGTAGAGTGGAGTGGGCTTCACGTGACAGTAGTCGGTTTTGTGCTTCATCCCAACTCCACTTTTAAATACATGCTATCCCAATATAATAATAAGCTGTGATTAGTATGTCTGTTATACTGACTATTAAGTCCAGTAGCTTACATGACCATCCGATTCAATCCAAACATTTTGAAAGCAGATAACGTCGGACCACAAATCGTAAATAAGAAAAAGTGACGTTGGCAAATAGAAAATCAAAAAATTGACAAAATAAAAAAGGCTTAAGTGCTGTGGTCCAGCTGAATTTGTATGTGTGAAACCAAACCTGTCAGTGGAAAGAAAACCAGAAACAACCTGTCGTTCAGACCAAAGTAACAAACCAAACTTTGAAAGAGTCTTACAATCCGGCTGTTCAACTTTATCATGATCAATAAAGCGCTGCAAGTAAACACAAATCAAAGTGACACACAACTACCCATGTACACATGGAGAACTTATTAAAAAGTCTGCACTGACACACAATCGTGCAGCCTCCAAAAGGAAATGCACTACAACCACGAAGAGGAGGAGGCCGGCCGTGGCTCTGAATAACTCTATGCTCGCACCGACGTGTTGGGCAGCCGGCGCAGATTAAACACAGCAGCCCTCTGCCCCTCTTCCTGCACTTTGCTCCTCTTGAAGCTGCAGCTGAACCGCCCGTCCTGCGGATACATTTAGAACACCTGAACAAACCGCCCGCCTCAATGCCAAGACGGCAATTAGCCGAAGTGGAGTTTTGGAGGAGTTTCACTGAGAATGACCCTTAGACTATTTGTATGACATCTGGTAAAAAAAAATAAAAAATTTGATCTCTAGTGACGCTTTAGACGGAGACGGAGCATGACGCTGTGTAAATGCATTCTTGGGGAAACCGTATTGACTTTTTAAAAGGGTCGGGGACGGGGACAAAAGAAGGGCAGGTACGTAACAAAGCATTCAGCGGCGCATGGAAGAGCACAAGCTGCAAGGTTAAATTACAGTGCAGCAGACCAGACACCAGATCCTTAGGGAAGGACGACGCTGCAGTCAGGGGCTCTGGCAATGTTGGGCAGAGAGTTTAAGTAACAATGTGCATGCTAATGCGAAAGCCGGACAGATGTGTGATCAATGCACCAATTAAAAAAAAAGCTGCTACATCCAGGAGGCAGTATTGGCATATTGCAAAGGAAAGCAAAAGTGAAGAGGGCAATCAAATTTCTATTCATCTGCAACAAACGTTTGATTACAAATCCAGACCGCGTGTGAATACAAAGACACAAAAGAAATGTAAGTGCTTCTTCTTATTGGATTGTCACAGCCAGGTGAAGTGGTCAAATGATGCGGTGCAGATGCTCAGTTGTGTTTCAAAAGGTCCGTCTGTATCTGTGAGTTTACACGGAGCTCGTGTTGACACGGAGCTCACCGTTGTGTGACGCCAGCGCTCTTTTCTGTAAATAGACCCGACACTCTGCGGTGCGGGACAAAACAGCCAAAATGACAGCAGTAACACCGAGTGGTTGTGTTTGGCTGGCATGTGTTGGGAGCAGCTGAAGACGTTCATTCCCACACAGCTGTTCACGAAATACTCTGTCAGATTCTGTACGTGGTGTCGTAGGAAGAGGAGAAGAAAGCCAGCAGTGATCAATCCTTAATCAATACACACAAAGGGACCACTGCAGCACCCACCTACTGCCACAAATTGAGCACAGTTACACAGGAAATCAAAGGGACACAGATAATTGGCCCTCAGGTATCCAATGCGGCCACGCTTGCATAGGTGCACATACGCACAGAATCTGGAGGAGAGCCTTTACTTTGACATCACAGTCTTATCTTACATAGGAGAGAGAGAGAAGAGGATTTATTATGTGGTGTTTGGGCACTATCAAAACAAATGATTCAAATAAAAAAAACCTTTCCATCCAACTGTGAAGAATAAAGTCCATGCCTGCTTTCATTTGGATACAGCAAAATCTCACTCTATCAATGTGTGCATGCTGTACCTGATGCAGCTGTAGTGTTTGAAGGTGCTGGCAGCCTTTTGACATTCCAGACAGAGCTGGATTGCACCTGGATAGTCCTCCTCCTGCAGGAACAGAGAATTGAAGTAATTAAATGTATGGAGAACAGGAGTAAACACTGGATCATTCTGGATTACGACAATGATATGTGCGACTTCTTTTTCATCTTCTTAAATATGGCTGTTACAGCAGATACACAGTGGATAACCTACGATAGGAGCCAGTGTCGAATCCCTCCCCTGTGCCACAGCTGACCTTCACAATAGTTACGCATTTGAGGGAGCGTCTCGTGTTTGTGCGTTTGGCTTTCAATGCACAATTCCTACTGATGTTTGACCTTTCAAGTCAATTATAAACATATCTCTGCGCGCGCGCGCGCGTGCGTGTGTATGTGTGCGTGTAGAAAGGATTACAATACCTCAAGCATCTCGCTGAGTCTTACATCTGTTCTTTGCTGTGAGAAGAAGAAAGGCAAAAGGAAGACATGAATACAGCATCAAATAACTTAATTATTATGGTTAATTACCGTAGAAAGCTGGCCTCCCTTTACACATGGCTGGATTTTAAACTAAATATATTGTAGTCAGCTGTGTGTGTAAACTGTACCAGTGTCTTGATGGTCCTCAGAGACTTAAGCAGGCCTGTCAGCAGCTGTCGCCTCCTCTGATTGGACAATAGACCCAAGCTGGCTTCTGTGAATCCCTCCTTCGCCATGGTCAGTTGCCTTTACACGAGAAGTCACAGCACAGGGAGAACATAGCATCAACACGCATACATACTATTGTCCATCTATAAGTCCAACACAGTGATGAGCTTTAATAACACACTATTGGAGCTCAGCACGCTGGGAATGATCTGGAACTATAATGTACACACTCAAACATATATGGTCTTTGTGTTCTTACTGTAGTCATATTTGCACTTATTGAAGAGGTGGTTCCACCAGCAGCCTATTTTACCAAAAAATTGCATATTTGGACAAATCCTTAGTATGAATGGCTTCAGGTTATTATATTTCAAGCTCGGCAAAATGTGCAACTGAGCATTCTGAATTAATCATTAATACAAATTTACAAAAATAACAGAGTGCCATGTATAGCAGGATGTTTTTTGATTCCTACTTTATTTGAAGGAAACAATAATCATTTGTAATTTGGACCATTTTAACAGACGAGGATGAAGGAACGTTATCCCGGTTGTGAGGAAAAGCACTTAATATGCAGATACGGTTAGAATGGGCTATTTCAGCAGCCATTTCATTTAGTGATTAGTATGTAGTGGAACAGCATTACCTCCTTGCATTAGTGCAAATGACCGCTGCCAGCTGCAGGTTGGTTTGTAACGCAGTCACTCGCTCCAGTTCCTGCGAAAAAGGAGGGAATTAGTGGTAAAAATGACAGTACGCAAGACAAGGCAGCACACTGTTATCTGGAAACCCTGGAACATTTCAAAGTTATTGTGTTAGATCCCAAGGAATTATAACAAAAACTGCTGAAATATCCATCTAGTGCTTAGAAACAGCCCCATCGCCTTAATACAATGCTGAGGGCTCAAATCTATATGACACAGAGATATCGTTAGATTGGCTCTCACACACACACACAAACACACATCTTTGAGAGCACTCTACATTGAGATGCATCCCGCTGGGAGCATTTTGTGAAGATAGATATTATAGATGATGTCGTTATGGTACGGCATCATCGTTGCCTAAGGGTAAAACACAGATAATCAGGGAAAAAGCTCCCTTTCTTCAGAGCTTTGACATTTAGAAAAGGATCAATGGGCTCTCTGGTCTGAGAGTTCAGTTATTATGTTGTATGTTCCACGATAGTGACCTCTGGTGAGAACCGCACCACGAATTACATAGCTGCTGTATTGAAGACTTTTCTCTTCCTCTCCTGGTTTTTTATTCTCTTGATCTGCCAGATGACGAGCCTGAGGTGGCTTCATGCTTGTGTTTTATCTTAATGTGTGCTCTATCACCCCACCGCAAAAAAAAAAAAAAGGTCTCGTGTTCACAAAAATGTTCTCTTAACACTGTCATCCATGAAACAACCTTTTTACCCACAGAATACAGTCTGGGAAAATTAATTTTCCACAGTAATAAAAATAACAACAACAGCATCAAAGTGGCACTTCGGCTGTGGGTACGGGATCAATGATCCCATTCAAACCAATCTGTCCTCATGATCTCCAGTGTTACAACTAAAACAAGCCCTCAGAACTGTTTTACATGGGTTGATTCAACAGCCCAGGTTCTCTCTGAGGGGACGCGCACCATGCGACTGGTCTTCTGCTCGGGGCCCAAGAAATGAGGACTGTTAGACAACATCCAATTCCAAGAATTGGCTTCACGAAAGCTAAAACTTTATTGGCAGCGATATCAACAAACAGAGCGTGAATTACTTTACATTACGGATAGATCTTCTATCATTGTAATATTGTAAACTATGAATTTGTTTCAGGAACATTTCAACATTTTGAGGAATAGACCCATTTGAGCAACAGATGAGAAGATTGTTACCAGTCTCATGTACGTATGGTAAATTTGCAGGCTAGTCTCCAATTTGTATGCTAAGCTACGCTAAACAGCTTCTGGCGGTGGCTTCATATTTAGTGTACATATCCGACAGTGATATCAATATTTTTTATCTCACTCATGTCAAGAAAGCGAAAGCAAGTACGGACGTGCAAATTAAATATTACCCAAACATCAAAGAGCAACTGTCCATAAAGCCTTCACATATCTAGAACACAGTAACCGTTCTTGAATAAGCATCGGTCATAACAGTTTATTAAAACAAGAAGGTACCACAGTGGCCTTTGAACTCTAAAGTACATCATTTTTGTCCTCAGTGAGCGCTCTTGCTCTCTAAGCAGTGGGAGCTGGCTTGGACTGGAATGACTCGCCGGGTCAAGCAAATGAATAATTTAGAGACCGATTCAAATACGGGGCGCTTTAGCACCCACACCACTGGAACTCTAAAACTATGTCTAGACATAGAAAAAGTTTGAAATTGACAAAAGCCAGACTCATTAAAAAAAAAAAAAAAAAAAAAAGCCACAGGGGATCAAGCTGTACAGGCATCATTCTCACAGCAGAATCCCAAATTCCTGACTTCACTTATCTCATGAAAGTGATGCAAAATGAGTCAACGATTGAAACCAGTGCTGTGTGTTCCCTCTGCAGACCTGATTGGAGATTAATCAGCGGCAGAGATGCATCGTTAATGGATATCGGTCTAAAACTGACTCAAATAGCTGGGTCGGGAATTTCATACCATTATAAATGAGGGACTTTATATCTATGTATTTATTTGCTACATTTTGTTTCACTAAGTTAGCAAAGCAATGTCACGCCTGTTGTTGCTTTACACATAGAAGAATGATCCCAGTCACTTCCACTCAGTGAGGAGTACGGCTGGTATCGGATCGGGGCGTCGGGTATCGACCGATACCCAAAGCCCAGGAATGGTTGTCGGGTCCGCAGACGTCGGATTGGTCCATCCCTTATCAGCGGCATGGCATGCATAGAAGGTTAAGATTTCCTCTCACCATTTCTGCATTGTGGTCTCTGTTTCGTTTTCCTTTGTTTTTACACCCATGCGAGACATTTTCACTCATCCGCTACTGCATTGATATATAACTCCCATCCATTTGTTTGCATCCTTTCGATGATTTTCTGTCACAGTCTTGGAGCCGGGCTGTTACAGTGCATAGTGCTAGGTGGTTTTAATTCAGTCAATAATAGTCCGTTTAGTTACAATATACGTCAAATCTGTTCAAAAAAAGAAGCCTTTTATTTCCTGTGTCCAACAGAAACTATTCTTTCGCTTCACCAGACAAACACACAGTGGGTCTTCACTCTCTACCCCTTGTTATGAAGCCCATTATCAACACACAGTGCCGTACACACAGTAGTTGTGGAAGCCCTTCTTCAATGATGTAATGTAGAAACACTCGTGCATTCAGTTATGTGCACAAACCCACACAGGAAGAGTCCGAAGCAGCTTGAATACAAACGCTCAGCTTCAAACAGAATCACACACTCAGACACACGCGCTGATCATGCTGAGTGCTCACTGTGTAGTCGGAGGCTCCAATTTGTTGTGTACCACTGCTCTGAGCCATCTATAAGCTAGTTAACCTGACTACAGCACCTCCGACTGTGCAACGGGGGAAACAGCAACTGTGCACAGAGGTGGACACTGACAATTGTTCAGTCACGTTTTAGGAGATAAAAGAGGTTTAAAGGGCTGGTGCACATGACTGGGAAGAGCTTAAAAAGCGTGGAATAAATCTTCACGTGAAGACAAACCATAAATGCAGGTACGCTGTAGATCTATATGAACTGTACACATACAGGGAACTACACAATCAGACTCCTACAAAGTCCACAAACAGGCACTGGTGTGGGGGAGTGTAGGTCAAAGAGGAGGAGATGTTTCGTCATAAGGGAGATTTTTTTTATTCTTTATTCATATATTCATAAGAGGTCCTCCCTGCGACCCTCAAGCACATTGGCTATGCACTGGCTCCCTGTTACCCACCCCGCCTATACATTCTAATGATGCTGCAGCTGTTTGGGACTCACAGCTGGAGTTCACATTTAGTTGCATATAGTCACCTAAAGGGTGCGAGACCCCTAGACATATTAACCAGCCTGTTTCCTGTCAATTTCTAGCCTCCCAATGAAGCGGCCTTCAGGCCCCCCATGTAATTGTCAGGTATGACCACCAAATTACAAATCGCTTTAGGCAACTGGGGAACAGAATCACAGGCAGGAACTGTGGCAAATAAGTGTTTCCAGTGGAAAATAATTGAATACCGGTCCAAGCCCCTTTACAATGGTGTTGAATGACCTTGTCAGGGCTACCTGGTGAAAATTCATTACAACCTGGAACCCAAGAAGGCAATCTTTCTTTCCTGGCATGTGTCACGGTCATGCAGTTGGGCCACTCAATTGTCTCTTTTCAACCAGAGAGATAAGAGAGGGCTGGTATTTCAAATTGACACACTCCATGTTTTTATCGATCCTGCAATTTAAACCGGATCACGCTTTGAACTCATGGACAATAATGTTAAACGTGGTAACTTCAGAACACCACATTCAAAATGTAGAGGCACAAGAATGAAAGAAATGAGGAGCTAAATGTGGGCTCCTGAAGAAGATACACTACCAATTCGTAATCAATCAATGATAATGGCTCTGGCCTCCATGTAACCTTCCAGGAGAGGAAGCCGGATCGCACTGTTGACCCTTTAGGAGTGCGTGTGAAGCCACAGTGATCAGTGACAGAAAGGTTACTCACTACATAGCTGTGGCTCACATCATTTCAGGCGCTGAGGCATGGCTGTACGTGTTTGCACAGTTTGTGTGTCCACCGATGTGTTACGCACAAGCAACTGGGGAGAAGTGGCATTGTGCCCCGTGGCTGTGTTTCTGCAGCAGAGTGCGTTTCTGTGTACATGTTTGATGAAATATCACAGAGGACAATTTGGAGAAACCGACGAAGCCTCGTATAGAAGAAGGTACACAGAGCAGTGAGGGGAGCCTCAGAGACTGCAGGGCGAAGCACATTTGCCAGGCATTAAACTACATAAACACTAGTTTAACAGTAGTAAAGCTCCGCCGTCCTTCTCATTGTGACATTGATGCAGAAACTGAAGTCCCCTCTGAACTCCACAGGGCATCTATAGGCCGAGTGAATGAGGGCGGAGATGGGTGAATGGAAATGCCCCCGAAATCCCCGGCACCGTCTGCTAATAAGCTCGGCTGTCATTTTGACTCTGCAGAGTCACGGAAATGATGATCAATTTGCTATTCATAGACTGACCTTCAGAAGGCTCAGCAATGATGGTAATTTCACCGCAATTTCACGACGTACCAAAGTTGTTAAAGCGGTCAGTCGTCTGCTGGGATCAAAGCTTCACTGACTAACCACAAATTTGACGTACCAAACTTCAATAACGATGCATCTGATGGGACTTCTGAAGTTTGATTGCTAAATCAGATAAATCAAAAGACCAACTACTTCAATCTATCCACACACAAACACACTCACACGCACTTTTAGGCATACACAATTTTGCCAATCAATATATGAACAAACCATTTGAAATAATTGAACTGAATTGACGTGCTGTAGCCCAGCCTGAACTCAAACCGTCCTCCTGCTCCGCATTGACTTAGACTGGGTGCACGCTTCTGTGTCATCAAACGCATCGATGGAGATCGCTCCAGAGGCGATGATCATTAGTTTTTGCCTCGGACAGAGGACTTCTCATGGCCGCTTTAATTTTGCTCTGAAGGCTGAAGCTCTGCTGCCACACTGGAGACTGGAATTACCAGACTTTGTGAACAAGGGATTTCCCGAACCTGCAAGCACTTAACTGAGGGAATCCTGCAGCATGCCCTCCTCTCTGCACGGAAACTACTCAACAACCCTTAGTGGACACAGACATGCAGTCCGTCAAAATTATATTTTCTATCAAAATTCAATGACTGGTTCAGGCAACCTCTGCTCTCAATATACTTCCACATTCCATTCTCACAATTTATTCATTTCTTGCAGCGTTCATTTCAATTCACCGAGACACACATCCGGCCGTTGAGGAAGAGCATTCAAGTGCAATCCAAAGTGACAGAAACGAGAAAACCACTCGGATTTTGAAAAATCTCAAGCCCCAAAATCAAAAGGTAAACATAACTGATACGTTTTGGAAACACTTTTATAATATGAGAAAAGACAAAGGGTTGTTTGATGTGGTCGTCCGTTTACACTGGAAGCTTACCTTGACATAAGCCGGCTGTTTCTCCAGAATAAGATCGGCGACCTTTTTAGAAACCTACAAAGAAAGAGAGAGAGGGGGGGAACATGAGAATTGGAACATAAAAAAAAAAAAAAGTAAAAGACATTTTGATGTTCTTCTCAAATGTCACCCCACAAAAACAGTTTGACCACTGCAATACCAATCACTGATGTCTGTATCTACAGCTCTATATAGCCAGAGCCGTTTAAAAGAGCATCTCGCTTTCTCAGTTTCATTCCATTCAATGTCTTTCTCAATAGCTCCTACTTCTTCCAATGAAGTCTCTGTTCTCTTCGTCTGCATTGTAGTTGTTTTACTGTTCTCTCCTCTCCTTTGTTTTACCAACTTGACTCGCATCAGGGGGTGAAATCGTAATTATCTAAAGAACACGTTCCTTGCTCATGGCATCAAGTATGACCCCCTGCTAGGAGTGTTGTCCGCCACTGCTTTTAGTGGATAAGTAAGAAAAGCTGAAGAACACGGAGGGTTAATGGATATTGAATGAATCGCTGAAGGACCATACAAACAGGGTCTTACAGATTAGAGTGTAAACAGTCCCATAATGCAACTCAATAGTGTCATTGGACTCTCCCTGCCTGGTAAACACCGCATCTCCATGCACCCAATTTATAGCGCAGGGTTTCTAGTCTCGTAACCCCAAGCTGAATTAACCCTAATTACACCATTATGACGTCATCAGGGTTTTAGTTTTTTAATTTTGGTGTGTAAAACAGGATCCCCAGTGTGACCAGAAAGAGTATCTAAAAAATGTTACATCCTCATGTATGCTCAGTGAGGGCTAAGTTCTAGACCTCATGTATTAATTACAAGAAAAACAATTATTAAACGTCAAAGTCAAGAGTGAATGATGCTGAAATGTTTCATATCTTGCTACAAAGTTAGAGGTGAATGTGCTGCTCATTACAGAGACAAAAGGACGCTCATCCAGTAGTTCCACAGTTCATTCTGTGTCCGTCTTGTGTCTTTTAACATCCCATTGCATGAATAAGAGAAAAACTGATTCAGTGCTATTCAGAAGACGTGTAAGACATTGCAAATGGTGAAGAGACAAAAAAAACAAATATGGAATTGTGTTAAACAATCCCAAGACACACCCTCAACCATCCAAAATTAGGCCATAACGCCACCTATTGGCAACCCACTGACTTAAACACGAAACTTTTTAAAAAGGAGTGAAAGAGTCTGAACACATAATGAGTAATCAAACCCTCCTACCTGGGCTACAAGGCCACAGTCATCAGTTCTCAGCCCGCCCTCACAAACACTATTGGAAGCTAATTGTGCAGCGACCGGGTTGCAAAGCAAGCACAGTGCATGTAATATTCAGCAGAAGGAGTAAATATCGTCCAAAACTAGTGCCTGGCAATGAACAATCATGAACTCAAGACACACAGTAGGACAATGAATGCATTTTTTCTCATTAAGGACACCGACATGTGCCATGAGGGAGAAAAGAAGTGACAGGCCGAGACGGATGCCTCATACAAACTGAACTGTGCAGCTCACGCACATCATCTATTAGAATGAAAAAGCTAACGAACACAAGCGTTGATAACAGAGATTGAACATGTTTGGACAATTTGCTCATTAGCAGGAAGGCTGCGGTGTACAGATATACATAAGCCTTATAATAGATGTGTCTGAATAGTTTGCTTCTCCTTGCCAGTGTTTGCCGAGATGTATGAGGCAATTAGAGCTACATTAGCTCGCACTAATTAGGGTTGGTGACAGTGAAAAGTGTGGAGCAGCTAAGTAATCGTGAAGGTCAGTCTTCCAGATTAAGAGAGGTGAGGACTGAAACAGAGTAAGTCAACAGGGAGGGTTACCACTGAGGCTGTCGCCATGAAGGAATTCCCCCTGCGGTGACAATCATTGGCTCATCACTGTATTATTGCGCCATTATAAAGTAAATTGTCACTTTTTAAATTACAAATATGACAGTTTTAAAACGAATTAAATACTTTTTTTATCATTGGAAGGCAGAACACTCAAGGGCAATGAGGCGCAGTGTTGTTATTCAGCACTTAGTAGCCTCCGTGTAGGATGCGGCGATTGGTCTTTGTGATATTTGTCCCGCCCCTCCTCCATTGTGATTGGACGGCTGGGGAAAAGTTGACAGCACAGCATTTTACCCAAAGTTTTACATTTACAAAGAAACAAACGCTCAGCGCCTCGTCACATGAACATTCCCGGCGGTTGGCTTGTCATTAGCGAGGTATTGCAATACGCCGACGGTCCTAGCATCTACTCTAACACAGCAATGTAACCAGGTGGCAACCTCCGGGTCTGAAAGTGAATCCAATGTAGAAGTGCCTTAAACTTATAATAATAAAAGGTACTCTTCTAATGGCCAGCAGGGGGCGACTCCTCTGGTTGCAAAAAGAAGTCCAATTGTATAGAAGTCAATGAGAAAATGACTCTACTTCTCACCTCAGTAAACATTGTAAACATGAGCTTATGGTCTCAATCGCTAGTTTTAAATCTTCTTCATTACAGCATGATGTTCATTTAGTAAATCATGGTTGCATTTAGAGTAAAATAGACCATAAAGCAGAGTATGCTTTAGGGCGGGGCTACCTTGTGATTGACAGGTTGCTACCACTGCGCTGTCCAGCCCGGGAGTTGTTTGTGTCTTCTTCTTACAACTTTTAAACTTTCAGTGTTTTCAGGTCATTAAAGTTAATTATTTTGGTCGCCAAAAAATATTTCAGCCTGACTGAAACACAGAGAGAAACGTGGCAGCCTGGAAAGGCTCAGGGAAAGGTTGCATAAGCATTACTTACTTTTTAAAAAGCGGAGCGGTGGGAGACAAATCATTATTGCTGCAGGAGGGATAGTCATCTCTAGCTTTCAAGTTTCATTAAAAATGTAACGTGTTCATCCAAGGTACCACCATCGCCTCTAAAGCCTACATCTCTGTGGAGAAAGTCACTTTGAGGTAGATGAGAAGGCAAAATGTTGCGACACCGCTCATGAGCTGAACCTAAAAAAGGCCGGCGGCACTTTAAAACGAATCATGTTGTAGAAGCATTACTGGTCAGTTATAGTACAGAAGTTCATGTTTTGGTACAGATAAGGGTTTAAATGAAAAATACAGTCAATAAAAGCCGAAAGATGTGATACAAGCGTGTGTGTTCACATTAATTAAAAGGTTCTCTACCATCTGTGTGTCTACATGGGCACTCTGGCAACAACACGCAACCAAGCTGGGTTTCTGGACCGAGACTTTTATCAAATGTGCCGAAGTCTCGCTGCACAAAAAGGCAATTCGCCCCGAGACGAGCCTCTGCCAGGCATGTTTTAAAGATGCCAATTAAGCTTGGTGGCTGTGGCAGAACAACATGGCAGTGGTTCTCTTCTCCGATAGCACAGGAAGTATCTTCTACCCCCACAGCAGAAAAAGTAAAGAGAAGGGATAGTTATGTGTCAACACACCAGTTTATAGACAGCTCCTCACAGCAGGAATGATGAAAGGGTGGCAAACAGAGGAAAGTACATACTCTACACATGGTACAGTACACACACACACACACACACACACACACACACACACACACACACACA